>NC_057817.1:3030303-3333333 GCF_910594005.1 Cervus elaphus | reverse complement strand
CTTTTTTGCGGCCAAGCCACGCAGCACGTGGGATCTTAGTTCCCCTACCAGGAATCGAACCTGCTCCCCTTCATTTGGAAGCATGTAGTCTGAACCTCTGGACCACTGGGGAAGCCCCTGCCTGTTTTTTAAATGCAAAGCCTATTTAGAGTTGGACTGGATGACCCCTGCAGACCCTTGAGAATTCAAGGGTAGCTAATCAGTCCTTGAAACTTAAGGAAATAGAATTTGTTTTCCGCAGAGCACTCACCAGATGTGGATCTGCAATATATTCCCTAGAGACTTAACAAATAAATATCCTACCTATTATTTAAAAAAAGCCAAAAACTGAGCCCTAAAAGAACTTCTGTAAAAGAGAGAATTGCAGAGTCTTGGCCACTAATGCCTTTTAAACAGAAACAAATAATAATACTAAGACTAACACCTCCAAAATTGAAGGGTACCTTTCATCAAAGCTGACGTTCATGAATTCAAGTTTTACATACCACTAATTATATGTAATTATTTATAAATATTTTATTTGAATATAATTACACATAATCAGTAACTGAAAACCAAAACAAGAATGATAGATCGGACCTCTTCCCTAGAAGAAAAGCAGAGTCATTTACACACACAGTCATTAGGCAGAAGGGAGTCTGAGTGACAGAGTGAAGTCCAAACGCAGCCAGCGGATGAGCTAGCAGCGAGGCGCTTTGGAACATGAGCTAGGTCGCCCAATGCTGCCATCTTCAGATCACGACTGGTAGGACACCATTCTGGCGGACGCTCTGGCCTCGTCAAAGAGCGGCAGGGAGAGCAGGCAGGAAGAGGCCACTGACGCTGGGCACGTCGGCAAATCCACCTGATCGCACACGCGCGTGTGCTCACGCTCAGTCAGGGCCAGTCCTTTGCGACCCCATGGACTGTAGCCCGCCAGGCTCCTCTGCTCATGGGACTCTCCAGGCGAGAATACTGGAGTGGGTTGCTGTTTCCTCCTCCAGGGGATCCTCCCGACCCAGGGATCAAACCCATGCTTCCTGTGTCTCCTGCATTGGCAGATGGGTTCCTTACCCCCAAGCCACCTGGAGAGCCCTGATCCCACATGATGATTTACAAAAGGACATGCTGCGATACCCTTCTCCTGTTTGGTGGCAGACATCTGACGCTCTCGCTAAGG
The DNA here is from genome assembly GCF_910594005.1 of Cervus elaphus. Lineage (NCBI taxonomy): Eukaryota > Metazoa > Chordata > Mammalia > Artiodactyla > Cervidae > Cervus > Cervus elaphus. The sequence continues at coordinate 3,332,174 of NC_057817.1, read as the reverse complement.
CACATACTCCAATTAAAGAGTGCACATCCATGCAAGCTCTGTCGTTTCTCTTTGCGACCCTGTGGACTGTAGCCCACCGGGCTCCTCTGTCCATGGAATTTTCCAGGCAAGAACAGTGGAGTGTGTTGCCATTTCCTCCTCCAGGGGACTAAAGAGATGTACACCCTTTTCAAGGGCTTTCCCAGGTGGTGCAGTGGTGAAGAATCAGCCTGCTGATTCAGGAGACCCTAGAGATGCGGGTTCGAGAGACACTTCCTGGGTCAGGAAGATCCCCTGGAGGAGCAAATGGCAACCCACTCTGGTATTCTTGCCTGGAATTTTCCATGGACAGAGGAGCCTGGCATTCTACAGTCCATGGAGTCACAAAGAGTCAGACATGACTAAGCATGCATGAACACGTTTCTCTCTTGATGAAAAAGAAATTTATAGTTCTGATCTTTCTCTGGAAGAGTTCTTTTGCCTCCTACTTTCCCATCTCTCTGCATCCCTTGAAATAATTATATAACCTCTTCCTGAGACTCAGTCTGCATTCTTAAATTAGATTTAAATGGTGCACAGTCCTAGGAAGATGCCCAAATATCCTACTTCTTTCATTTTGTTCAGGAAATTTGTTTATACACATCATTTAATAAATGCTTGAAGGGGCTTCCCTGGTAGCTCAGTGGTGAAGACCGTGCCAGTGCAGGGGACACAGGTTCGATTCCTGGTCCAGGAAGATCCCACATGCTGAGCAACTAAGCCCAAGCACCACAACTATTGAGCCTGTGCTCTGAGGCCCAGGGAGCCGCAACTACTGAACCCCGAGCACCCCACAGCCCATGCCACAACAAGAAAAGTCCCCACAATGAGAACGCACGCACGACAACCAGAGAGACGTCCACACTGTAAGGAAGACCGGCACAGCCAAAAATGTTAAATAAATGCCAAGTGAGGGACGTATATTCTCTACCACCGTCACTGAAAATGTGGGTTTTTTTGAGCTGGTAGCACATACTTCTAAGTAATCACATACATCATTTCACATCTGGAATTCCGTCATCCACACATACAGGACAGACAAGAGACAAGAAGCGAGCAAAGAATGTTTAAAACAGCCCTAACTGAGATGTGCTAAACATAACAAAAAGTCATGTGCTAAATTTGATTTGCTTTACATATAAAAGAATCCCTCAGGCCCTCACTCAGATGCCATTTATCCATATCTAGTACACAGTTCAAATAAACTTCAGATATGTAGCTTCTAAGTCAACACCCTGACATGAGAGGGGAACAAGAGAAATATACAAAATGCAGATCTGACGGAGAAACACAATATTTGGTGCTTGGATAAACAACCCTAAACACTTTCATACTTGAAGTTTTCACCTAACAGCAGAGCTCAATCATGACACTAACGGCAGAGGAGGAGGGTGGAATGCATTGAGAGAGCAGCATTAGAACATGTACATCCCCATGTGTAAACAGATAGCCAACGGGAAGTAGCTGTGTATCAGAGGAGCGCAGCACGGTGTCTGCGACAGCCTGGGGGCAGGAGGGAGATGACGGGGTGGGAGGTTCAGGCGGGAGGGGATGTGTGCACCCTCACGGCTGACTCACGCTGCTGTAAGGCAGAAGCCAACACAATACTGTAAAGCAATTCTCCTCCAGGTAAAGATACGTTTTTTAAAATGAAAAAGATAATAGCGAAACAGCCAGTGGACCTCCAGTTTAACATGTCCACACATATGTCATCTTGCTACAAATCTGCTACCTTACTACTAACTGAATAGCGTAGCTATTATTATTTCCATTGTACAGATGGGAAAGCTGAGTCTCAGTGATCCAGGAATCTTCCCAGGTTCCTGAACCCACGGCTGGCAGAGCTAGGAGTCAAGCTCCAGCTTCTTAACCTCAGACCCCACATTCTTTCCTCATCAACAGGTGCAATGACAGAAGCAGAGTCACTCCCAGTCCGCCACACTAGCACAGAAGCCCTTGTTGAAATATTGAGATACGTCCAGAACAGGTATAAACCCCTGTGAACACTCTCCAAATGCTCCCGGCCAACCAGGCTCCTCCAGCCCTCTTCCAAGCTCTGACCTCTCCCCCTCCCCCACCCTTCCCCTCACTACCACTTCTCCATGATCTAGAAAATAAGGTCTTAATACCTACGAAGCTTGGACCTACTGTACCCTGATCCCACACAGGACTGATGAGCGTCGTTCTCTTTTGCACCTACGTCATCCCAGAAAGGAAGAAGGCCACACAAAGATGCTCTTCTACCTCAGGAAGCGCAGATAAAAATGCAGAAAAAGAGCCCTGTGTCTCACAGCCTCCCTTTCTCTAACATCTTTCCACCGAACGACTAGCATGTCAAAGACGACACTAGAAAAACTGTTGAGAAAATGAAGAGGATCCAGGACCCCAGTCACTCCTCTACCACTTGTTGCCAGCTGCTAGAGTTTGGATTTTAGCCACACTGAATTTCAGTCTACAAGCAGGAAGTACCTTCACACCTATAGCCCAAATTCCCTTAATCTTGAGTAAATTGCAAATGATAGTAGGATTGGGACAGGAATGAGGTTTGATAGATAAGGGGGAAGCTCTGAGATGGACATGCGAAGGCAATACGAACCCACATGGGGAACAAAAGTGACAGCGCACGCTGCTCTACTTAAGCCTCACAGGCCGTCAGTCAAGGTCACAAGGCAGAAAACTCTCCAGACACCCATTTTTACTGTAGTTTCTTCGACCACTTAAACTGTCAACACTCCAAGAGTCATGTATAAAGTCAAATCACACTAGGATGCAATGATTACTACCCCCAGGCTTTGTTTGCAGAGCAAGTGTTCCTGGCTGGGCACAATCTCTGGAACTTAGCTTCAGAAAAGCAGGAAGCGGGGGAAGTGGTGGTTTGCAGTCTTCATGAGCTGACCCTGGGCTACTTCTGGGTGAAACAAAAGTGTAAGAAATGCTAGACACTTAGAGCTGGAAGACACTGGTCTTTTGCCGTCCCAGGCTACAGCCACTCTGTAACCACAGGCCATCTGCACCCCATCTCAAAGCCTCCCGCTGGTAAAAGGAGTGTTTTGGCAAAAGTCTTCTGCTCCGTGTTCATGGGTTTGGGGGCCAGCTGCTGTCTAGATTCTAGTACCATCATCCAGATGACTGCAGGATTAGAACCACACTCAGATCTCCACACTCATATGTTACCACCAGCCCCTAAATGAAAACCACTATAGCAGATCACAACTTAATACATTTTTTAAATTTATATTTGCCCAGTTCTACTGTGTCGAGCTCGACTGGAGATTACAAAAGTAGTTAAAGATATGGTCTCAAGAAAGGGACAAGACAAACAGGTAGACAAGACATATAATAAAAACAACAACAGCAATAATAAAGTTCTGCTGCTGTGATGCCATCCCAAATTTCTGTCTTGAAACTGCAGCATGGCTTATCTGTCTCAGAAGACGAGGAATATGAAGCTTCTGCTGGACTTTGAAGGATAAATGGGACCTCAGACGAGCTTCTGGAAAAGAGGAAGCTGCTGGAAAGAGCAACTAACATCAAGGGCCTAGGGACGGGTGATATTTGGGAACCCAAAACATTAATAACAGGAAGTTAAAGGTAAATCAGATTATGGAAAGGATCGGCTCACAGGCTCCACTGGAGTAGCAGACTGCCTCATTTGCCAGTGGTTCTCCTCAAACCAAGACAGACAAACAGAAGCTGAGAAAAAGAGGAAAGCTGGGATCTGAGTATCGTCTTGTCAGCTAGAAAACAGTGACCCTGAATTGTGAAAACAGCATACACTGTCTTAGGCTAAGATCAGCCACAGAATGAATTAAAATGTAAAAACCTGAGCTCTGAGGAAACATTATGGCAAACCTTGTGGAAAATTGATCATCAAATACAAGAGGCACATCCATAGGGAGAATAAAAAAAAGTCAGCAGAAAACAACTTTTATTGAAAAATACATCGACATAGGCGATTTTCAAGCAGCACTGTTTTCAGCAAGATTTTTCTGTGTGTTTAACTACCCTTTCCTCTATCTTTTGGGTTGCTTACAAGAACAAATGGATGATTTGTTTAAGTGCCCTCTGACTGTTTCAGTTTTATGGCCCCTTGTTCAGCTTATCTGAGAGCATTTTCAACTTCAAATACCACCTGACTTGGAACCATTTTACACTTACAAGTTTTTATATCAGGCTTTAATGGCATTTTTTAATTAGAAAAAGAAAAAAACAAATGTCTCATCCCCTGGCTCCTGCTCATGGACTAACAGGAATGACAGGCATTCACCCAACATCTGGGCCATCTCATTGGTCCACGCCTAAATTCCAACAGGATCCATTCCACAGCCTCCATCCCCAGGGCTCAATATCAGGTCACAAGGGCCTCATGGTGACCCAGTTACAAGTCACCAGCCTAGGGTGCAGGTCACACTTCATATGGCATAAAAGTCCCTCGGGACTTCCCCGGTGGTCCAGCGGTTAGAATGCACCTGTCAATGCAGGGGACACGGGTTCAATCCTGGTACGGGAACTAAGATCCCACATGCCTTGGGGCAACTAAGCCCACATGTGTGCCACAAGTACACCATCCAGGCTCCAGAGCCCACCAACCTCAACTACTGGGCCCTCAAGCTGCAACTACCGAAGTCTGAGCGCCCCAGAACCCATGCTCTGCAATAGGAGAAGCCACACAGTGAGCAGTCCACACGCCACTACTAGAGAAAGCCCACCCAGCAAAAAGATCCAGCACAGCCCCAAGCAGAGAAAGACAGAAAAAAGACCCCCAAGGACTTGGGCCCTGCCTCCTGCAGCCTCATCTGCAGCCTGCCCTCCCTCCCTGCCGCCCACCCTGCTACCGCCCCTGGCCCCAAGAACTACTTGCAGCTGTGTGGATGGACGCGCTCTTTCCAGCTCCCCACCTAAGCCTTAGAACACTGCCCTGCCTCTGCCAGGGATGCTCTCGTCATGGCTCAGCCCCTCTGCCTACTTCCTGCTGGTCTGCCCCAAGAAGATGCGCTCACAGAGCCAGACGGAAACTTCCAGGCTTCCTGCCACTCCCTCCTCCAGGCTCGGGCCAAGGCTAGAGTCTGCCCTGTTTTTGCCGGTGCTGCTGTTTCACGGCTGGTCTCCTGCCCCCGACCTGACATGTAGCGGGCGCTTGGCAAACACTGAAGGCAGGGAGGAAAAAGTGAATGGAGAAGAATTTCCCAGCAGGCCAAGCCAACAGGGTCCACACCAATCTCCCAGATCAGTAAGTACTCCCCTCAGCACCCTTTCCAATGTTACAGACTCTTTGAAAAGATGAAAATCCCACGACTGTAGCCATCAAATCATTTTTAGCCTATACCTTCAGAAACGGATCGGTCCCTTGACCTCTCTCTACACCTCATTCACCAAAAGCCGAGGGTCCTCCAAGCTAGTGAGGAAGGAGGGGGCCTTCGGGACCCGGCATGCAGGCTGATTGGCAGGCGTCTCCTTCTGGAAGCTGAACAGGCCTGTGGTTACGTGACTTCTGGCCTCCGTCATCTGAGAGGAAAGCTTTTCAGTTTGCTGTTTCTAAGACTGTAGCCAACTGGAAATAAGCCAAGAAAAACGCTAACTGTGCTTGGTCAGAGGATGGAGGAGTTTGTGCTCACTCCAGCCCTCAAAGTACCCTAAGCATCTTCTGAACCTTCAGGTCTTTGGGTTCACAAATGGAAAGCTGGTGTTACGTTCAGTATTACTGCTTGGACCCTAGATTACTGCATGAGCCTCAGTGAACCATCTCCAAAACAAAGTGATCTACAGAGTTTGGCTCTCTTCTTTTAGGGCAATTCCATCTTTTTTCCAAATGACCCTTTGTTGAACCTACTATATAACTGTGTGCATGCTCAGTGGCTCCCTCATGGCCGACTCTTTGTGACCCCACAGACCATAGCCTGCCAGGCTTCTCCGTCCATGGGATTCTCCAGGCAAGAATACTGGAGTGGGTTGCCATTTCCTTCTCCAGGGATCTTCCCGACCCAGGGATCAAACTAGCGTCTCTTGTGTCTCCTGCACTGGCAGGCGTGTTCTTCACCACTGAGCCACCTGGGAAGCCCAACTATATATAACCAGCTACCTCGAAGTGGCTAAACTTCACTCTGAGGACACAGACACACACACACCCACCATTTTCATAGCGGGTGTATGGATCAACATTCCCTTTATATACGTGCTTAATCTACTTTGCACGGAAGACCTACTTAAGCAAAAGCTATAGGTTTGGAAGTGCCCAAGAACTGACTTTTATAACCTAAGCAATTCTGAGCTCCTTGAAGAAGAAAACTGATGAGCACATTCTTGGCCATTCATCCTTCTGCATGCCCTAGAATGCTCTGCCTCAGATCACACATTCTCCCCAGATGTGGTGATTCTAAGATAGGCTCTCAGATGCTTGTATGAAGAATAAGGTTTTTACTGACTCCCAAGTAAGCCGAGGGTAGTCACCACCACCTTTAAAGGGTCATTTTATTTTTATCCCTGTGTTATGAAAAGCTACACCCTCCCAGACATCAGGACTAGAGAGCTGGCATTTTCTCACCTATTTCTTTCCAGGCAAGGCCAAAGATCTTGGGAAATGATTATGTGTCTGAAAACTGAAGAGGAAAGTCCATTGAGTGGAGAGAGCCGTTTTCACCGCCCCACTGCACTGAGCTTCCTCTATATTAAGTTTTTATTAATGAAGTCATGTTTCTTTTCCAGTCACTAACCAACACCACGGTCATCATCATCTCTCACACTCAGAGTCGACACTAACCATCTCTATGTGCAAATGGAGTTGAAAAGATTTACCTATGAATTGGGGTCCCTGCCGCAATGAAGGTCTATAGGTAACTGAACCTCTAAATAGAATTTCAGCTTAGTTGAGCTCCCCTACCTCTAATAACAATCACTGCCAATTACTGAAACCTACAACCTACCACCACACCAAATGCATTACACGGCGCTCACCACAGCCGCAGAGGCAGGCAATGTAACAGTAACATGATAGGGTGGTTTCAGGGTTTGACTTTGGAGCGAAAGGCCAAGGTTCAAAGGCAGGCTCTGCCATTTCCTTGACTTCAGGAAGGTTATGTAGCCTCTCTGAGTCTTAGGTTTCTTGTCTGCAAAATGGAGAAAAATAAATGAATAACATTTATTGAACTCTTACTATGTACCAGTGCTAATACACTAGGACAGATGCTGAAACTGAAGCTCCGATACTTCAGCCACCTGATGAGAAGAGTTGACTCATCGGAAAAAACCCTGACGCTGGGAAAGATTGAAGGCGGGAGGAGAAGGGGACGACAGAGGGTGAGATGCTTGGATGGCATCATCAACTCAACCGACACGAGTTTGAGCAAGCTCTGGGAGATGGTGAAGGACAGGGAAGCCTGGGGTGCTGCAGTCCATCCATGGGGTCGCTAAGAGTCGGGCACGACTTATCAACTGAACTGAACAACAACCGGAGCTAAATCCCCCCATTTTACAGATGGGAAAACAGGTGGAGTTACTTGGGCAAGTTCAGGGGTGACAGAACTGGGTTGGAATTAGTTGTGCCTGATCCCCCCTGTCCATGCTGTTTGTACTACACCATACTGTTCACCTCTGTTCTTGGTGACTGCAGGCCCTAGAGCTGATGTTCACGTCACCTTTGTGACACTTGAGCTTGGTGGGTTCCTGGAAAGACGGACGCCCGTCCAGCTTGCCTACAGATATCCTGGCCTGGCTTGCACTGGGTCTCATAGCGGTCCAGGAGCGCGTCACAGACATATGAGGAGCCAGTAATGAGCACAGACTAGAAACCTTCCATGTCAGGAAGCCCAGGCTTTCGAGTCTTGCCAAGGAACAACAGTACTACAGCTAAGCGCGGGAGAACCGAGATGACAAGAGAGGCTGGGCTGGAAATAAAATATATCATGTTTATGTTAAAAAATCATATTACAAAGCCCCAAACCAAACACTACATTGTACTGCTTTAAGCTGCAGCAATCGATTTACACTGGATACAGATGCGTTATTTGATGAGCACAAAGTAGATTTGCTAAAGGGTAATGAGAATTCAAGAGACAGTAAAGAAAGTGTGACCGGAAATGCTTTGGTGCCTCGTGACAAGCTGTTGAACCAAACGTATCCGCTGGCTCTGGCCACCAAGAGGACTGGCATGTCTGCTGCTGCCCAGAACATCAATCCTTCTGTTCTCTCTCCATTCCCCTGACCACTAAAGGATGGACAGGCAGGTGACTGGAAATGAAATTTCATTTCTCAACTCAGGATCATGTACCCCATCTAATGGGGACAGCAATCAGGTGTGGTCACGTGCGTCCTTGGATAAAGACAGTCCGACGGCTAGAGGCACTGGTCTTTTCAAGAGAAGCTGGGAATCTGGGTGTCCATGTGATGGCCTCTGAAGTGGAAACACAGGGCATTTTTTAAAGCTTCATCAAGGTGTAGACTATATTTTTTTCCCATTGACATTAGCCAGAAGACCCTGACTTGTAACCCCTTTAGAGAGGTGCATGATTTTAAAGAGCCCAAATCGCACTTCTGTACCCATAACTTGCCTCCAGGACACCAGTCACACCTTGCCTTGACATCCTAAACTCCTAAGAAGTGGGCTGGTGCACCAGATCAGGACACAGAAAGTCTAGTAGCTCAGCCTCTGCCATTATTGTAATGTATGATCTTGGACGAGTCAGTTCTCTTGTCTCAGTCTCATTTACGAATGGGGACTCCGTTCCTTGCCAAATTGTTACTGGGCAACAATTGTGTCTATAGCAACATGTGAACACCAGGAAGTGTGCCAGCAGGTAATAATGTGAGTCCCATCTGTCTCAGAGAGCCACTGAGACTCAGATGAGTCAATACATGTCAAATGCTAAATCAACGAAGAGGTTAAGTTTAGGTGAAGGTTCCCTGCTCTGAGGTTATTAAGACCATAGTCATATTCACATTGACTCATCCCTTGTCCCAGGACTCTGATTCTACAGAGAATCCCCTGTGGATAGGGGACAGCAGATTTAACTACAGGTCAGCAGTTCCTGACACCCAATCAAGGAGCTCTGCAATATGAAGATAGCCTGTTAAGAAGCAAAAGTTCCTCGACGTTTTAACATCTATTCTGTCAGTAAGCATATATCACAGCAAATTAAAAAAATAACAATTAGACTGCTAAGAAAGTCTTCCTCAGAAAACCACTTCTGATCATCCATTCCCCTTCCTGAACCTGACCCAAGCACCTTCCTTTCCCTATCTTTGCACTTGTTACATTCAAATCTTTATGTATCCCTCAGTAGACTGTAAGTCCCCAAGAAACAGGGCCATGCCTGCCTGTTTTACAGTTGAATTCCTGATGCTTGACATGTAGTAGATGCTCATTCTCTGAAAGAATACGTGAAGGGGCCACAGTTGATTCTGTCAGAGCTATGGAAAAGATATGCAGTAGGCATCCAGCAAGGTCATGCCTTTGCTAAACATCTTTGCAAAGAAGCAGAGTCCAATGCCCCTTTCCTAGCCAGTTATAGCCTTGACTTTTATCTTGGAGGAACTCTTCTTAATTAGAGTTGAGAGAGGAAAAGGTGAACAGCCCCCCAAAAAGTGTTTGTGAGAGCTAAACATTTAAACATTTCTGAAGTATGTCATTTAAAGGTATGTCCCCTGGTTTTGTTACAGAGAATTTTCAAGCCTTGCTTTTTTGTTGTTCAGTCGCTCAGTCGTGTCTGACTCCGCAACCCTACAGACTGCAGCACGCCAGGCTTCCCTGTCCTTCACCATCTCCCAGAGCTTGCTCAAACTCCTGTCCACTGAGTCAGTGATGCCATCCAATCATCTCATCCTCTGTCACCCCCTTCTCCTCCTGTCTTCAGTCTTTCCCAGCATCAGGGTCTTTTCTAATGAGTCTTGCTAGTTAGACACTAACATAGGATCTCTGTGTATAAGTATGGAGACACATCCAAAATGCATCAAAACTAGAGCAAACACCTTTTGGAATTCTTCCAATAGCTTCCTGGCATACTTTTATGTTAATACAGCCATCATACAGCCAAACTGCAAACACCTGGCTTAAATTCTCAGGAACTTGAACTCAAGGAGGGAGCAGTCAAGATTAGAAACCCTAAATTGATTGCTTTCTTGAGTTATTAAGAAAGCAATAAATTGGATGCAATCTCAAACATGACAGAATTATCTCTATTCGTTTCCAAGGCAAACTATTCAATATCACAGTAATCCAAGTCTGTGCCCTGACCAGAAATGCTGAAGAAGCTGAAGTTGAACAGTTCTATGAAGACCTACAAGATCTTCTAGAACTAAAACCCAAAAAAGGTGTCCTTTTCATTATAGGGGACTGGAATGCAAAAGTAGGAAGTCAAGAGATACCTGTAGTAATAGGCAAGTTTGGCCTTGACTCCAAGGCCAAATTTGGAAAACTCAGCAGTGGCCACGGGACTGGAAAAGGTCAGTTTTCATTCCAATACCAAAAAGGCAATGCCAAAGGATGCTCAAACTACCACACAATTGCACTCATCTCACACACTAGCAAAGGAATGCTCAAAATTCTCCAAGCCAGGCTTCAACAGTACATGAACCGTGAATGTTCAAGCTGGATTTAGAAAAGGCAGAGGAATCAGAGATCAAATTGCCAGCATCTGTTGGATCATCGAAAAAGCAAGAGAGTTCCAGGAAAACATCTACTTTTGCTTTATTGACTATGCTAAAGCCTTTGACTGTGTGGATCACAAAAAAACTGGAAAATTCTTCAAGAGATGGGTATACCAGACCACCTGACCTGCCTCCTGAGAAATCTGTATGTAGGTCAAGAAGCAATAGTTAGAACTGGACATGGAAGAACAGACTGGTTCCAAATCAGGAAAGGAGTACATCAAGGCTGTATATTGTCACCCTGCTTATGTAACTTCTATGCAGAGTACATCATGAGAAATGTTGGGCTGGATGAAGCACAAGCTGGAATCAAGATTGCCAGGAGAAATATCAATAACTTCAGATATGCAGATGACACCACCCTTATGGAAGAAAGCAAAGAACTAAAAAGCCTCTTGATGAAAGTGAAAGAGGACAGTGAAAACGTTGGCTTGAAACTCAACATTCAAAAAACTAAGGTCATGGCATCCAGTGGCATCATTTCATGGCAAAAGATAGGGAAACAATGGAAACAGGGACAGACTTTATTTTGGGGGGGCTCCAAAATCACTGCAGATGGTGATCGCAGCCATGAAATTAAAAGACACTTGCTCCTTGAAAGAAAAGTTATGACCATCCTAGACAGCATATTAAAAAGCAGAGACATTACTTTGCCAACAGGTCCATCTATTCAAAGCTATGGTTTTTCCGGTAGTCATGCATGGATGTGAGAGTTAGACTCTCACTGAGCACCAAAGAATTGATGCTTTTGAACTGTGGTGTTGAAGACTCTTGAGAGTCCCTTGGACTGCAAGGAGACCCAACCAACCAATCCTAAAGGAAATCATTCCTGAATATTCATTGGAAGGACTGATGCTGAAGCTGAAACTCCAATATTTTGATCACCTGATGTGAAGAACTGACTCATTAGAAAAGATCCTGATGCTGTGAAAGATTGAAGGCAGGAGGAAAAGGGGAGGATAGCGGATGAGATGGTTGGATGGCATCACCAACTCAATGGACATGAGTTTGAGCAAGCTCCGGGAGTTGGTGATGGACAGGGAGGCCTGGTGTGCTGCAGTCCATGGGGTCACAAAGAGTCAGACATGACTGAGCGACTGAACTGAACTGAGTTATTAAGGGAGTGCTGCATGTACCAGTGAACAGCATCACTCCTAATCTGCTTGAGAAGTTTAAGTCAGGAATTCATTATTTCATGTGCTCTCATTGGCACAAACAGTTCTCCGCATTGGTTCTCCCCAGCTGGTTCCTGCAACTTGCCTTTCTCTATGCTCACTCACGGGAGGTGTGCTATTAACTCCACGGAGGCCTCTTCCATCTCCAGGGAGAAGTTTGACATCATTCGGAGGAGGCCTTCCCTTTATTATTTATGGTTAAAATACCTTACGTGGCACAGCAGCATGCCGCTCCATCTACAACCCCTTTGTAATATAAACCGCACAGCCTGCGTTTCAGAAGGGAAAACCTGAGTTCAGTTAAAAGTTAGAGAACTTGGCAACCCACTCCAGTGTTCTTGCCTGGAGAATCCCAGGGATGGGGGAGCCTGGTGGGCGGCCGTCTATGGGGTCGCACAGGGTTGGACGTGACTGAAGCGCCTTAGCAGCAGCAGCAGCACTTAAGAGAATGGTTATTCCATGCACTTTAGTGGCACCTCTCTACACAGAGATCATTTTTCACCTTAGGCAAAATAATCAAAATAGTAAATAAAGTCTATCTTTGGAGAATTCCATGAACAGAGGAGCCTGGTAGTCACAAAGTCAGACACAACCTAGTGACTATCACTACACTTCACTCATTTCCTTAGCTTCCCTTGTCTACCAACTCAGTGGATCTTTCCCCTTTTGACTGCTCCAACTTAAGAATTCAAGGTCATCATGCTCCTTTCCACAGATACCTAGTAAAATCTGCAGTCAAATAAAGTAGTGCTCTTAATTGTCCAAGCCTCTGTTTCTTTATCTGAAACTAAGGAAACTTTTTAGAGCAATCTGAGACCTGTGTACTAAAATCATCTGTATACACAACTCTTGCTAGTGTTATATACACAGAAAAGCTTACAAAGGTCTACCCTAAAGTGTTAACAGTGGTTATCTCTGAGTGAAAGAATGCAATAAATTTATTCCTTATGCAAAAAAAAAAAAGAAAAGAAAAGTTAGAGAACTAACCAAGATCACCAGAAAAGTCACAGTTCTCCCCAGGGGTCTTTCCTGCACTTGAGTTTTACTGACTTGACCACCTAGTGCAATTTGAGTGCAATTTGTCAAATACTCTAGCTGGTATTTATTGAATATCTAGCTCTGTGCTACGCAGCTTTACAATGCCTTATCTTATGAATCCTCAATAGTACTACAAGACTTGATAGTATTACTATTCTCATTTTAATGTTGAAGAAACTAGGGCACAGAGAGGCTAACTAATTTATCCAAGGTTATCCAACCAGTAAGTGATAGAGCCAGACGTGAAGTCACATAATTTGACCTTGAAGCCTGCAGTCTGAATACCTGCTACACTATACTGCCTTGCTAGCAAGTCCCTAAAGTGCTCAAGAAAAACCCTCATATATTGGAGCATTCACTCTATTTCATTCCAGCTTTTCATTTCTTCCTTACCTGTATGATTATCTGAGATTAAGGGCTCTGGGTAAAGATGTTCATGATCTTATTAAAAAAAAAAAAAAAGAACAGTAGGAAGGGTGAATATTGGTTAGATAAAAGTAGAAATCACTAATCTGGGGACAAGAATAGTCCAAATTTTGAAGACTGAAGTTTAAAAGATATATGAAAACCAATTTTCTTATTTTAAAAAGTGCTAACTTTTTTCATTAGCTGCGTCTGATGTTCACTAAAGCACTTTGCAAATCACATGAGTGAAAAACCATAATCCCTATATTTCTAGAGTACTTCCAATTTACTTTTTCTTCCATTGATGTAAAAGGTAAAGTCTCTCCTGACAGCACAAGTGTTTGATCAATGGATCAACATCTTGCTGCTTCTTTTTCCAAAGCCAGGACTCCCCTTTACCAAGTTCTTATTTGCCGTGGCAAAATGACTTTTCAGAAAAACTAGGAGACTATGTACCAAATTGTTAACACTGGTCATTGTTGTGATAGTACAAATGATCTTTAAATTACTTTCCTTGCTTATCCATTTTTAAAATTTTCTACAGTGGATATGTGTCACTTGTATAATAAGAAAGAGAAACAAAGGTTTTTATAAAGACTTCTCAGTAGAGGAGTCCCTGATTCACTCTGCCTTCTCTTCATTGCTGAGGGAATGGGGTTTTTTTCCCAGTTTTATTGAGACATAATCAACATATTTCACTGTATACACTTAAGGGGTACAGCAAAATGGTTTGACTTACATATATTGTGAATGATTACTACAAGAAGTTAGTTACACATATATATGGAATTTAGAAAGATGGTAACGATAACCCTATATGCAAAACAGAAAAAGAGACACAGAAGTACAGAGCAGACTTTTGAACTCTGTGGGAGAAGTTGAGGGTGGGATGTTTCGAAAGAACAGCATGTATACTATCTATGGTGAAACAGATCACCAGCCCAGGTGGGATGCATGAGACAAGTGCTCGGGCCTGGTGCACTGGGAAGACCCAGAGGAATCGGGTGGAGAGGGAGGTGGGAGGGGGGATCGGGATGGGGAATACGTGTAAATCTATGGCTGATTCATATCAATGTATGACAAAACCCACTGAAATGTTGTGAATTAATTAGCCTCCAACTAATAAAAAAAATTTTTTTTAAATAAAATAAAATAAAATAAAAAAGAAGTTAGCATCTCATCTACCAGCTCATACGTATGTATGTGAAAGTAGCTCAGTCATGTCTGACTCCTTGCGACTCCATCTCATATAGACACAATAAAAAACAGAAAGAAAAAAGTGTTTTTCCTTGTGATGAGAATTCTTAGGGTTTACTTTCTTAGCAATTTTCATGATGTTTTATGGACACTGTAAAGGACAGACTTTAAGGCTGTTTAAAGAAGGATGAGGGCCCCGTGGTGATTTATTCCTTCCCACCCTCCTGGCAGGTCTTAATTGACACCTACTCTGCACTGAAGCCCTCAAATGATAGTATTTCCATTTTCTGGGCGCCTTCTCCCCAGGATGAAATCCACCCATCAGAAATGTTCCAGAAATGCCCATTCTCACAGTGACAAATATATAAAATTCTAAGCCAGTTACAGTATTTCTACAAAGGGAGCAAAGAGACTTTTAATCACTGTGTGTTCAGTCTCATGTTGCGCTCCTTATTATGCTTTCTTTCACTGTGGATCATAATGTGCAGTAATACATTTTACATCTACTAAATGTGTTCTGGGTTTTTATATCACTGTTCAGAAGAATAGCTCTGGAAAATCTTTTGACTCCTTTATTTGAAAACTACATTTGTGGAATGGGGTAATTAAATTCCTATAGTTCAATATAACATTACTTTTGCTATTCTTCTTCATAAAAAAAAATCCCAACCACCTCTCTCTGCTTTTGCTAGAAATGGAATTACACCAGCAATATTTCTGTTAATACAAGTCTAAGATTTTGAAAACCTACTTTATTGTAGTTAAACTAGAAAATTCCTTCTTCTCTACATCTTTATGGAAATTAAAATGACTGCACAAATCTGTGCTTGAAGAAGGCATTCCAGCTTACTTTGAGCAGAGAAAGTAAGAAGGACTCAATGTCAGAGCTTTTGAATCACAGGAAGAAGTTGGCTCTGTGTGAGGAACTAGAGGATTTAAGGGCTTGAAATGACTTTGAAATTAATCAACAATATAACTCCTTTGGTGCAGTTTGGATTTGGGGAGTGATAGTGAGATTAATATCATATGTCGATGTGATATATTAGACAATAGCACAGCATACGTCACAGAAGTATTTCATCTCATTTGATCCTCATTCAGCATAGAGCGGTAAAAGAACATCTCCATTTTAAAGAAGAGATTCGAGGCACAAATAGGGAATATAGTTGGTACCTGAGTACAAGATCAAGAAGCAACAGAGCTGGTACAGTCACCAAAAGGTAAGAGCCAGGTTATCAAGAGTCAGGTTCACAAGGATGTGGAGAAAAGAGAACCCTTCTGCGCTACTGGTGGGAATGTAAACTGGTGCAGACACTGTGAAAAGCAGTATGAAGTTACCTCAAAAAACTGAAAACAGAACTACTCTATGATCCAGAAGTTCTCCTTCTGGGTATATTATCAAAGGAAGTGAAAGCAAGATTTCAAGAGGTATCTGCACTGCATGTTTACCACGGCATTGTTTGAAATAGCCAAAATATGAAAACAATCTAACAGTCCATTTGTTGATTAATGGATAAAAATGTGATATGTATATATATGGTATATATATGTATATGATATGTGTATATATACACACACACAGTAAGTCACTCAGTCATGTCTGACTCTTTGCGACCCCATGGACTGTAGCCCACCAGGCTCCTCTGCCCATGGGGACTCTCCAGGCAAGAACACTGCAGTGGGCTGCCGTGCCCTCCTCCAGGGGATCTCTCCAGCCCGGGGATCTGCATCTCTTGCATTGGCAGGCAGGTTCTTTATCACTAGCGCCACTTGGGAAGTCACACACACACACACACACACACACACTGTAATACTACTCAGCCATGAGAAAGAAGGAAATCCTGCCATTTGCAACAACATCGATGGACCATGAAGGCATTACACTAAGTAAAATAACTCAGAGAAAGACTAATATCTATGATATCGCTTATATGCGGATTCTTAAAAAATTGACCTCACCAAAACACAAATTAGAATGGTGGTTGCTTTCCTGGTGGTTCAGCTGGTAAAGAATCCACCTGCAATGAGGGAGACCCAGGTTCGATCTCTGGGTTGGGAAGATTCCCGGGAGAAGGGAATGGCTACCCGCTCCAGTGTTCTGGCCTGGAGAATTCCATGGATAGCATAGTCCATGGGGTTGCAAAGAGTCGGACACGACTGAGCGACTTGCACTTTCATTTCACTTTACCAGAAGATGGGAATCGGGGAAAAGGGAGATAACAGATCAAAGGATAGAAACCTCCAGCTGTAAGACAAGTAAGTTCTGGGGATCTAATGTATAGAATAGGGATAATAGTTAATAATGCTGTGTTATGTACTTGAAAATTGCTAAGAGAGTAGATCTTAAACATTCTCACCACAAAAAAGAAATGGCAATTTTATAAGGAGATGCAGGTGCTAGCCATCACTATCGTGGTAACCGTTTTGCAACAGGTAAGTATATGACCTATACAAGGTTGTAAGTCGAAATAAAAAATCTCAGGAAAAAAAAAAAAAAAAGGTTGTAAGTCAGCTACATCTCAATATAGTTAGAAAAAAACAAAGCTGGCACTCCAGCCCCATCGGGCTCACTTCAGGTTCAGACCCTTCCCAGCACATTACCCCACACCATACACTGCCCTGCAAAACATCCATCTAGTAACTTCATCAAGTTCTGAGACCCCCAACTGCTAACTTGCAGTGATCCTCGAGGATAAAGTCAAGTGGGCACAGAGTTTAACACACAAACAGGATGAACAGTTACTGAAGCAGCTCTAACTTTATGAGTTTCCAAATATCTAAAATAAGCTGTTGGGTTGCTTTTATTTTTCCTCATCTGCAGTTATATGACGGCTCTCTGAGGCCCCTAGGATACAGTTATAAAATGATGAACAAAGATTTGACTTACAAAAATGGATGACCATTCCGGACTGAAAATAGATTTGTTTCTAAACATAGTGAGCAATGTAGAGCTCACTTTTTAATTCCCAGTAACAATGGTGTTCTCATCATAATATAAATAGATGACAAACACGTATAATAGCAACAATGCATATCATAAGTGAAACATATACAGATAGTGCAAAACAGCCTCAGCTCCAGTATCAACGACCTCAGGAGAGAGCACAGTCAGAAGAAAGAACTGCCTTGGGGCACTCAGGTAAGAAAAAGACCAAGGGCGGAGGTGGTAAAAAGACAACGACAAATGTCAGAAGTGAGGCTCTAAGGGGCTGGTTAAAGAAATACAGAGTTCCTTGCAGGGCAAGACCACTTTTCCATATGCACAGAGTACATAAGAGTGAAAGTAATGAGTTGGAATAGATATTATTAATTTTTAATTAAGTTACTCTCAGAAATAGCACACTAACTCATCATCCACCCAAACATCTCAATTAAGAGCGTGTAAATGTGCATTCCTTTCAGCTTTTTGTCAGCTTTGTATCAAATGTTCCAAATGCCTAAACTAGTTCAAAGACTCTACATGGAATAAATAAGCCTGGGGATTATTTTGAGCTTTCTATAGAGATATTAAATGGTCATTTTTAATGTAATACATTTCAGAAAGAAGTAGAACTGGGCATAAGCTTTTTAAAAGCTGCAAGTTCCCCATGCCGAGCCAGGTGGGCAAACTCATAAGAGACAGGGTAACAAGCTAATGTCCTCCACAGACAGGAAAATATTCATTAGCAATTCATAAACTAACGTTACCTTTACAATTATACTTCTAATGTGAATTACAGTCAATTGTTAGTTTAAAGCTGACTGTACATTTCATTACCACTCTCAGCAAGAGAAAGTCCTACTTATACCTGGAAATTCAAACATACTTCATTAACAGCCATCAAAAGCCCCAAATAATGCAAACTTTTTACTTGGAACAAATAAATTATTTGTTTTTATAAAGTATAAACAGAACCCTATATTGTTAATTTTTTGACAGTCCTTTCTTACAAAAAAAATTAGCTGGTGATTTTTTTTTCATTCAGAGATTCTGCTCACAATGAATCTCATCCTTTCCAAAAAACATCTAGACCTGTAGCTCCTAAACTGTGCTCCTTGGAATATGAATAGCTTGGGATGCTAATACGTCTTCTTTGAAAACAGACTTCAGCAACCATCTAATTACTGGGTTGGCCAAAAAGTTTGTTCAGGTTTTTCTGTAACGTGGGGAAAACTCAAATGAATTTTTTGGTCAACCCAGTACTCTGTTAATTTTCAAGTTCACATTTTAACATTTCTAAAATAGAGCTTCTTACAAACAATATAAAATAATTTGCTAACTGAATCTTTTTTCCCCTTTTAAAGAAAGCTATTAATGATATGTCTTACCACCAATGTCATGTTAAGATGGAAGAAACTTCAGTTTGTAAAAATAAAATTTTTATCACTTATAAGATTCACTCTGCACATTATCTTAGGAAAGGCCCTGAAAACTCGATACTTTGAAAACAAAGTTGTTTATTTCACTTAATCTAGTTTTCCCCAAATATATTTGTCTATGGATCCCTTCTGTCACAGAGCTCATAATAACATTTCACGAGACTAATATTCTGGGAACACATTGTGGAAAAGACTGGTTATTCCTTCCTTACCCTTGGCCAAGACTCTGCTCATCAGCTTCACCAAGGCTCAGCGGCAGAAGTGCTTCATTAGAAAGTGAGGGTAAACATGTTTTGGAGTTGACAGAACTGAATGGATGACCTAAAACTCTCTGTAAAGGGAAAATTCTAACTGGGCCAGAGGCCGATTTATTCTGCTTGGGAAACATCTGTGGTGTATTCCTACTGATTGCTTTCTCCAACAAATGATGCACAGCTTTGTCTGTTTAAAATGCCTTTATGACGTGAGAGATGAACAGACTGAACTGAAGCATCTGCACCATGGGGAGGGGTGCGCTGCGTGGAGAAGGCATTCCTTTACATTTCCTAACAGTTGGGAAAGAGAAATCAATAATCCTTTCGGGACGAGCTCCTAAATCTACCTGATCAGCAAGTTTCTGTCTGTGCGTTCCTGTAAAACTGAACGACATAAGTCATATGGCAAATGAGCAGGTGGCAGGAGAGTGTGAGAGCAGACACACAAAATGGGACCAGGGACATGCACTCAGAGATACCAGGCTCCATTTCCAGGCTCAGGAGAAGTCCTAAATACACTCAGGTCACACCGCACAGTATTTATCCGGCAATGCCCTGTGAGCCCAGTTCTTAGGAAAAGCATTGAATCTGGAACTAAGGCTAAAGGATTGCCATATGCCTTCTGAAAAACACACCCGAGCCTCGTCTAGCGGGCACACCTGTGTACCAGGTCACCTGCATCTCTGGACCACCAGCGTCACAGTACCTGGGAGCTCATCAGAAGTGCCAGCTTTCAGGCCCCATTCCAGACCTACTTGCCCAGAGTCTGCCTTGTAACGAGATCTCTAGGTTATTTTATACACATTACCATTTGAAAAGCACTGACATAGGGAATATTCCCTTTGCCTGTCTTCCTATTTATATTGATTGAGGCCCAGATGCCGTGAAGTCAGGTGTCAATTTTGTGAAGATTGATAAATTTCAAGTTATTTTTGTCCACTAGACATGCAAATGATTTCTGCCTGGTAGAAAAGATAACTTCAAGCTTACTGTTCTTTGCTCCACAGAACATAAAACATTTTGCACCTTATTCCAGACTGGTCTCAGTCTCTGAAATTCTTCTCTGAGCGAAATTTACCATTTCGCTTTTACCTCATGAGTGAGTTAAATAAATTGTCAACACATGCTTAGCACATATGTATGACAGTCATGCTTGTGACTGTTTAAAGTTGTAATTCAAAACCAGTCACCTCTCAATAGCAGTAAGATATGTATTTCTAGTGAACACAGTAATAGCCGTCTTTTCTTGGGAAAAATAGCCAGTTGTCCAGTAAGTGGTAATTGAGTATGTCCAATATGAAATAAAGATGAATCCAGCATGGGCTGGTCCCTCTGCCTGGTATAATATAATGTATAATCCAACTTTCAATACAAGGGCTGGCAACTGAGAGCCTATAGTTCTGTTTTAGCTTGCAAACAAAGATTTGTAGTCAAAGAATATTTTGTTTTATTTTTATTTTTGGATGTGAAGGCTTTTAGGTATAAGATGTATTCTCTAGTTCTCCACAGGCTCCAATACTCCTTATTATCCTATATCAGGGTATTTCAGACATCCTTGCTACTATCTGGCTCCTGAAGGCATTTAAGTTTACAGCCCTTAAAGAAGACACTAATCTATTAAAGCCATGTAAGCCAGAGCTACTGAGAGAAATGGCTGGTCTGAAAATTACAGCACACGCTAAGCAGGCATTATTGGGAATATTTTTGCATATCTATCATGCACAGACCCTGGACAGCTACGATGAGTATGAAAAGAGTACCGCTGCCAAATCCAGTGACCTTATTCATTATCCACCAGAGGGCAAATTATTTACATGTATAACAGTGCATTTCAAATACAGTTACTGAGCATCATCATCAATTTATTCAGATACAAAAGAGTTTCATTTAAACGGTTCTCAGGGAGTTGCAACCATTGCCCACATAGAACAGCAGAGATAGCTTCACTCTCAAAAATGAGCATTATTAAAATGTCAAAATAAATATCATGCCAAAATATAGCAAAAAGAGGCAGTAGCTATAGGCAATAACCTGGCCCCTCTGAAATCATATCCAGAAGTTCAGAAGCAGCTTTGAACAAAACAAGAGTTTGTTGGCGTCCACCAGGCTTAGCAGAGGTTGCTTTCTTCCTTAGATGGATTTGTTGACAGCACACGGCAGAAAGTTATTAAGTGTCTACTTTTACCAGGCGTGACTCTCTTTTTCCTAAGTGCTTAAATTCACTAAACAAGGAAAGAGAGGCAGTATATAAACAGAGTCATTAATAATATAAATCTTACCTAGAGTAAAAGAATAATATGGGCTGTCTCATTTTTCTGCATAAATAGTGATTTCTGTGCTTTTCCATTTGTCCTCTCTATGGATTTTTCTCCTTTGGTACATCTCATCTCTCATTTTGTTCTAATACTTTTTCAGGAGACTTAATGGAAACTACTTGGAGGAAATCAGCTAATAATACCTCCATTTCTCATCTGGACAGCTGAGAGGCCTCACTAACCACCACTCTGCCCCCACCATTGGTCTTTTTACCCCTCTCATTGAGGCCTTACCTCTTAATCTCTTAGTCCTTGCAACAGAGTCATTAAATTGAGCTTCTAGCTTCAGCATATGGCTTGACAATCCTTAATATGTGTGCCATCCAATAGGTTATTTATTCCCAGGTTTACTATGAACTTGCCCAGCTGGAATCCGTTTTCTTTCAAGCCAAATTCCAGCAGTGTTCTATTCACTTCGTTTTTAACTGAGGGATAAGATGTGGTTTTGGAAGTCAATGGCAGTATAGTATTATTTCAGTACAAAACCTTCCTAGCGTCCTCACACTGAGAGTCTGTCTTCCTCTATATTCTCCCTATCATGTGGGTAAAACTTTCCAAATTTTTCCTTGGTCCACAAAATACTTTTCAAAGTAAGTGGGCAGTCTATAAAATTGAGAAAAATGGAACTACAAGGCTTGTGAGAGACAGAAAATCAAAGAGAGTTGCTCATGCAAGATCTGCTCAAGCAAGGTCAGGAAAAGAGGAGGAGATCAGGCTCCAACTCTCCACTGTGTTTAAAGAAACTGGTAATCTTTAAGTTGAAGTCTCTTGAAAGCTGATGGTCTCTTTGGTTTTATAAGAGTCAAAGCCACTATGAGGTTCCAGACTTATTCTCTCCCTTGAGAGGCTCTTGATCCTCCCTCACCTGACTCTGCGGCCCAGTCTCCAACAACGAGCGCAGAACTCAGACACGCTTAAAAGACTTAAATTTACTTCTCCTATGTATCTGCTTATGTGTATGAATGAAAGCTAACACTGACTGGTTTACTGTATTTTTGTGTACTGGATCATGAGTTCTTTGAAGTAAATACTACTTCTTTGCCTTTCCCCTATTCCCACCCATGGAATCTGGGATTCTTTAGCCACTTAAAGACTATCTGTTGACTTGAATTGGCTTCTGCAGGAAAAAAGTGGTATTTTCTAGGCAAAGAACAATTGAAAAAGAGGAAGAAAGATAGCAAGAGAAACATGATTAGTGATCTCTAATAGATGGAATTGTTTCTGGCCACTGGAACTAAAGCAATCCATGGCCAAGGGTATTGGAACCATGCAAAGGAATGTAAGTTCCAAAGGAAAACTTATTCTACAAATTCACTGGCCCTAGTAAAAAAAGGTTTCAAGCTTCAATTCTTAGTTTTATCTTGCAAGTGTAAAAACAGAAACAAAGAAGAATGCCCCCTCAAAGATATCCAGAATCTATGAATATGCTATCTATGCAGACATGGAGTTTGAATGGGGAAATTCATGAATTACCCAGGTAGGCCCCACATTACCCCACAAAGCAATAGTCAATGAGAGACAGAGAGAGAAGTGACAATGGCAGGAAGGTCAGAGAGATGCAACACGGCCGCGTTGATGGTAGATGAAGGGGGCCACGAGCCAAGGAATGCAGGCAGCCTTTAACAGAGGGAAAAAGGCCAGGAAACAGATTATCCCCCAGAGCCTCCAGAGAGTGACACAGCCCTGCCGACACCTTCCTCTTAGCCCAGTGAACAGTGAGTCAGACGTCTAACTCTATGAAACTGCAAGATAACACATTTATACTGTTTTAGATGAGGAGTAATTTGTTCATTGTAATGACAGAAAAGGTGATCCTTTGTTTCAGCATGGTCCTCTAAACTGGTGAGCAGGCCTTCCCTGCCGAGCCTCCAAACCAGAGAGATTTCTTCTAAATGAAACCATCCCTCAACTCTTCCCTTCCCCCTCCCACCTTTCAAGACTCAACACAAAGTTTCTCTCCTCTGACAAGTCTTAGTTTTATCTATATAGTCTATGACTTTCTGAAAGGTGAGGATCCTGTCATATTCTTTGTAAATGTTAGTTTGAAAGATGGAATTACTTAATTGTCATTCAATGGAAGAGAAAATAAAACTGTTTTATTGTCACTGCTTTAAAGAAAGAAATTAGATCACTCACTAGGCTCCACCTACATTCACATCCATGAAGTCCTACCTCACTCCTTCTCCTCCTCTCTTTGGACACAGATACACACACACACACACAACCTGGCAGGGTTGACTTCTAGTTTGCAGCTGTTCAGAATAAGACAAGCAAGCAAACCATTCATCTTTGATCAAGAAGTATAAGCTACAGGGGTCAAAGACTGAAACCAGAAAATTTCAAGGAATTTGCAAGGCACAACAAAGTTCTGAAATGTAGCATTTAAAGCCAGAGCTAAGGTTTGAGAATCAAGTAGCAGGACTTACGGTGCGGTGGTCTTTAAGCACATCTACAGTGGCAAAGGATCACCGGCCAATACTGGAGACATGGATTCAATCCCTGATCTCGGAAGACTCCACATGTTGCAGAGCAACTAACCCCACGTGTCACAACTACTGAGCCTGTGGTCTAAAGCCCATGTGTCACAACTACTGTTCCCATGTGACTTAGAGCCCAGGCTCCACAACGAGAAAAGCCACCGCAATGAGCAACCCACGTACCACAACTAGCGGGCAGCCCCTGCTCGCTGCCACTAGAGGAGGCCCTCGCAACAGCAAAGACCCAGCACAACAATAAACAAACAAACAAAATAAAATACACCCACGAACGCTCTGACGCTCCTTCCTCCAAACAACAGAGATGAATTGTCCTCCCCTTGAGTGTGCACTGGAGTGAGTCCCTTCTAAAGAGCAGAACGTGGCTGACGTGATCCGCACCTGATCAAGTCACCAAAGGCATCACAGCTCCCTCGATCAACACCCACCTCTGCGCTGACCTGTGGACACAGCGGGGAAGGAGAGGGTGGGCGGACGGAGGAAGCAGCTCTGAGATACACAGCACCATGTGTACACACGTCGTTGCGTTTATACACCGTCTCGTGTGAAGTGGAGGGCTAGTGCGGAGCTGCTGGGTCACACGGGGACTCCGTGCTGACCCAGGGGGTGGGGTGAGGGGAGGGGACGTGTGTATAATTAATGACCGATTTGTACTGTTGTGCTGCAGAAAGCAATACACCATGGTAAAGTGCTTCTCCTCCAACTAAAAACCAAATTTAAAAATTAGCTATCTCTCTCTCTTCCCTTTCTCTCTTTCCTCCCCCCTCTCTCTCCCCTTCCTGTCTCCCTCTCTCTCTTCCGAAGGAAGCCAGTTGCCAATATCCACATGGCTGAGCCATCTTGGGAGAACTTTCTCAAATCTGAAGACCTCTATAGGTCTAGCCCACATCCTAATAGCGACAACAAAAAGCCCCTGAGCCAAAACCATTCAGCTAAGCTGCTCCCAAATCTTCAAACACAGAAACTATGAGATAACAAATGTTCATTCTTTTAAGCCACCAAGTTTTGGGATTACTTGTTACGCAGTAATAGATAACCAAAATACATGAGATACAATTCCTACAGCAGAGGTTACAAATTGGAAGAACAGATCCTAATTCAGTCTACAAATATATTTTCCTGAGTTCATAATGGTAGATTTTTTTTCATGAGCTAAAATTTTTAAATCATTAAATTTCACTTAGAAATCTAGATTTCCAATCTGTCTCAAATTTAGAAGATCCAGCAACACAAAGGCCTACATTCCCATCTGGCAGCTTCTGCTGTAAAAGACACACACTCTCCTGAGCTCACGGCAGCCCCCACCAACCTCTGCTCATCGTCACACGGACCCCCAGCAGCATGGCTATTCCACTATTCTCTTCGAGTAGAATGCTATTTCTCAGTTTCTATATCTCTGTCAAAATTAGGAAACAAAAGATATACTGAAAGGGCTTGGCATCTTAAGAAATCTAGGAGACCGTTTATTCCCTTGTGGGAGTGAAGAATATTCCTGCATGCCGAATATGTCACCAATGTATGTCTGTCAAACACACAATTAGGATCCTATTTTTTCGTCCTCCAGTAGCTTTGCTCATTGTTGTCAATAGACTGTCCCCTGTAAGTAAGTGAGTTTGTTCAACCTGTTCTTTGTTACTCTGGCTTCTTCATATGGGGCTAGGATAAAACATATGAGTTTGCTGGATCTGGCTCTTCAGCAGCTTAAAGGTAGCTGCCAACATTACACCTTTCCTCTCATATGACTTGCTTTGCAAAGAACCTTGCTGAGATCATAGTATCTATTCAATCTTTCTCTGGTTTTGTACTTATAGTAATTGTTTAGCATGAGCTGCTTAATGCTGGCTCAAATTGAGTCTGAAAAACCCATACTGACTAGTCAGAAATAATCCCAAGTACAACTCCTGCATGCACGTTAAGTCGCTTTAGTCATGTCCAACTCTTTGTGACCCCGTGGACTGTAGCCCGCCAGGCTCCTCTGTTCATGGGATTCTCCAGGCAAGGATACTGGAGTGGATTGCCATGCCCTCCTCCAGGGGATCTTCCTGACCCAGGGGCCAAACCCACGTCTCACGTCTCCTGAGTTCAACTCCTACTTTACCGTAAATGCACACTTTTCACTATTACAAACAATTCTAGAAAATAAAGATTGAACTAGAACAAGGGGCTTCCCAGGTGGCACTGGCGGTAAAGAACGTGCCTTCCGATGCAGGAGACGTAAGAGACGAGGGTTCGATCCCCGGGTCGGGAAGGTCCCCTGGAGGAGGGCATGGCCACCCACTCCAGTATCCTTGCCTGGGAAATCCCACGGACAGAGGAGCCTGGCGGGCTTCAGTGCTGGGGGTCACAGAGAGTCGGACGTGACTGAGCGACTCGGCAGCAGCAGGAGAGTCAGCAAACAGGCCAATCCGCCCGCTGTCGGCTTTATACATAAGGTTTTATTGAAATCCACCCACGCATTCATTTCCTTACTGTCTGTGGCTGCTTTCACACCACGCTAGCTGAGCTGAGCAGTTATGAAAGAGACCTCAGGACCTACAGGCCTAAAATGCTTACTATCTAAGAGCTAGCCCCTGAATGAGGAGGATAAAATACAAAGATTCTGGCAGCTAATAAACCAAGTACACGTTGTGCTACAAAGGAACACACATGGGGGAAAATAAAGCCGCCACGCCCTCTCCAGAATGCTTGCCTTACTATTCATGGTGCCTCTAAAGCTTCCCTCATCTTACAAAGGACATAAACAGAGTGGGTTTCAGGCTGAAGAGGAACTCACTGTGGCTAGCTTCTGAACATCTTCATCCGAAGCTCCCAGAGATGCCAGGCCTATTTCTTGTGAAAACTGAGCAAACTTAGGATCCGCAAGCAGAGGGACATGTCCCAGGAGTTCATGACATGTGTCTCTGACAAGAAAAACATCACAGAGAAATGTTAGATGAGTTAAATTATCACTGGTAGAAAAAAGCCTAAATTCTAAATAAAACTTTGTTACTATAATTAATTACTGTTACTAAGTTTTACCAGTCCTAAGAATTTTTTATCACATTTTAACAACTGAAATCCATATGCATCCTACAACAAATAGCGTCTTAAATTATAGGATACACAGTACTTTAATATTTTGCTATTAATATTAAAGTATCTACTATTTTCAAGTAGTAGATATTTGGCAGCAGTAGATACTTGGCATTTTATCACGTGCCAAGCATGTGCTAAGTGTTTTGTTACATACATCATCTCTTTTAATATTCAGAAGAAACTTGAATTAAAGTAACTTACAGTGTAACGTTCTATAGATCATGGGTGGGCAAACTGCAGCTGTTGGCCACATTGAGTCTGTGGCCTATTTCTGTACATAAAGTTTTATTGGAACACAGCCATGCCTATTCACTGATGTATTGTGTATGGCTCCTTTTCACTAAGACAGCAGAGTTGAGTAGTTGTCACCGAGATCATATGGCCCACACAGCCTAAAATATTTACTAGCTGGCCCTTTACAGAAAAAAGTTGACTCTTGCTACAAACAGTGATAAAGCCAAAATCTGAATCCAGCTTATCATGATTTCTAAACTCTTGCTCTCAACCCTGAAGTCACACTGCATCCCATGTTACACTTTTCTGGCACTGGCAAAGAGCAGAGGACCATATTGTCATCAAGGGGCTTTTCCCATAGACCAAATTTTATGTCTGTAACACAAGCAACTTCTGGAGCCTTCACAGTGGAAGACCCCCAGTCCTCTGCCTTGTCCAGCCTCAACTGGGTCATAACAGAAATTCAGATCCTCTCTCATTTGCCTGGGCTTCCACTTGGAGCCAGATGACCAGGCAAAGGCGGGCATGTGCCGCGATGAGACAAAGCAGATGCCTTCCTGAGTCGTTGCTGTAAACCACAAACTGTTTCCTGACACCAAACAACACCGCAATGCTTCCCCCGATGATTCTCTGGAAATGAGTCAAAAAGCAGACCATATTTCATTTTCTCGACAAAACTAATGAGCCAGGTAGTAATTGAAAGATGCTTCCTGATATGGCCTGGCCTTCTCTTAAGTGTTATTACTTCAAATAGATGCTACAACATAAATGCCAGGTACTGCCACCATTAATACAGGCAGAAAGTAAGCCGGAGGGTTATGAGGTTGAGGCAAGGGGAGATGACGGATACCAGCGTAAAACAGATGGCATGCCTCAGTCAGAAAACCTCATTCCCACAACTCAAAATACACGTCCAGCCCTGGCCAGCCACTTCCCAGTACATCAGGTTGAGAGGACAGCCAAACAAGAATGCATGGACATGATACTGAAAGAAAATCCAAATTCATTCCCCATCAACTGTGTGCTGAGAGTCTCCTTTTTTGCACAGAAGTTGAATTTGTGGAAAAGACTATGTGGAGGTTACTCTCCAATCACACTGCTTAAGGCAGACAATCAGACTCACTGGATTTTAGTGCATCAGAGGAATTTAAATGTTATCAGAAGCCCTCATTTTACCTGTAAAGAAGTTAGAGACAGGAGGAGGAAAGAAAGAAAGCTAACATAGAGTAGGCTCCTGTTATGTGCTGAGTGTGATGCTAAATGTTTTCATATCCCATTAGTAATTTCACCTTCACTTCCAAAGAAGTCTTATTAATGTGAGAAGAAGTCTTTCTAATGTGAGACTGGGATAGGTCATAGTTACTGTGGTGGTGGATTTTTGGTGCAAAACTGGATTCACTTTTGAGCTTGTTAAATGCTTGATGGGGACAGTCTACTATTAATACCTGCCGAGGCACCAATGGAGTCCAAACACTTCTAGGTAGAAGGGAAAGTGAAAAGTAGCAGCTAAAAAAGAATGAAGGAAAATGTGAGAGATCCAAAGTCTTCAAGGAGTCGATTCTCTGTGGTAGAAAAGGAGCTATCACCTGGGTTTTGAGTTAAGGTGTCATTATCAGAAACCTATAACTCAGAGTCAGCTTAAGAGTCTTTAATAACATTACAGTGATAAGGTAATCCAGCCATATATAGAAGAGGAAAGAAATTAAAATTTGAAAGAAAAAAATCATACAACACAGCAGAATGAGTTATATTGTTTCATTAGGAAGGAAAGCCTGAAGCCGGAAGTCTAACGGATCTACTGATGAAGCATCTGGATGCCTCCGCTCTGTTCTGAGCAGAAACGGTTGCTATGTTTTGCTGGCCTGTGCTGTCCTCACTGCTCAGCCCACACAGAGACCCCTACAGAAACTTAGATGTAGTTCACATAGTAACCCCACTTCTCACCGAGCCAAGGCTCTAAGCACCGAAATTTCAAGACCATAAATAGAGCTGTTATCTTTTATGACTTTGGTGGAATATTCTCAGAGATAAACACCGGACTGGTCTCATTCCAGGTTCTTTGGCTAAGGCACATTGTGTAGAGAAAGGAAACTGAAGTGCCTGGAAACTCTTCAACCAGCAGAGAGAGATGTTTCATGTTGCTAGTTAAAAAGTTGGTATTTTCTTTAGCTTCTCTGAGACCAAAAGACTTGGAAGCTGCATTGACTTCTGACTCAGAGGCTGAAAGAGGTTCCAGACTATTGGGAATCTGAGGGAGAAGGCTGAGCCTTCTCTTCAAACTTTGTATCAATTAAGTTCTATAGGGCTGATATCATGCTATTTCACACTACTTTACAAAGTGCAATCCCTTTTATGTCCAGCAGCTAAAGTAGTTCATGGTCCCAACACTGTGTCATCCACAGCGGGATCCCTGAATATCTAATTATGAACGGGTTTCCGATGTGAGTTCATAACTATTGCCTGATCGCACCGCATCTCTCTTAAAACATTCAATTATCTAGCTATAATTGCACCTGTCAGCACACGCTGCCTTCAATCTCCACATCGGCAAACTCCTCTCTTTTCAACTCGCATCCCTTTGATGCATTTCGCCTGAATAATGCTTCTCAGAGCCCTTTTCACAAAAGCACTCTGTTCGCTGGAAATATGGGAACTTTCAAAAGTGTTAACACTGTAAAACATCATGTCTCCTTTTGAAAAAGAGAAGAAGAAGAAAAGCTAGAGCTGATATCAGACACTAAACTTTTTGCTGCTCTAAATTGGAATCTTCTCTGATAAGCCCTGTTTGGAGTCTAAAGCTTACAAAGGGACCTGGGTGAAAACGTCCCCAGGGAATTCTGAAATCATTCTAAGGAAGTTGTGATCACTGCTGCTGGGAAAAGAAGGGTCCTAGTTGTTAAGTTCAAATTCAAAACAAATCTAGCATTCTTCGCTTATCAGTCAGTTTTTCAAAGCTGACTCCTCCTGCCTGGTATTGAACAACTTTTTATTTTTGCTGTAAATTAAAGCTTTTAAGAAGTGAGTGAGCATGCCGCATTTGCTTCCCATCCCCAATCAGCACATCTGTCTTTGAAACCCTATTTTGATAGGTTTTGTTTGTTCTAAATAACACAGAAGCCAACACTTCAGCTAAATCCTGAAGAGAAGGAAAGGAAGATGGGGGTGGGGGAGGGTCACATTGATGAAAAGAGCAGGAGGATGAGCTGGGAGCCGAAATAGTGGTGGGTTTTTTTTTGTTTTTGTTTTTTTCCAGCTTTCACACAACATTTGGTGGGTAAGTGCAAGTAATCCGGGATAACACACTGGGACACATGGGGGGGGGGGGGGTGGGGGAGGGGTGACTTTGTTTTCACTTCACTAAAGAGATAATAACAGGAATTAATTTGGTATTGAGGCAATTTTTCTCCGTTCTCATTTTAGAGCCACATACAGAGTTTCTGTAGTTTTAAAATAGCAGACTGTAAAATCTGGCCCAGATAAGCTTTTAGGCAGCTCTTGTGATCACTCCCTCTTATGTCCCTGTCAGAGCACAGATACATTCGTATGAGGCCCTCTTTTCATGAAGCTGAGCATCTGGATATTGCCCTTGCGGAAATCTTCTTTCCTTTTCTCCCCCTAGGAATCATAAGGAAAGCCACCAATGTTACTCTTCTTCACAGCAATTCTTCTGAGACGGGCAAAAGATAGTACACTTAATTTTTTTTAATTTAGTTCAAGAAGCATTTCTTGTACAGCTATTAAATATTAAGTACTATGTTAGGAACTGAGGCTTAAAAGTAAGTAAGACAAAATCCTAGGATAACTCTTAGCAAAAGTCACCTCTTGGTTCCATAAACAGCAAGTACTAACTTTCCTGATTCAATAAAAAAAAAAAAAAAATCGTTTCCAGGTCCTCAAGTACCACAAAAGAGCTTCAGGGGAAATCTGTACTTAATGTCTCCTGTTCCCCATCATCCTAAATATTTCTTATTTCCTGAATAAAAAGAGATTTCTAACTCTTCCCCTGTCTGCTCCCTCTCCCCAAATTTTCACTAGATATTAGGGAAGCAATGTAACATAATGGTTATCAGTTTATAATCTGGAGTCAGAACAAGCCCATGTTGCACGTTCCTGTGTTGATAAAGTGACTTAGAGCGGCGTGGTGCAATAGT
This sequence comes from Cervus elaphus, assembly GCF_910594005.1. Classification (NCBI taxonomy): domain Eukaryota; kingdom Metazoa; phylum Chordata; class Mammalia; order Artiodactyla; family Cervidae; genus Cervus; species Cervus elaphus. Next base: position 3,300,820 of record NC_057817.1, on the reverse strand, counting down.
GTTTCCTGCAATGACGGAAATATTCTGTATCTGCATCATCCAATACGGCAACCACTTGTTACAGGTGACTACTGAACATCTTAAACGTGACCAGCACTACTGAGGAACTAAACTCATGGTTCTATTTCATTTTAATTAATAAACGTAGATAGACACATCTCTACCACATTGGACAGCACAGATGTATTGTTTTTTCATCTATAACCTGGAGATTATAAGGGTCCTTATCTCATGGAGTTCTTAGGTTTTGTCCTTTTTGAATCTGTTTTATCACTTCAATAAGCAGCAGTAAGTTCCTCCAGGACAGAGGTCATGCCATGTTCATTTCTGGGTTCCTGGTGCGTAGGAAAGCCTGGCACATGTTAGATGTTCAGCAACTGCTTTCTGACTTAACAGAATAAAGCAAAGATGGTAGGGCCCTACTGCACCACAGAGAGGCAAATCCACAGGAACCCCAAGCATCGTTTTCCTAATCTCCAGTGTATCATAAGGGTTCTGGACTTGATCTTGGCCTTGCTATTTTCTAGTCAACTGTCCTGATGCTGAAGCTCTAATACTTTGGCCACCCGATGCGAAGAGCTGACTCATCGGAAAAGACCCTGATGCTGGGAAAGACTGAGGGCAGGAGGAGAAGGGGATGACAGAGGATGAGATGGTTGGATGGCATCACTGACTCGATGGACATGAGTTTGCACAAACTCTGGGAGATAGAAAAGGATAGGGAAGCCTAGCATGCTGCAGTCTGTGGGGTCACAAAGAGTTAGACACGACTTAGGAACCAAACAGCAAGTTATGCGTACATAGGGGAATGATCTGACTTCACTGATCTCTGGAATTACCATCTGTAAAATGGCGACAATCCTGCCTACCCCACATCCACAAGCAGAATGACGTGAGCTGACAGGGGAAATGTCAGATCTCTTTTTCCTTCTCTCTTGTGGGGCCTTCTCTACCTGTTTCTCTACACGGTAGTGAAGAGGTACAACCAGTGCTTACCTCTTCCTTGCCTAAAATTCACTCACCTTGAATTTCTTCTCAATTTGCAATCTTAAAAAGCAAATATTCCTTAAAAAAATTTTCCCAGATCATCTCCATCTTCCACGCCTGAAGGTACATGAATGAGCTTCTCCCTATGACCTGGCACCGAGGGAGTATGAATTGTGAGTCTGCTGTGGGTGCATATGGATGCTAATTTTGGATGACACACACCACACAAGGATGGCGAACCTTGGTGGGGGTGGAGTGATGGGGGAAAAAGAAATCCTGCTTTGAATCTGCTAAAATATATACATTCCTACAACTGAAAGCTTTACCCCAAAAAGTCACTACCATTAATAGCCTAAGCGAACAACAGGGCTCTAGCTGGCATTCAGGCACAAATATGGTTTTAAAATGCACAGGTTTTAAATAATGTATAGGGTTGTGTGGGGTGGTGGTGGAGTTCTCAGAATGTTTATTGTTAGAATGCTCAGAGCTTTTGAGACAAAAAAGGCTTGCATAAAAATTCCTAGGGCTTATTTTTGCTTTGAGGTACCTCACGAAACTAGACAAAATACAATGACTGAAAACTTGGGAGGCTGGGTCTAGGAACATGTCCTTGTAACTAAGAGTGACTGGAATGTTTCAAACACATCAGTTTCCACATGAATTTCAGAGGTGACAAGGGAAGAGTGGACCTATTTGGTATTTTCTATAAAGCCTTTTTCTCTGCGAAGATCAAAGCCTTACTTCATCAGCCCTCACACAGGGAGGTTAAGTGTGGTTTGCCAACAGTCACACAGAGCTGCCAGCGGGGCCTGGACCGCGGGCACGTGGTCCAGAGGGCCTTCTGCCTCAGGGTGCACACAGCATCCTCCCATCTGCACCCCTGCTCTGGAGAGAGGCACCTCCCCTCCTTTTTCCTAGCGAAATAAAAGATGCCTCCTCCAGATGAAGGGGCGGGCTAACTGGCCCTGTGAAGATCAAAAGAGAGAGTGGGCTTCTGACAAAGCTTGGTAGTTGGATCATCACTGGATGGAATAGCATGGCACAAGACCACCCAGTAGACACATCCAGTACTTAGGGTCCTGGCAAAGCAGAGCCGCCAGATTAAAGAAAGAAAGTGTCACTCTCAACTATTTTATATAAAATCTGTAATTGGAAAATCGAGAAAGAAACTACTCAACTTTAGTACACATACAAGTTTGGAGTTTTCTCCTGGGCTTGTGTGCTAAGTCGCCTCAGTCGCATCCAACTCTTTGTGACCCCATGGACTATAGTCCACCAGCTCCTCTGTCCATGGGATTCTCCAGGCAAGAACACTGGAGTGGGTTGCCATGCCCTCCTCCAGGTGATCTTCCCAACCCAGGGATCAAAGCCATGTCTCTCACGTCTCCTGAATAACAACCCCTATTGGCAGGTGGGTTCTTTACTACGAGTGCCCCCTCTTGTGGGGTGAGCTTAATACAGAAGAGCAGTCAATCCCACAGACGCCGGCACCACTCCCTGACTCCCCCCCTTACCGGCTGTGTGACCTGGAACAAGGTACTTAACCTTTCTGTGCCTCAATTGCCTCATCCATACATGCAAAATTATAAAAGTAACTCAGAACTTAGAAGGTTGTTGTGAGTACTGAGTTCATCCACTTACAATGCTTAAAATAGTGCCTGGCATATAATAGTTGATAGAGACATGTTTACTGTTAGTAATAATACACACACACACACATATATATGTATATATATACATATATTTAATTGCTTCTTCTGCTATTGTTTTTGAACTAATCTCTGTTGGAGAATGGAAGGGGTGAAAACACTCCCAGGTTTTAGGGCCTCTAACATTCTACCTGACCCCGGTGTGTGTCAGTTGCTCAGTCATGTCCAAGTCTTTGCGACCCCATGAACCCACCAGGCTCCTCTGTCCATAGAGTTCTCCTGGCAAGAATACTGGAGTGGGTCGCCATGCCATCCTCCAGGGATCTTCCTGACCCAGAGATCGAACCCAGGTCTCCCACATTGCAGATTCTTTACCATCTGAGCCACCAGGGAAGCCCTGGGTATAGCCCAAACCAAAATTCTTCTGAGGAAGGAGATGGCTGCTAAGCTCGGAGTGTGAACTCCTGTTAAAACTCGGGAAAGGAAGGCCAGATGGGATCAGCTTTTTGAGAACAAGCCATTCTCTGAGAATCACTGGTACAATGCTGCTCTGCTATCCTGAACGGCAAAAACGGTGACAGAGCTGGGGAGGGAGCCAGCTGGCTGGGCAGGAAGCTTGGCATCACACTTGGCAGAGATGAGGCTGATCTGTGGGGGAGGCAACTTTAAGCTAAACAAGAGCTCACAGGGATGAAGGTTCAACCCTATAAAGCTCTGGCTCATCTTCCCAGCTCACCAGGAAGACCATGCCCAGACCTGACTTCAGCAGGCCCTGATATTAAAAACACCCAGGACAGTCAGGGCTTAGATCAGACAAATCCACAGACCCAGGATGTCTCAGACAGCAAGGAGGGAAAGTTGGGAAAGGAAAGGTCCAGTGAAAGGAATCTGTTTGATCCAGAGAGCGGTAGTCAAGCTTCTTATCAATGTGAAAGCCTCTGTCTTCAGCTGCTGGTACTGTTAGTTAACAAATAAGGATTAATGTCAGAGCCACAAGAACAGGAGATGAATGACATCTGCCCATGTTAGACAGGGTTCTGTTGTAACACACAAGGACTAAGCATTAAGTTCACTGACTCGGCTTAGATGAAAACCAGCGTTAGAAATAATTCACTTTTATTTTTCTTATAAAATAGAAACACAGCAGCAATTATAAGAAAAATCACCTGACTGCAAAACCTTTTTTAAACTTTAAAACAGTTATATTTTAAAATAACATTAATTGCCCCTGAAATGTTCAACTATAACAAGAAATATTTTTCTGAATGCAAATGCATTAAGCAATATTATGACAATAAACGTTGCAGTGTGAGCCCATGGTGTCATGAATTATTTCCTGGCGGGGAAAATTTGCTCTCTGATTTGAAAAGGGACACACGGGGGAAGAGCAGGACAGACTCACATCAGCATGTGCTGGAATCATCAGTCATCAACGCAGCCCTGAATGGGGACTCCCTGACTGAATAAGCTTACACTATGCTGTGCCAAGGATATTTTTGTTACTAGCATATTCAGCACAACATCTGAAAATAAAATAGAAGAAATCTTTTTTAATGTCTTCATTAAAACATTTTTTAAAGGGATTTCTGGTGCAAAAACTGCACTATTACTTTGGCAAGAACTCTACTGGAAAGACACATACTGTACTGGTTTGACCTCGAAGAACTGACATTGAAGAACGGATGTTATATTGAAAATGCCAGTCTTCTCCCTAAGCAGAGGAGAAGGGGTCAGAGTGCTGTGTTATGGATCTGTGTTTCAACACTGCTCTGGGCAATATTTTAGGTTTCTAAGCTACAGAAACAGTTAGAACTGGACATGGAACAGCAGACTGGTTCCAAATAGGAAAAGGAGTACGTCAAGGCTGTATATTGTCACCCTGCTTATTTAACTTATATGCAGAGTACATCATGAGAAATGCTGGGCTGGAAGAAGCACAAGCTGGAATCAAGATTGCTGGGAGAAATATCAATAACCTCAGATGTGCAGATGACACCACCCTTATGGCAGAAAGTGAAGAGGAACTAAAAAGCCTGTTGATGAAAGTGAAAGAGGAGAGTGAAAAAATTGGCTGAAAGCTCAACATTCAGAAAACTAAGATCATGGCATCTGGTCCCATCACTTCATGGCAAATAGATGGGGAAATAGTGGAAACAGTGGCTGACTTTATTTTTCTGGACTCCAAAATCACTGCAGATGGTGATTGCAGCCATGAAATTAAAAGACGCTTACTCCTTGGAAGGAAAGTTATGACCAACCTAGAGAGCATATTAAAAAGCAGAGACATTATTTTGCCAACAAAGGTCCATCTAGCCAAGGCTATGGTTTTTCCAGTGGTCATGTATGGACGTGAGAGTTGGACTATAAAGAAAGCTGAGCACTGAAGAATTGATGCTTTTGAACTGTGGTTTGGAGAAGACTCTTGAGAGTCCCTTGGACTGCAAGGAGATCCAACCAGTCCATCCTAAAGGAGATCAGTCCTGGGTGTTCATTGGAAGGACTGATGCTGAAGCTGAAGCTCCAATACTTTGGCCACCTCATGCGAAGAGTTGACTCATTGGAAAAGACCCTGATGCTGGGAGGGATTGGGGGCAGGAGGAGAAGGGGGCAACAGAGGATGAGATGGCTGGATGGCATCACCAAGTTGATGTACATGGGTTTGGGTGGACTCCGGGAGTTGGTGATGGACAGGGAGGCCTGGCGTGCTGTGGTTCATGGGGTCGCAAAGAGTCGGACACGACTGAGCGACTGAACTGAACTGAAGGCTAGAGAACCTTGAACTATCTGGCCACCTCTGGTCTCCACCCAGAAATATAGATGGCTGGGTTTGGCCTATACTGGAGAAAACAAGACTAGATTATAATACTTCAGAAAATGGGACCTTCTTGGGACTTCCCTGGTGGTCCAGGGGTTAAGGACCCACCGTGCAATGCGGGGACCCAGGCTTGACTCCTTGCTGGAGATCTAAGATTCCACCTGCCAGGGGCAACTACTCCCTTGCAGGGCAACTACAGAGCCCACGAGCCTCAGAAAGATCCCACGTGATGCAAAGATCCCACATCACAAAGCCAAATAAATATTCTGTAAAACAGAAAAAAAATAGGCCCTTCATGCTTTACCCTCCTTCCTTTCCTAGACCTCAGTCAGTCCACACAGCTTCTGAAGAAAAGCATGAGATTTGGCCCCAGGAGAATATGGTTTTATTAAACCATATTTCTCATTAAAGAGCTCTACATTTCTGAGATACCACTGGCCATCAGGACTACAGATAAAAATAAAAATCATATAGGCAAGTATACATGCACAGGCAAATTCAGAGAGCAAGAATTCAACATCACTTTGCATAAAACACAGCCAAGAAGTCTGTTGCAACTATGAAGAATAGAAACCACAGACCCCCTAAAAGGAAGTGTCTGGGGAAGAAAAACCAAATGCACTAAAGCAGAACTAGGAAGAAGGGGGATACATACAACAGCTGAAAATCCAGAACGCCTCTGAAAGCTGACACCAGAGACAAGACCAGGGCAAGATCCCTCCCTCCAACTCGCTTGCTGCAGTGTGCCCTAGACTTTCCTACACTGCATCTCCACCGCCCCTCTCCGGCAAGAATCTTCTAGAGATTCTTCTAGACAAATCCAGAGATGCTCACTGTTCTACCCACTCACTGCAAACGTGGACAGCACTGCCCAAGACTTTCCTGCACTGACTCTCCAGTGTCCCTCTGCAGCAAGAATCTTCTAGAAACAAATCCAGAGATGTTTCTAATGCTCTATCCACTCAGAGGACAGTCCTGCAGGGACCTACATCAACGCTTGCAGATATAGTCTCAGCGTATCTCTTCTTTCTGTCACGTTTAAGACGTTCATATAGAAGTCGGAACACTTCACAGACTGACACTGTTTTTTAAAGGAGGGCAATGAGCTTTCCCGCCTTTAAGGTGAAACTAAATTCGGGGTTTTTTTTACCCAAAGGGGGAAACACCTTCTTAGCACCACATGCCATGCAGTCGGGTCTCCTTTTCTTTCTTGAGCTCTACCCCATATTCATGAAGGGAAGAAGGAAACAACCTTCATATTTCCTTTACGTCCACTCCTTCAGCTTCACAGAGAACAACTAGTTTTGCCATCTGAAACAACGTGCCTTCTCAAAGCAAAAAGGTGAACAGACCAGGCCGCCCCTCCTGGGGATGATTTAGAGAGAAGACTCTTCCAAATGGTCAGACTTCAAAGCTGCAACTGATGCCTAAAATTCCACCATTAATGGTTCATGACTTTACCTGAAGACACTGACTATATAATGACTTATTGATGGAAGGGAGTCCAGCCTAGTTCCTGAAATCAGGGTGAAGCTGCGGGAGGGGGTGGAGGATCTGCAACCCTGCAGGGGTAGCCGCTCCTGGCACACGGGGCGCCACCAGGCCTCCCCTGGGCCCCTCTCCCCACAGATCTCGGACGGAGCCTGGCACTCTGCATATGGCTCCCTAATCGGGCACCTCCTGGTAGCAGCGGCATTTGCGGCTCCAGCCCACCTTGGCCTCCGTTTTCACTCTGGACGCCAGGTTTGGGGATCCACTCCAAACTCAGTCTGGATCTTCTTGTTCCTCTGTTGCCTTTGCCAGCTGGCCTTGAGTTAATTATAGTCTGATGAAGGAGACCAGCACATGAACAAACAATTACCATGCAGGGCTGTGAGTGCTCAAATAGAAGTAAGGCAAAAGGCTACAGGAATATCCAGAACTGCCTGGGAAAGTCTTCACAGGAAAGGTTGCAATTGAGTTTTAATCCTGAGACTTAAAATGATCTCACGAGAGTCATTCCAGGGCTAATGAACCACCTGTGCAAAGAGATGGAGGCAAGAACCAGCAGGGCCCCCAGGATGGTGAGAAGTCCAGTGTGGCTGGAGCATAAGGTTTTAGAAGGGGCAGAAAGAGAGACAGAAGATATGATTGGATGATCTCAGACATTTTCCCCCTGAATGTAACAGGGAACCAACAGAGGTTAAACATGAGAATGCTATGCTCACATTGGTGTTTTAGAAAGGGAACAAAGCTTACAGCTCGCTTCGAAGAGTACAGTAACTGTCGGACAGAGTAGCCATGTTAAGATGACCTGTCAAATATCTCAAACAGTGGCTCGCACTGGGGAAGATGTTGCCCCCTGGGGATATTTGACAATGTCTGGAGACAACTTCGGTTGTCACATCTGGCAGGGGTGGGTGCCTACGCTTGACATCTAGCGGGTAGAGGCAAGGGATATTGCTAAACATTCTACAATACACAGGACAGCCGCCCACAGCAAAGCATTATTTAGCTCAAAATACCAATACTGCCAAGGCTAAGAAACCCTGCTCTAAAACACGAGATGGCCAGAGGGTACAGGATGACACAGCCCACAGGGACTCCCCAGAGAGGCAGAAAGGGGACCAGGAGATTGTGGGGCTTCTCACATTTTTGTCCTGCCCCCACGGTAGGTGTGATGCTCACACACCCATGCAACTTGGAGCTTGGCTTCTTTCTGTCTTTCCACGGACTGAGAAGAACGCTATTACTGCAACAACCTTGAATTTGACCCAATTGATTTTTTTTTAAGGAAATCGTTTGTAAACTTCAATACTTGATTAGTGACAAAGGTGCTTGCTGATCAAAGTAGGCTGATCAACGAGGTGCAGAATCCCTGCCTGGGGCAGTGCTCCAAGGGAGAAAGAGCCAGAACACCATCTCCGTTCGGGCAGGATCAGTGACCTTTCAGTCCAAGTAGAAATGCATGGAAAAGAAGCTCCTCCCTCCTCTTCCTGAGCGGGAATTGCTGATTCTCCAGGACACTCTCCTCTACTGTCCCCCAGGCCAGACCACTCCCCACGGGGCAAACCCAAATTGCCATTGCCATTTTAAATTCAAGTCCCAGTTCCTGGCGGGCTTAGAGACACTGGAGTTTTAAAATGTAAAATGGTAAAACAAGCCATGTTTGAAAGTCAATAATGTATTGAGAGTGGGGATATCAAAATACATTCTATCCAGACCAAAATGGAAAATAAAGCTTTTTTTCAGATAACATGTTTTTGCTGCTTTCACTCTCTTTGCTAGCTGCGTCTTCAGGGCTCACCTTTGTCTTATTAGTGCTGCCTCCACCACAACAGTTCAGCAGCTAGAAGCAGTTATTTGGAAGCAGGGTACAAGCACCAAGCGCAGGAGTCAAGTTGAACTCCGCAAATTGGAGAAACTGCCCTCTTGTTGGTTCTCAATTGAGGGAATGGGATTGCATTTAAAAGACAATGCCTGTGAAAGTGCTTGGGCAGGAAACAGAATTTCATAGATTCAAACTACAGCCTGTGGCTGGGAAGAGATCTGGGACTCTGCAGGACCTGAGGACTGAAGGGCTCCTTCCAGAGCACTGTGTCCACACAGGGTATTCCTGGAAGGATGTGGTTGCCGCCAGGGAGGACGCAGCGGGTGTCAAGGAGCAGAGGAAGGGAAACAGTCAATGTTCACAGTGGGCCCTTCTGTAAGCTCTGAATGCTGGATCGTGTACAAGCGTCACCGACTCACAAATCATCATCATCATTTAAGAGACAAATGAATGATATAAAACCCACAGAAGAGGGGACTTCCCTGGTGGGCCAGTGGTTAAGACTGCGAGCCTCCAATGCAAGTGGTGCAGGTTCGATCCCTGCTCAGGGAACTAAGATCCCACATGCTATGTGGCTTGGCTAAAAAAAAAAAAAAATTTTAAAAATAAGAGTAACTTTAAAAGTAAATAAAATTCATAAAAATGAGCCTGTACAAACAATCCCAAGTTTGCGAATCGCAAGTCTCCATGCTTTCCTTCAGCGTCCTCTTGCTGTGTGGTCAGGGGAGTTGTGAAAGAAGAGAACAGTAAGATCAACAGCGGGAACTAAAATTCACTTCTGAGCTCTCAGCTCTGACTTCCAACCACCAGGAGCTCCTCCATCTGGAGGTCCCTTCCATGGGCCTCTCTAAGACAGGGTGCTCCAAACTCAAAGCCCCCTGTTGTCTCCCTCTTTCTTCCAGGCCTAAGCCCCTTCTGATATTTTCCAGTATTATGAGAAACAACTACCGATCCAGCTTCCCAATCTAAAAACCTGAACACTGCCTTAGGGACCCTCTCACCCTCATTACAGTCGCAAATGCTGTAAATTCCATCTTAAGGAAGCGTTTCACAGAGGTGGCCTCTCCTGCTGTCCTACTGATGCCTTACACACTGCATTCCTTCCTGCATCTCCCAGACAGTTCATGCTCCATATGTCCCAGCCCCCAGCCCCATCAGCTTCCCTAAACATGATGACTTCATCATGCTGAGGAGCCTTGGATAGCTCCCTGCTGCCTACAGAACTATGTCCAAATGCCCTATTTTGACAAATGACTGTTTACATTGTGGACCAGTCAATCCTATCCATCCTAAAGGAAAGCAACCCTGAATATTCATTGGAAGGACTGATGTTGAAGCTGAAACTCCAATATTTTGGCCACCTGATGCAAAGAGCCGACTCATTAGAAAAGACCCTGATGCTGGAAAAGACTGAAGGTAAAAGGAGAAGAGGGTGGCAGAGGATGAGATGGTTGGATGGCATAATCCACTGAGAGGTCATGAGTTTAAGCAAACTCTGGGAGTTGGTGATGGACAGGGAAGCCTGGCATGCTGCAGTCCATGGGGTTGCAAAGAGTTGGACATGACTGAGTGACTTAACAACAAAACTGTGGACAGAAGAATCATTTCACCCCTAACACGTACCTGTGCTCTGGCTACTCTGAAGTAATCAGCCTTGCTCATTTCTGCCTCTCCCTGCCTCCATATCTTTGCACTGGTTGTTTCCTTGACTTGAAAGCGTCCCCCTCACCCCACTTTGCTTATCCAAAGAGAAACTCCTGTCCACCCTTCTAGACCCCTACTCATGTTACATTTCCTCTGAAAAGCCTCTCTGGACCGCTCCCTCCTCTTTGCTCCTCCAACACTCTGCACATATGGCCCCTTACCACACTCTTTTGTAACTGTTTATGCTTCTATCTCTCCTGCCAGAAAAGTCAGAGGCTTTAAAAAAAAAAAAAAAGCAGCTGCTATATTTTATTCATCTTTGAATCCGCTGCACCTCCCTGCTAGCATTGCACATAAATGTTTGCTGAATGAATTGGCAGCAAGTACTTTGGTAAAAATATAACACATTATCCCCCCAATTCTATAGACCTCTGTGGCTAAAATCTCATTTCTTTGGCCTCTCTCTCTGCATACCTATTGGCACGCTACCACAGGTCTCAGGAGGGCCGGTTATTCAGAGAGCTAACAAAGTGCCTGCTATTTGTAAACAGGGCCATTTGTAAACCCTCTGGGCCAGATTTAGAGATGGCCTATCCAACTGTAACAGCAATTCTTTGAGCACTCATCCACTCTAACAAGTGTTTCTTTCCCAAATGTCTGGAGTCCTATAAGTAACCTTTGTTTGCCCTGAAAACATTTTCAGGGAAGCTGAAAGGAGATAAAAATAAAACGTAAAAAATAAAAGCCATGTAGTGACCCTAGAGGGACCCGCCTGTCAGTGAGCGTCAGGGCCCCTAGGGAGGCGGGGGGCTTTGGACTCAGCTGGAATCCCTGGCACTTCTGCTGTCATCAGCTACTTTACTGCCTGAACCTCCGAGGCTCCCTGCTCCCTAGCGAAGACCTTGGCAGTCCATTAATCACAAGACTATTCAGGTAAAACAGCATCAAAAGCAGAGTGATGAGCTTGGTGGCCCGAGGAACAGTGGTCTTTAGGGTTCCTGGACCCAACTTGTCTCAAATAAAGTGGGCACTGGGACGGCGGTCTCCACCCCACACAGGCTTCCAGCGCGGGTACTCACGGCTCCGGGGTGTAGAGGGGATCTGAGCCGTGGCGGACGTACTGGGTGCAGTGGAACACTCTGTAGGCCAGTCCCGCCAGAAAGTCCCGAGGGCTCAGGTATCCGGCCACCGGCCTCACCGTGAAGCCAGATCTTTCTAAAGAGGTAACAGAAAGAGTCAAGTAAGTATTAACGCAGCAGGACTTGACGGCCCCAGCAGGGCTTCCTATTATTTTTAAGGACGCTCCAGAAACAATGTAATCAAGGTCCTAAAACTCTTGACAATTGAATGACATACACTGCTTACAGCTATCACATTTGTGGCTTCTGATAACTAAAATCCACTCACGAATGATGGTTTCCAGAGGAACAAGACATTCATTAAAATGCAAAGAAAGGTGAAAAAAAAAAATTAAGGATTTGAATTCAGAGGCCAAATTAGGATAAGAAAGCTCAAATGCACAGAAGAAGACTACAGTCTAAATTTTTGGTGGTGAGCACACTAGACTGTACACAGAAATAGACATATAAGGTTGTACACATGAAACTTACCTAATAGTCTAAACCAATGTGGCCTTGGTAAGAAATAAATTCTTTTACAAGACATCAGATGTGAAAGACTACTACACATTTTGTGCTTCTATTTATGTGATGTCCAAAGAAGGAAAAGCTAGAGACAGAAAGCAAATCAGTGGTTTCCCAGGGCTAAGGATAGGAATAAGGATTGATTATAAAGGAGCAAAAGGGAACTTTCTGTAGAGATAGAAATGTTGTAAAACTGAATTGTTGTGACGGTTACACAATTCTATTAATTTACTAACATCACTGACTTGTACAGTTACAAAGGGTAAATTTTATTTTATGTAAACTATACCTCAATGAAGTTGCTAAAAAATATAAATAAAATATAGTGATGCTTACCGTGTATCACTTGATATCTTTCTAAAGACACACCTAGATAAGAATACTTCCTGTATGTATGTGGTCAGTGAACACGCTGCCAACTTAGCCCGTTGACTAGCATTATGGAATCGGTTCATACTACAGCTTTTTATTGACAGTCAAACCTATGGTTTGTCCAACAGTCGTGTATGGATGTGAGATCTGAACCATAAAGAAGGCTGAGTGTCAAAGAATTGATGCTTTTGAACTGTGGTGCTGGAGAAGACTCTTGAGAGTCCCTTGGACTGCAAGGAGATATAACCAGTCCATCCTAAAGGAGATCAGTCCTGGGTGTTCATTGGAAGGACAGATGCTGAAGCTGAAACTCCAATACTTTGGCCACCTGATGTGAAGAGCTGACTCTGGAAAAGACCCTGATGCTGGGAAAGATTGAGGGCAGGAGGAGAAGGGGCGACGGAGGATGAGATGGTTGGATGGCATCACCACTCGATGGACATGAGTTTGGACAGGCTCTGGGAGATGGTGAAGGACAGGGAAGCCTGGCGTGCTGCAGTCCATGTGGTCACAAAGAGTTGGACACGTTCGAGCTACTAAACAACAACAACCCCCTAACCCCTTCATTCTACATTGTCATATCCCATTTCTTTGATATTATGAAAACAATTATATTAATTATGACAATTTGAAAGATACACTAAAGCTCTACATGCTCTATAGGTTTGTGGTAAGAGGACAAAAAAAATAAGCAGGATACAATAAGATCTATGAAAATCACACTAGACGGCTAACCCAGTTAAAGACTGCCTCATGCTTCCTGCTCATCAGGGCCCACAAAAAAATGACAGGAGGGCTCTTCTCTCTGATATAAGCACTGTAAAGGCTCCCATTTTAAAAACCTCAGTTCATTCGGAAAGCACTTCTGAATGGTTAGAAATAGTTTTTAAAGATAAAAACCAATTAAGTGTATAAAACAAGTCCACCCTGGGATCCTGGGTACCTACAGGGAAATAACCCTATTCTCAGATATCCTCAAGCCTATGATTCTAACAGTATTAAGGTCATTCCAAAAGTTTCCAGGTAGATTCATTATTCCCCACTGAAAATCAAAAAGATAAGTGTATTTTCTTCTTTTTATATTCTATGCCAGTATCCCACATGTGGGGTACAAGGGGACATTCTTTAATAGCTATATATTTTATTTTCTTATAAACTTTAAAATGTGTATCTATTACATCAAGAACTTTGAATCTGTGAATACCACTGCTTAAGAAGTTTCTTTTTAAAATAAAGTTGGTATTTTAAAAGTGAGTCAATTAAAAGAAATAAAAATACACACAACTTATATTGTGCTTGCTGTTCACCAATGAATGATGCAAAGTGACTACCCAGGACAACCAGTTCACCAAGCATGATGCAAAACAATAGCAATAATAGTAGTAATCATAACTAAAACTCTGGTACACTTAATGTGTGCCCAGCAATAACTTTAGGCACACATTGCTAGTTTCCCCTCCCAACCTTGTAAGGTAGATAAGATGATGACCTCTGTTTGCAGAGAGGAAATAGAGGCAAAGAGAAGCTAAGGCAATTCATCCATCTAAGGTCACACAACCAGGAACTGGTGGAGCCGGCCTCAACCCCAGGCATTCTGCACCCAGAATCTGTTCTGTACCATACTGCCCCTCATAAAAATATTAAATTGGGTGACAGATATGGAAAATATTGAAATGGGAATGTAACTACTGGGGTTTGAGAAACAAAGCAGTAAAAAGCAATCCTCATACGGGAGTAATCGAGCCCATGGTAAATATATAATACGTAATTCCATGGGAAAGAAAGAGGCAAGCCAGAGGCAGGGCCATCAGGGAGCACAGAATCTAGTTAAACAACACATAGGTATCACATAATTAGGGGCTAATTGGATGATACTGATCAGTGGTTCTTAATCTCTTTCAGTAACAAATACCAAGGATGGCGACCCTGCACAGGGCCCTCCCATCATGCTGAGGGTGGTTCTCAGGGGACCGCTGTCAGGCCACACCTGCCTTTCCCCCGATACACACATGATCTGGGATGAAATCGGGAAAGGGAGAGGTCACGGTGGCTGTATGATCAGGATTCAGAGAGAATCCAGGGCTTGCTCCGAGTCTTGAGGAACACAAAGAATTTGAGTAGGTGTAGGGATGACCGTGGTGCTGGAGAAGACTTCTGAGAGTCCCTGGGACAGCAAGGAGGTCAACCAGCCAATCGTAAAGGAAAGCAACCCTGAATACTCATTGGAAGGACTGATGCTGAAGCTCCAATACTTTGGTCACGTGATGCGAAGAGCCGACTCATTGGAAAAGACCTTGAGGCTGGGGTGGGGGGAGGGCAGAAGAAGAGGGTGACAGAGGATGAGATGGCTGGATGGCATCACTGATTCAATGGACATGAACTTGGGCAAACTCCAGGAGATGGTGACAGACAGGAAAGCCTGGCATGCTGCAGTCCATGGGGCTGCGAAGTCAGACACGACTTGGCAACTGAACAACAACTCTCCTAGCAAGTCACAGAGCCTAAGTAACGATATGAAGACCCACAGCTAGAACAAAGGGTCTGTGCAGAGCGGTCACAGCAGGAGACACACTGGGAGAACGGGGTCAGGGCCGTGAGCTGAGGATGAGCAGCTAAGAATTTGCCTCTGTTACAAAGCAGAGGCCAGCAAACTGCGGTCTGTAGTCCAAACCCAGGTTGCTGCCTGTTCATGTACACCTGTGAGCTAAGAATAGTTTCTGCATTTTCAAATGTTCACGTTTAAACAGTGATATAAGTATGTACTAATAGCCTCAATTTTGGCTCTTGGCCCACACAACCTAAAATATTTATGGTCCATCTGGACTTTTACCAAAAACATTTAAAAGTTTGCCAACCTCAGTAAAATCAAGGGGAAGCCACTGCTAGCTTCTGAGCACGGATGCCAGGAACAAAGGAACTCTCTAGGGAGCTTCATCTGGAAGCTGCGGACAGGAGAGGAGAGGGGAGGAGATGCTGGGGTCAAGGGTGCAATGATGAGGCCCCCGTGTGAGTGCGGCACGGGGATGGAAGGATGGGGCGCAAAGCTAGAAGTGACAGTGCCCGCAGACTGGGGTAAGCTCAGTTCCGTTAGGCCCTTCTAATAAGCCCCTGCTCTAATGCCCTGGGCCTGAGAATGCATTCCCTTAGGTGGCAAAATGAACTTTACTCATGGAGTTAAGGTAAGGGTCTTGCGCTGGGGCAATCAGCCCAGATGATCCCGGTGGGGCCACGCAGAAGCATCCTTCTGAGAGATAGGCAGGAGGGTCAGAGAAGGAGGCAGGTGATGGAAGCAAATGTCAGAGTGAGGCGAGGAAGGCGCTCTGTGGCAAGGTATGCGGATAGACTCTAGAAGCTGAAAAGGAAGGAAACAGAAGTCTCCAAAGGGATCCAGCCTTGCCAAGACCTTGATTTTAAACTTCTAACCTTCAGAACTTTAAGATAATACGTTCATGTTAAGTCATTAAGTCTGTGGTAATTGTTGCAGCTGAATAAGAAGCTTCTACAAAGGCTGATGAAGTGTGGCAGGAAGGGGGTGGGTAGGACTTCACAGAAAGAGTGTTACCGAGCAGGACTCTCTGAGGCCTTCCCAGAATAGACCCCATCCATGTCCTCTGCCTGCCTTTTGTCTGTGGAAAACTCTTTGCCAATGAATAAATTTAATCAGAGAAGTAAGAAGAGAAAAGAAAACAGCCAAGCAAGCCAAAATAATAATAATACAGCCATTAAACAAAGTCAAGGACTTTTCATTCTTCCTCAAGGAATATGGACAATATTCTAAGCCATGTTCTTTGAGCTGTTTTGCAGAAACTGAAACCTCCAGCAGGTGGAAGAAGTTAACTGTGTGCTGCCCACAAGCTGGCTGGAACCAGAAGCTTGATGCTGACTCCCAATCACCTCCCCAGCAACCAACCAGAAAAACGTCCACGAGCTGCCCACAGCCCATTCCTGGGACACTCCCAGGCTCCTGGACGCCCCCAGGGCGGGACACACAGTTCAGAGGGGTGGACCTGCTGCAGCCCCTGTGCCCGGAGCAATAAAACTACTCTTTAGGCAACAGGAGTCCTTAGCGCCTGAGCCTAAGAATCCATCACCCCTGATAGAAACAGGGAAGGCAGGCGAGGAAGGAAGTTCCAGGGAGGGAGGCAGGCAGCAAGATTTTAGCTTTTAGAACCGTGTGCTTGAAACAGGGGGGAGAGAGAGAGAAGAGCAGAACCCGAGGACTCAGCCACAGTGAAGGACTGAGCAAGAAGCAGGACCACCCTGAAGCTTCACCTGTACCCCCAACCCCGCGAGAGCCCAGAGTTCCCCCGCTCCCATCCCAGCAGGGCCAGTGAGGACAGCGGCCACGCAGAGGACACGAACGCCAGGTGACTCCGCTTCCCGTGTTCACTGCCGGTGGTGGCGGCTACCACCCCCCTGGGTGCGATTCACACCAACGCGTTAGACAAGGGATTGGACTGACCGACTCCCTGCCAGAGGAAAGTCACTGTGCTCAACATCATCCAGGATATTTCTCCATCCAGTATAAAGCTTTTCTGTTTCACTTGTGAACACTAGTGTAATAAACTGTTCAATAGTTCACCTGCCTCTCACGGGTGGCCCAGGTTCTGGCGTAGCAGCCCCCTCTTTTTAAACCAGAGGGAGTCCTACCTTGTGTGGGAAAAGGGCAATCGCTGCCCACTGTGTCCTTGGCAAGCCCACGCGGATGCTTAGCCTGAAAGAGCCCGTGTGAAGCTCACCTTTCAGAAACGTCGAGACGTCTTCCAGTTGGGGCACATTATCCTCCCTGTAGCCACAGTGTTTAG
Source organism: Cervus elaphus (assembly GCF_910594005.1). Lineage (NCBI taxonomy): Eukaryota > Metazoa > Chordata > Mammalia > Artiodactyla > Cervidae > Cervus > Cervus elaphus. The sequence goes on along the minus strand of NC_057817.1, from coordinate 3,283,595 downwards.
TCAGCAGGGGGAAGTTTTTCAAATACTCCCGGCAAGCGTGAGTGGGATAGAGTTTGGAGAGCTCCCGGAACACAACACCCCAAGTCTTCGTTTCTTCCTGCGTGTACTCCACCCTGGGGATGGGCTGACCGCTAGGCAGGAGAGAGCAGAAAACCGTGAGTCTATAGCCCTGGGCCACTGTGTTGCGTGTGTCCTCACCCTCCTACCTATGCAAGTCAGGTTACTGCAGAAGGGGATGCCTGAGTGTCTCAAAGGACCCCACGAGGTGTTCTGTTTTGGAAGTAAATGCTAACATTCTAAGTTTGTGTTTGTGTTTAAACTTTAACATAAATGATTTGTTATGTCTTCACACATCCTTCTGGACATTTGATGAAATTTTTGTTCTGATGCTGGGATCAGTAATGAGGTAAGAATTCTGGGTTGAAGGAACCGGTTTAGCTATAAAACTGTGCCCTGAGGACTTTGTCTGCAATCCCCTGACAACAGTAAAACATGGACATTGCCTTTTGAAAATAAAATTGCCCATAGATCTTCTCTGTCTTTTGTGGGGAGCTCGCCCCAATCTCCAAGGATAACTTTGAGGTTATTTGTTCAGTTTGCAATACACTGGGAAACACTAAAGTACTGTGGAATTTAATAGTTTTGCAAACTGCAAAATGGGAGTATTTATTAGACATCAGGCTAAGAGGCGTACACATTAAGCCCTGTCTGTTAGGAGAGAGGACAGCAAACTTTTTCTGTAAAAGGCCAAAAAGTAAGTACTTTAGGCTTACACACCATACAGTCTCCAGCAAAACTGCTCAGTTCTGCCATCATATCTTGAAGACAGCCACGGATAAGATGTAGACACAAGAATGTAGCTATGTTCTAATAGAACTTGCATTACAAAAACAGGCAATGGTCTGGATTCAGCCCATAAGTCATAGGGAGCTGACGGCTGGTTTGAAATACTGAGAGGCAGCCCTGGACTGGAGTGGTCAGAGAGAGCTTCCTGGAGGAGGCACAGCTTAAGCTGAGACTGTTGGCCAACCAGGATGTGCAGGTTCCCTGACAGAAAGAAAGGTGAGCTTAAAAATGCTCTTCTAATAACAGACAGAAGAAGGGGGCAGCAGAGGATGAGATGGTTAGATGGCATCACTGACTCAATGGACATGAATGTGAGCAAACTCCAGGAGACAGTGGAGGACAGAGGGGCCTGGCGTGCTGCAGTCCATAAGGTCACAAGGAGTCGGACACGACTTCTCGACTGAAACAACAAAAACGGCAGATGGCATCCAGGAGCAGAGACCAGAGCTCCTGAGGCCACGCAAGCCAGGAGGAAGTGGAGAATATGGACGTGTACTTTCAAAAACTATTGCTTGAGCAAGAAGAATCTAAATTTAGCCTCTGATTACGAAATCTATTCCGAAAGTGAAGTTGGGGTTGGAGAAAACTTCTCATGACATGTTCCACAGTTACCAGCGGCATCCCCCGACCACCATCCCTGGCCATTTGTCACGGGTTCTGCCCCGCAGTCAGCAAAGACACACACAGCATGTGTGTCCAACACACACACATAAGGCTAGGGGGTCTCCCTCTGTGAGCTCATCAACCAGCCTGCAGAGCAACCCCCCAGGAGCCCAGGCAGAGGCAGCCACTGCCCCTCAGGCTGCTCCAGCCTCAGGCACGGTCAACACGCTGTTGTGTGGTCAGTCGGAAGGACCGCTGGGGCAGTGCAAAGGGGAGGCTTTTGTAATCAAAGCAGGCTCACAGCAGATCCCCCCTCCCACTCCTCTACAGACTTCAAAAAGTTCTTACCAAAATGCTTTCTAAGGTTCAGGTTCAAATCTGGTTCCCATCATCCCAAATTATTTTTGTTTTTAAAAAACTAACGGCAGTACGTGAAGGATGAACGAATAACACATACTGAAGAAAACCCCAGAAATTAACATTTATTTTCTCTAAGTACCAAGACTAGGGTTTATGACAAACCAAATTAGAACAAGATTAGCCTTGTTTGAATTTGACTGTTGATAATAAATACAAAATTACAACCTGGCAAATATTTGCTGTGAAGATTAAGACTGCTAAAACTTAGCATCTGTGATGAATTAAAAGAAAGTTTGAAATGAAGAGTAAAAATAGAAAGGATGTAAGGAAATAAAAATAGAAGCGATCTACTTCTGGTACTAGAAAATTCAACACCGTCAATCTAAGGCAGGGAAGACGATAAAGCTAGTAAGGGCTGGGCACAATTGGCAGGTGGAAAGCAAAGAGGCTGAAACAACACATGACCCACTGAGAAGCCATTTGAAAAGAATCGTAAGGTCAAACTTGCCCCTTCGACATCAATCTGCAAACATGCAGCATTTCAAAGGGGAACTGACCATAGCCAACAGGAAGCAGCAGAAGAAAGACAAGTGTGAGCTGGGGTAGAAAGAAACAGTGATACAGACCCTCCTCCACTTACAGTGGGCTAATCGTGACAAATTGAAAATAGCGTTGTCGAAAACACCTTTAAGACACCTAACCTACCCAACATCACGGCTTAGTCTAGACCATGTGAAATGTGCTCAGCCCACTTACCTTGGCCTACAGGTGGGCAAAATCATCTTACACAAAATCTGTTTTATAATAAAGTGATGAGTATCTCATGTAACTTAAGGAATATGGTACTAAAAGTGAAAAACAGAATGGTATGTGGCTTCGGAATCGGGTAGCTGACTGTGGCTCCCTGCCACAGCCCAACATCATGAGAATTTCTCTGCATACCGCACTGAGAAAAAAGATCAAAATTCAAAGGACAGTTTCTCCTGAATGCATTCCACTTTCATACCATATTGAGGTGGAATCATCATTAAGTCGAGGACTGTCTGTATTAATATCTGTAACTTCCTAATGAATTTCCAGCACCGCAGTCTTGGGGGTACAAACAGTCACACAGAGTCTCGTCCGCTCCCACTTGTCCGTCCTACCTGGGTAACTAGTGAGGCTGCTCTCTGAGGGAATGGCTGGTGGACTGCATTGCTGCTTCACCGAACAGGTGATTCTGACTGATCGTATAAAGAAACCTCTTACCCTGCTCTGACCCTCATCCTGGGTAACTATTTAAGGTAAGTGTTTAAATATCAGCTTCACACCAAGTAAAGGCTAGTTTTACCCATTTATTTTTTGTTAAAAATATCCCTAAAACAGACAAAATAAGAAATGTCCCATTTTTCTATGTAGTTAATACAGTTATATAATTATAGCTTATTTTTGAGAGCTTCCTATGGCCAGATAGTTTTTTAAGTTCAGCCTTTTTTTTTTTTTTTTTTTTTAAGTTCAGCCTTTTTATTTAATTTAGTCCATCTGATTCTCATAGCTTCTTTGAGGTAGACCCCCAGACACAGTTTACAGATAAGGATACTAAGGCTCAGAGAAGTTGAGTCATTTGACTAAAATCATGGCACCAAGCTTAAAACTCAGTCTGTCAGGTTCAAGACTGGCTGTGGTCTTAACCGATTAGCATACACCTATGAAATAAAGAATTTTTCCAGGTACCAGCTTATTTCCACATACAAAATTAAAATAAGACTTATAGGTATCCGTACTTAAATACAGAAAATCTCATGTATAATCATATGCAATCGTAATAGCAACATGTGTCTGTAGATTCCACAAAGTCCTGTCTTATTTATTCACTCATCCAACCTTCTCAGTGAGACTGCCAGCTAGTGCTGGGGGCACCAGGAATGCAGGGGCAGTTTTTAAAAAGAAAAACAACTTTGAGATCTGACATTTAGAAAAATAAAAATTGTAGTCATGAGAAATATCTAAACGTGCTACACTTCTCTGTACTTGTCATGGGATAGTAGGCCTTTTGTGAATTATATGTGAGGATGACAGGGTCGCGTCCTGATCTTTTCAGGGCCGAGGACATATACCCACACATCATTATGCATCTGTCCCTGGGTACATGTCATAACACATATGTAATAGGCAACCAGCGTCCTAAAACTCTGCTCTCCCACAGCTGAAGTCCTGAAGCAGGCCACATTCTAGAGGGAGCTCCCAGCAACTAGCACCAGCCACCTCCCTGCAGGGCTCGGCAGGAGGCAGTGGAAATGGCTCTCCCAGCAGCAAACCCCTCTCGTACCAACCTTCCCGCCTCACCAAGCCTCACCCACCAGTCTAGCAGGGAGTCAGACACGCAGGACCGCAAGGGAGGCCAGTGTTGGAGAGGAAATCCCTGCTCTCTCTCCTTCCCTAAGGGGAGAGGGCAGCCTGGGCCCCAGAATCACTGTAAGGCCTGCAGAGCCCTCGAGAGGTAGGGTCTGGCCTCTCCTTTCCCATCTGGACGCTTGCCGAGCAGAATATCCATGCCCTCCCTGGTGCCATCACCAGAATGGAACAGTAGAGGGCTTCCCTGGTGGTCCAGTGGTTGGTTAAGAAGCCAACTTGCAGTGCAGGAGACACTGGTTTGATCCTTGGTCTGGGAAGACCCCACGTGCCATAGAACAACAAACCCCACGCGCCACATGCCCCCAGGAGCCGCAGCGACTGAAGCCGGTGTGCCCCAGAGTCCTGCTCCAGTTCTGCTCAGCTCTCGGGGGACAGAAGAGGGCTCCAGGGGCTCCCCTCAGCCCTGACGAGGCGGCACTAACGGCCAGGTGCGTGCGGGAGGGGTGCCCAAACTCGGATGCAGTAGAGACCACCTCATCAGAAAGAACCTTTCCAAACCAGGCTGAAAGAGGCCTGCGGCCTGCCCACCCCTGACATTCAAACAACCCCACAGAACGCCCTCAGCCGCCTCCCCCTCCTCAGTGCCCAACTCCAGAGGAACCAAGTCCTAGAAGAGAGAAGAGAAGGAAAAACATCTCCAAACCGTGCGTGCACACACACACACACACACACACACACTCCAAAGAACTGAGGAGGAGAATACACTTTGAACCAAATTTGAGATTAACTTCTTTTTAAATGAATGGGCCTAGGTCTTAAATACCCTGGTGAGACTATTCTAATAATTGAAAATGACAGGAAATTAGATGTTGCTAAGGAACTTGCTTCCCAGCAGGAAAGTAGGATTCAACACGATACAGTTGAAAGCAGTGAGTGGGGAAAATAAAATCATTTTACATTTACATCGGTATAAACCCCAACAAGATGAGACACCTCAACAAACTAATTACAAGTGAATATTATAATTAGATCTCTAGGGAGTTGCCTCCACTTCTATGGAATTAGTTGTGATTCCAGAATTCTAAACAACCATCAAAATTATTGCTCATAGATTCCTAACTCACTGGAGAAAAACAGATGTGACTTTCAGTGACTACCACTCACTGCGGACTCTGCCCTCTTGCCAAAGAATGGCCAGCTAAGATGTCACAAACACGATAGGGAACCATCACTCAGCCAGGACAGTGCGAGGAAAAGGGCCAGAACCTTCATCGTCAGGATTTAGCTTGACAACAGGAAAAACTCCCTGGTACCATATGTGACTCAAAGATGACTGAGAACTTTCTTGGGAAATACTGAAGGCTGTGGGAGGTGTCCTTCTGCCTGGACAGTTGAATCCCACTGTTTCTACAGGAAGGGTGATGATTCTGAAAAATCTGTTCCTTACAGAGAGGAGAGGGTGGAAAGTACATAGCCAAACCTAACTGGAGGCAGGTCAGATAGAGCTAGGGCTTCCCGAGTGGCACTAGTGGGAGAGAACCCACCTGCAGGTGCAGGAGACATGAGAGACGCAGGTTCGATGCCTGGGTCAGGAAGATCCCCTGGAGGCAGGCCTGGCAACCTCTAGTACTCTTGCCTGGAGAAGCCCATGGACAGGGGGGCCTGAATTCAAGCCCACAGGGTCGCAGAGTCAGGCACAACTGAAGCAAATTAGCACACACGCACAGGGTTATTCTCTGTAAGTCCTGAGCTTGTTAAAACAATGCTGTTTAACAAACACACTTTTACACTGAAATCAACCCCACTGAGGCTGAAGTTACGGAAGTTCTCCCTACAGCCAGATGAATAAACTTTGTTTTAACTATTTGTCTGATCTCCACCAGGTCCAACAGAAAGCTCCTTTTCTTATACATATGTATATTTTTTTTAATTTGGGGGATTGGAAAACATTTGATTGTGGTGGTCCAGCCTGGCTACCTCCTGGAGTCCCTGCTGCTAAAATTCCCAATAGGAGACGCAGTTCCTCTGCTTGTATTATCTTTAGAGGAACTCCAGGGTCAAGAAGCAATCCCCCTACTCAGTGGAGGAAGAGGTGACAGGCTGCAATTGACAGTATTCACAGCAAGATGGCAAAACTGGCTGAATCATGATGCAGGTTGTGTTCTTGGGAAACAGTTGGAGTTCCTCCGTGGCAAGGACTGAACAGAGCAGAAGAGAAACTGAGAATTGTTCAAGGGGGGATGGGTGAATCTGATATTAACAAAAACAGGAATGGACTCATTTTCTATTTTATTTCATTACACTTTCCTCGGGGCAGGGGATGCCTCACTTACTCAGGCACTGTTTATCTGCCTGGAATAAACAGCCCCTTTCATCTCTGCCTCATCTTTCCTCTCCTTTCCCATCTCAGGCATTTCTCTTGTGATGGAAGCTTCCACCTGGGACTGCTGAAGGGAAATGATAAGAGGTGACATGTAAAAATCCATCAACTTTGCAACTCATTAGCAATTAGCAGCTCCTCTGAGGGGTTGGTCAAAGCCTTTGGAGAAAGATTATTGGAACAGGAAGGCATGAGGTTTCTGCTCCTCCTCGAATTGAGACATGTGTCCTGCGCTTCTCACTGGGCATACCCTCAATTCTGCCGCATTTCCAGGGAGCTATCTGTAATTCACCTTCTCTCCTTCTCATCCAGGGCACATAAGAATATGGCAAAGTGAGACTGACATGATTCCAACATTATTCTCAAAATAATCTTGATTTTGATCTAATGTAATTTTAAAAAGACATCACTTTGCTGACAAAGGTCCTTATAGTCAAAGCTATGGTTTTTCCAGTAGTCGTGTCCGGATGTGAGAGCTGGACCATAAAAAAAGCTGAGGACCAAAGAATTGATGCTTTCAAACTGTGGTGCTAGAGAAGTCCTTTCGGAATCCCTTGGACAGCAAGGAGTTCAAGCCAGTCAATCCTAAAGGAAACCAACTCTGAATATTCATTGGAAGGACTGATGCTGAAGCTCCAATACTTTAGCCATGTGATGCAAAGAGTCGACTCAGTGGAAAAGACCCTGATGCTGGGAAAGATTAAGGGCAGGAGGAGAAGAAGGCAACAAAGGAAAAGCAGGTGACAGAAGATGAGATGATTGGACGGCATCATCGACTCAATGGACATGAGTTTGAACAAACTCTGGGAGATAGTGAAGGATATAGTGAAGGAGGAGATAGTGAAAGGAGAAAGTGAAAGAGACAGTGAAGGGCAGGGAAGACTGGCGTTCCTGGGGTCACAAAGAGTTGGACACAGCTTAGTGACCAAACAACAATATTTAAAAAGGGAAATATTCATTATTTTCGAAACTTGTTAGTATTGCCCAGCATTTGTCATACTGCTAAAAACTAGACGACACACCAATATGCAGAAACCAGTGCTGGATGACTCTCACCCATAGCCAGTGAGAATAATGCCACCTCCTACTGTGTCGGCTGACACCACCTTCATGAACAGCATCACCTGCAGCCCGGTGTCCCCAGAGTACAACCATATAGTCAATAAATGTTCCACAAGATGATGGCTCATGTCTTTGAGACTGGAAAAAAAAAATGTTGCTACATATAAGAAAAAAAAAAAAATTCTCAGTAAAGTAGATAAAGTCCATTAAAGTTTAACCAGGAGGCAAATGCCATTTTTATCTACTGATTTTTAAGAGTCAGTGAGAAAAGTCTAAGGCTCTCGAATTTGATAAAATCATCCTTCAAAAGACACTCAATAACTTTATGATAAACTACTATCAGTAGTACTCAGGGGGGAAATAAACAAGTAAAATATCCAAAATTATTATTCTGCTCAATCTATGCCCCATTACCATGTGTCCTCCTTGAAGACAGGGGCTTCTGTTTGCTTCGTTCATTTTTATAGCCCTGTCCACCCCCAGAACAAAGCCTGGAACAGACTGGTATTCAATAAATAATATTTGTTGAATAAGTAAATCAATCAATCAGAATAAAACAAGCCACACATTTAAAGGTTGAGAAAAAGTACAGTTGTTTATCCAAAAGTCTGGCAGACAGTTTCTTTTCAAAAAAGAAACTCACAGATCAGTACAGTGACTTAAATCTTGAGTTATACCAAGATTTGCAACCATTCAAGCTATCTGACCTTAAGTGGCTCCATGAGGGGTTCATCTGACGAGGAGCTGGGCGGATGGGGACTGCTAAACTACACCAGAGAGAAAACTGTGAAGGCACAAACTCATTTTCAGCAAGTCCCCTAGGCCAGTCAGGTAAAGAGCACTTATGATCACATATTTTATTTGCTTTTGCAAATGAGTCACCTCATCCCTGTCTCATGTATTTCAATTGCTATGGAAAAAGCAACTCCAAAGACTTTGAGATTTCAATATGTTTTCTGGAAACTTCTGATTAATTTTATGTCCTGCTTACTTTTCAGGCAGGGGTTTCTCTTTTCTGATTTTCTCACTCAGGTTTCCTAGGCATTGTCACCCCTCACACTTGTAGCCAAAATTTTTACCAGGAAAGAAAGCAGCCTGTGCAAACCCAAAGTGAAGTGAAGTCGCTCAGTCGCGTCCAGCTCTTTGCAACCCCATGGACTGTAGCCCACCAAGCTCCTCTGTCCATGGGATTCTGCAGGCAAGAATACTGGAGTGGGTTGCCATTTCCTTCTCCAGGGGATCTTCCCGACCCAGGGATCAAACCCAGGTTTCCTGCATTGTAGGCAGACGCTTTATCCTCTGAGCCACCAGGGAAGCCCAAAGGGACATGACTAAATACAGAGACGTTTCCTTGGCTAGACATCTTTTTTACTCTGGTTATTTTTAATCGCTTTACAATACCGTGTTGGTTGCTGCTATACGTCAGTATGAATCAGCCATAGGTATACATATGTCCCCTCCCTCGTGAATCTCCCTCCCATCTCCCACCCCATCCCACCCCTCTAGGTTGTCAATTGGCTAGGTATTTTAATGAATGAACTTTCAGAGATATTTTCAATACCACAGGCATGATGATTAAACTATATTTTTCAAAAAAGAAACTCACAGATCAGTACAGTGACTTAAATCTTGAGTTATACCAAGATTTGCAACCATTCAAGCTATCTGACCTTAAGTGGCTCCATGAGGGGTTCATCTGACGAGGAGTTGGGCGGATGGGGACTCCTAAACTACACAAGAGAGAAAACTGTGAAGGCACAAACTCATTTTCAGCAAGTCCCCTAGGCCAGTCAGGTAAAGAGCACTTATGATCAAATATTTTATTTGCTTTTGCAAATGAGCTTTGCACACATGAATTTTCGTAAATGAGTCTATAGGCCCTAAGGAACTTTCAGATGGTAGCAGACAAAAACGTTGGTGTGTTTTGCTCACATTGGTAATAGTGGCACTGCTTTTACAAGAGACATAATGAAAATAAACTACTACACCTAGGGAGCCTCGAGGAGAGAGAAGATTTAACTCCTGGAAATCATGTTTTTATTTGTCCTGTGCACCCCAGGGTAGGGTTTCCCACCATTTTCTTACCTTGCAGAAAGCCTTCACCACATTCTAGAGGAGTGATTTTCTTCTGTCAAAACTACCATGAAATTAAATATCAATAGCAGCAACAGCAGGTCTAACATCCACTGACAGGCACATGCTCAGCATACACAGGGAAGGGGAACTCAGAGGACGCAGCCCAGAAAAGAACTAAAAGTTAAAAGCAGCCAACAATCTCAGGTCAATTTTAGGATGAAGAGACTCAGGCCAGGGTCTCGTAGAACCTCAAGTTCAGCCCCCTATATCCTGCATCTTGATCACCAGGGACCAAATGTTGCTGACTGCTGGGCCCCAATCTGCCTCTTTCAGGAGCAGATGACGGAATGCAGTCACCCTACAGCTCACAGGCCTAACAGCGGCATCCATTATCCACCATCCACTTAACTGTAATAATAACAATAATATCATAGCACATGACATGGATTTTCTTCTGTACCGCTGCCCTTATACAGTGATTAAACGAGTGTTTACAGTTAAAGAGGTTAAGGCTTACAGACATAGTAATCTAGCCAAGATCAAACAGTAAGTGGCATAGCAGGTGCTGAGATTCAGAAACAGTAGCTCTGGAGACCCGACTCTAAACCAACATGCCTCAGTGCGAAATCTACACTACCTAGCACTGGGTCTGGCCTCTCTTTCCTCGTTTGAAACTGAGGGAAGTAAGGCAACCACACAACACACAGTATCAAATGGGACATCTTTGCAAAGCTCCAGGGCCAATGCCTCGTATCTAAAGGGACTCAACATAGTTGGTTCACTTCCTCCAGGTGTATAGAAATGAAAAAGACTTCATCACTTCCCTGCAGGGTTGGAAATAGGTCTGGAGATGAAAAACCACATTCTCCCTTATAAATCCATTCACCTCTCAGACAGCACTTGTGGAAGTAATTTTAATCCTTCATGTTTGTGGAAATCATTTCAAAGTAAAAGCACGCACACCTCATTCTGCATGAAAGATGTTAGAACTCGGTGCAGAGGCCCTTTCAGTAAGTCATCCCGGCGGCACTGTGCTCCTGCTTTCCCCAGCTGCGGGAGCCATGCTATAACCAGGCAGCATCCTCCTAAAGCACCGACACACACCTGAAAAACCCACCAAGCCCCCAAAAGGGAACGGAGAAAACTTTTCCAAATCAATTGTCTCTTTCGTCTTTCTTAGGAATCTTCAGGCTCCCTTCATTTCCGCCATTGAGTTGAACTTCAGGTAGAGAGAAACATTTGGCATGAAAATGATTTTGCATAAAGCCTGACGTCTTTTAAATACCTACAAGAGTTGTGCATTTAAAATATACTGAGAACTCTATACAGAGAATAACTTTTTAAAAACCCATGTTATTTAATTCTGTTGCTTTTGTTTTCAACTTGTGTATGATACCACCTATGTCAAATGGAAGTAGCTATGCAGATTTTTTTTAAGACAACAAAAAGAAGAAAGCATTGCCTCTTGGGCAGAAATTTAAAAAAAATATTTAGATTCTCCGAGAGAGAGACTCTTGAAATCTCTAATGTGACCTTCCTCAGAAACTATTCAAGTCATCTGGGAAATGACCCCCATTACGACAAATATTTGGTTTTGTTCTACTTTTCAATTTACCGCTCCATTTCAAAGAAATTAAAGCATCAACAACTGGTGTTTATGCAGGAGTCACAAAGTACCCAAACAGCCACATACATCTCAGTTTCATTCAAAAGCCGGGAAAGCAAATCAATGGAGGATAATGGAATGGGATAAAATTAGCTCAGTCAGGGAGAAAACATATTTGCCTTCTCAGGTGCCTCTTCTCAAATGGGCAGAGAGGGGGAAAAATTAAAACCCAGGCCCCCATCACTATAGACCCCATAATTCATCAAGGTGACCATCTGCTAATGAAACTGATGAGGAAAATGTTGTTAAGGAAAAAAACTTGCAACCCCTGTTAAGTTTTTTTCCTGTTAAGAAAGCATAACTTTTCTCTTTCCTTCTTGCTCCACCTTCTATTTGTTACATTTCCAATTAAGATTCGGCTATCTAAAAATAGGTAACTTGGCACTCAGGAGTCCGGTTAGTAATGCAATCCTTTAAGCTATATTATGAAATCATGCAGGGTCCATAAATCATGGCTCTTCTCACGTGAAATGAGAAATGCTAAGGTCAACTGAAATTTCTGGAAAGGTGAAGAGGTAGCGGCACCCCGGTTATTTTTCTGCAAGTTGCAATAATTGCAAATGCCTCCTAGGAACAACTCAGCATCAGTAATTCTCCAGCTCAAACATAAGCTGAATCATCGAAGCTACCTGTGAGCAGGTAAACCCCAAAATGCACAGTACTGGGTAAGAGACCAGGAAGAGCTTTTGTCTCTGATCATCCATCTCCTTCCTCTTCTTTACAAGCCTTTGGCTGACTCCTGCCGAACCATCTAGCGAAGGGAAAACTGAGACCTCCTAGGAGGTGAGATGCTGGCTTGGAAATCCAATATGTTTATTCCAAGGAAAACCCAGTCCACAATTATGTATCTATTCAGCATCTTTAGAAACATGCATTCTATCCCTGAGTTGGTAAGATCCCCTGGAGGAGGAAATGGCAACCCACTCCAGTATTCTTGCCTAGAGAATCCCATGAGCAGAGGAGCCGGGTGGGCTACAGTCCATAGGGCTGCAAACTGAGCCACTGAGCACAACAACTTAGAATCACAACGCAGTACTGAATCTTAGTCCCTGGGTGTTTCCTCTTGACGACTCGCAGTGTTTGGGGCTGTGGGTGGGAGGAAGGAAGGTGGTAAGAAAATGCCTGTCTCTGTTTTGATAGGAAGAGGAGCTTAGAGTCATCACAATTCCATGTTGAATGAAAGCATTCTCTCTCTTCCTCCCTCTGATGGTGCTGCATAGAATATTTACAAGCTCACCCAAATTGAATGAGCCTGCTGGGCTGGGTGATTGCACTTTTCAAATATGCTAGTTCCCATTGGGGGTTTTTTTGTTTTAGAATCTCTGTTTAGCTGTGTACTTACACTTCGACCAAATTAATCACAAAAGGTGCAGTTCTGTAAATCAAAAAATCAAGAAATAGTCTAGCAACTAGAAAAAGCCAGAGAGGAACAAATCCCTGGCAATTGTTTTTCAAGCCTCAACCCAGCCATGTTTATTTCCAGCCGTATTATATCCCCTGAGGGTCAGGCTCCGGCAGGAGGAGAGGCACTCAGGGCCTAAGAGAGAGTGCACTTGCTGCGCGGGGCAAGCATGCGGCTCTGCCATGCCAGGGCCAGACAGATGTCCCGGGCACCCGGGAGAGAGAGCACAGCCTTGCAGGCAGGGCCGGTCGGAGTCCTGGCTTCATAAAGTCTGAAGTGTATTAAGTACACACAAAAACTGTGCATTTCAAACACCTGAGAATTCTCTAAAGAGAAGAATGACTTTTTAAAATGCCAAGTCCCTTACTTCTGTCACTATTATATTCATCTGATCTCAAGGGAAACGCTACAGACACTTCCAGACCAAAAAGAAGGAGAAGATGTGCCTTCTTGAGCAAAGAAAGACATTTAGAATCTATGAGAGAGGCACACTTGAAAATGGTCTTTTTCCGAAACTATTCTGGTCGTCTGGGAAACAAACCTAGGACTACAAATATTTGCTTTCGTTGTACATTTCCATTTACTACTCAACTTCAGAGAAATTAAAGCATCAACCATGGGTGCTTATCCGGGTGATACAATCAGCTCTGTCACCTCTAGTAAGTTTCCTAATGTCTCTGAGCTTCAGTTTCCTTATCTTCAAAATGAGATCACATACCTATCTCAAAGGCTTATTGAGAGTTTACTGGAAGACCATAAGCAACATGTTTAATTAATACCATGTCCAGCAGATAGCAGGAATTTAACAAAAGGAAACTAAAACCCCCTGTGCATTACAGCTGAGAAGTCTAGCTTTGGTGAACAGTTCTACCACCATCAGTCATTCAGAAATGAGTCCAACACAGCCCAACCCCTATCTGCTCCCTCTGACCTTAGCTGAGACCCACTGGCCTGCAAAGGCAATGCAGAGAGTCAATTTTTCAGACTGAAGAAGCAAGCTGTGTGCATGAGTTACAGGACACTATAGTGTACACACACACACATATACACACACCACACACATTTTTTTAAACTCCTTTAACCCAGTCTATTGTGGGGCTTGAAATTCCCTAATTCATTCACTCCTTAAGGTACTGTGTTTATTTTAAAGCTTAACAGATGATTACATGGAATCAAGGAACCACCAGCTACTCAAGACGTGATAATAATAATCGTATCTGTCATAGAATCAACCCCAGCTTGTAGCAATCAGCATCTGAGCCCTGAAGCACTGATAATCCTCCCAAACATTCAAGGTGGACACTGCGTCCATTTAAGACACGGGCGCTGAGACCAGGAGCCTAGGTCAGTGCTCATGGCCACAGAGCTCGTAAGTGATGGAACAGGAATTCAAACCCAGTTCTGTTTAGCTCCAAAGCCTAGACTTCTGTCACATGTTTCGCCACACCAGAACTGAAGAGTTTCAGATCTGACAGCCCCAGCACCACAGTCAAAATTTTGTCTTCCTCCACATAGCATCTGCGCCAGCCCCATGCACTTCCATTTCCTCTGAAGTGCATGCCCATATACTCTTCACATTATCTAAGCAGGAGGCGCCTTTATCTGTTTATGCCAGGATTTCTTTCATTTGGGTGGAGGAGGTCAGGGTTTAGAGGATGTGGTGTCTCACAGATGACTTCAGAAATGGTGCGTTCCTTCCCCATCCACCGCCTTCCGTCTTAGGTCAGCCAGGGACAGTGATATTTGCACTGACGAAGGCTTCCTCTGCTGTTACCGGCCAGGCAATCAGGCCTTGCAGACCCTCGCGGCCCACCATTCAGGCATGTCTGCAGCAGCCACAGGCCTCCGGGTAATCAGTCCTGTTTCCCAGCAGCTCTGCCAATCAGAAACTCCCTGAGTGGCCCCTGTGGCCAGTTCTCAGCAGGCCGCATGTCCCCACTCCCTTTCTGCTTTCTGTCTCAAGGTAACACAGACTTTGAGCCTGCTGTTTTTTCATCATCTAGAGGAATTTTTTTCATTTTTCTCTGCTTGTGTTGATTCTTTCCCCCTGCTTTATCCTTTCAAGACTATCATAGAAAATATGGTATTCAACACGAATTCCCCAGAGGGCTTCTTGGCTGTGGTTTCAATATACATTATTCTGTATTTCGCTTCTTCTCCTCTTCATCTTTTGACACCTCAGACTCCATCCTGCCAATTGCTACGACACCACTAAAATATCTGTGCTCCATCTCCATCTATATTTCTGACCTTTTCAGTGTCCTAAAAGCCTGAATGAACTATCAACAGGGAACTGAGTTATTTCCCCCATGTTCAAATAGTCCCTAATTTTATTATTACCAAACTATATTTGCAGAAACCTCACTTGCTGAATTTTTTTCAGGACCACCCCAATTTCAACTAATCTGGCTCCTCAGACCAGTGGTTCCAAGCTTTGCTTTGGAAAAATCCAGTCACAGCATGCTGCCAGAAGCCACTCAAGCGAACTTAAGTAATTACTGTATTGACATCTTTCCCCTTTGCTCACTTGGAAAACCAACAGCACTAGAAAATACATACTGCAATTAGAAATTGCATCTTTTTTTCGTGTTAAACCAAAAGGAAACCTTCCCTACCGCATGGCACAGTGGAGACCATGGCCCAGGCCCTCTTAGGACTTGTAAGAACTTGTGCCCCAACCCACCAGCACCATCGCATGAGCTTGCACACACGCACACACATGCGTAACAGCTAGCCCACAGCCATCCTCAAAGCCACAGTCAGAGAAGCCACAGCGATGACGATGACGGCACGAAGGGGATCAAGGAATGATCCTTTTCTCTCCACTTCCCTCACACCATCCACTTACAAGAAGCACCTGAGGCAACGGGTGACCTTTCTCAGTATCTTGGCAGCTTCCCACACATACCCAAATGGGAATATGACTGTTTTCTATGAAATTTCTCCATAAAGAGGGAGGCTGTTCAGCATGAAGAGTTATCAGTCTATGAGCAGCCTTTTAAATGAGAAACTGGAGGAATTTTCTTTCAAGGATTACTTCTCGGGATGTTCAAGCTATAGTATTTCCTAAGATGGTGCATAAATGGTGCTGTTAAGATGGCTAAAGAATGAATCAGTAGATCAAAGGGAAGCAGAAGCCAGCCTGAGGAAAGGGAGGGGGCGGATGTAAGAGCAGTAACTGACACCAGTGATCACAAACCGCGTCCAGCTTCACGCTCAGCACGGCGTACACACTCCCTCGTAGCCCGGACAGCCCTGAGACGGGCCCTCCTGTCAGACACGCTTCCCAGAAGGAGGGCCTGCGGCGCTCACCAGCTAGGAAGCAGTGAGGCTGGAACTCCACCTCCGCCCTGTCTGACTCCAAAACCCCAGCTGTGAACCACTTTCTTATTCTTTGTGGTCAGCACTGTCCAGGGGCAGAGGGTGACAAGGCCCCTGGGTTCCAAACTCTCATGTCCAAACACCCTTTGCTCTGACGCTGTTCCCACTGACTAGTGTAATCTGACCTCCCTGGCATCAGGACCACAGGGAGAGTGGTTTCTGCCTAGGTAATGAGGAAGAGGCAGTGCCCTGCCTATCTCAGCCTCCTGACCATTCGGTTCCTAGGAGTCAGTCCCCTCCAGACGGGAACCAGATCCTGGACTGCTCCGCCTGCGTGCAGCCCTCCTTTGTATAAAACCTCCACCACGTCCAACCTCCAGTTTTTACTTTCATTTTCCGTAGACATCAGGCCTCAATTTCGCTTTAGCTAATGGGAAATGGCAACTGCAAGCTCCTGTTAACACTTTGAGGGCCTCACCCTACATCATTATAACTATCTGCTTCTTTCCTCTCCTCCCCAAACAAATATGCTTCCTTTAAAACCATAAAAGTCCCCATTATCAGTGCTCCTTGAAACGGGTGGACTCGTGTATACCAGTTTCTACTAGAGCCACTACATTATAAGCCTGTCGTGGTCCAATTTCTGGGGTCCGCAAGAAGAAATAACTAATATTTGAGGCAGTCCCTTGATCGTAAGTACAGGCTTCCTTGGTGGCTCAGTGATACAGAATCCACCTGCCAATGCAGGAGATGCAGCAGGAGCTGAGGGTTGAATCTTTGGTTTGGGAAGATCCCCTGGAGAGGAAATGGTAACCCACTCCAGTATTCTTGCCTGGAGAATCCCATGGACAGAGGAGCCTGGCGGGATACAGTCCATGGGGTCACAAAGAGTCAGACACAACTGAGCATGCACACACGCACTTGATCCCTATGCCGACAAAATCCCTTACATATATATAAATACACACACACACACACACACATACTGTTCTTATATATATAATACATTCCATGGAGCATCTGTGTATAAAATACTTTTTTTTAAAATACATTTTTGTCTATATGTTTTATCTAAAGTAAAAGTGTCTGCCAAGAACTGAGCTTTTACCATGTCCTGGGCAGATTGTGCCCCAAAGGTCTGTCCTGCCTACGTTCTGCCTACACAGACATGACCAGATTTCACAGGGAGGGTCTGTGAACCAAGGGGGCCAATGTTAAGGTCACAGCCCTCTATCAGGGCCTGATATGTAAAGGTGCACGTGGCCCGTCAGAGTCCTCACTGGGCAACCTGATGGGACCCTGGGAGAGGGAGCTAACAGTGATGGTGCTGAGGGTGCGGGGGCCGTGAGGTCAGGCGCGGGCGGGATAAGCCGAGCACGCTGCCGTCGGAGGCGCCAGAAAGGCACTGTGGTCTAAAGAGGGTCAAGAACCTGCTTGGAACAGAGGAGTCAGGCCGAGAGGAGACACACGCGGAAAAGCGTGCCCAAGAGTCCGTTTTTCATGCTTATAAGAAAGAGTGAGCGGTGCCTGGGGCTTGGGAGGAGGGAGCAAAGAGCATCCAAAGCATCAGAGGAGGTTAGGAACGAGCACAGACTGCCAGCCAGAGGGCTGGGGGGATGCGCTCACGTCGCTCTCATACCTGTGTGTCAGATTCCTTTAAATCAAGGAAACATGGTACCCTCCTTAACACTCATAATGGCCCAATTCTCAGCAAGGACAAACCTGCCCCACACGACAGTCAAGCCTCTCAGCAGTCTCAGTGAGAAGAAGAAAGACGCGTTCCTACCAGGCACGGGTTTACAGTGTGTTCTGTTCAGAAGACGCATGGAGCTGACCGAACGGATGCGGCAGCGCTGTGACGGTCCCTACGCGATTTTCATCGGCGTGAGCAGAAGAGGCAGGGGCTGACGTCCGCTCCAGCTCTCCGGGTGTGGCCTCTGCTGCCAGTCACAAACCTCCTGCCCCTGCCGCGTGGCCCAGTCCCGAGGCGCTCCAGTTTCACCTCAAGCCTAATCCCCGACTGGGGATGAAACTTCCAGTGTAGGGACGTCCCTGGTGCTCCAGTGGCTAAGACTGTGATCCCACGGCAGAGAGCCTGGGTTAGATCCCTGGTCAGGGAAGTAGATCCCACATACCACAACTAAAGATCCCTGGTCCGCACACCGCTATGAAGACTGAAGGTCCCAAGTGCCGCAACTAAGACCTCGTGCAGCCAAATAATAAATTAAAAAAATTTTTTTTTAAAACCCTCCAGTTTACAGGAAGTTTCCTTTTCCTATAAAACCACATTTCTTTTCTGTGATGGCTGCTTACATGAGCCTTTTCGTCATTCCTGTGGAATCCTCTACTTTCACCAGGGAAGCTGGACGTGGAAGGGAGTTAACTAAAATGTCAAATCAAAAGTAAAAGTAAAACACATTTCCCAGGCCCTGCAGAGTGTACAGAAATGGCTCCTTGCCTTAGTTGATCTCTGAGTACTATGGTGAAAATGTAGCACTTGGCGTCAGCCCACAGCACTCATTATTTTGCAATTATACCCACATGTCAAACATCCGTGTTGGCATTTAAAGCCTACAGCATTGGTGAGTGTATAAAATGGTTCATGTCTGCTTTCTGCAAAAGTTAAAAGGGACGAGAAGACAGGTCTGTTTAACCCAGCATGTGATTTACCTAATCCGCCAGCAACAAGTCACAGGACAGAGTCACACAGGTACTTACTATTTGTAGCCCATGGCGACATCCACAAAATACTTCCTTCTCTGTCGATAGACATTGTCTTTAAATCCCTTAAACAGAAAAGAAATGAAGTTATTTAACAGACTGCCAAAAAAGTTAGTTACAGAAGACCTAAAAGAAAATTGCTGTGATGTTTATTGAGGGTCCAATTCAAATGTAATTTTTTCCCTTGGATGACCACCTTGATGATACAGGAGGAAGCAAATTGTACTTACAGTAAAACCTCATTAAATTTGGGCTATCCTAATTTGGGATGCGTGGGAATTCAGACTAAAGTTAACCTCTCCATAAGTAAGCAGAATGGCTTAGTTAAGCAAATTGATATTGTGAACAATATCCTTTGGTTTTTAAGTATCATTTACATGTAACTGATCTTAATTACAAATTAATCTTATCTGTTCAATAAAACAGATCCCTTTAACATGGCTATTCAGTGAGTTAACCTAAATTTAATTGCTTTGTGCAAATAACCAGTAAATGTTCATACATTAAAATTCTATCACTCAGAATAATCATCAAAATCCCAAATTAGGATGAATTAAAGAGGTTTTGCTGTATGTTATGAGTATAGCCACATAAAGCAAAATCGATTACAAGGGATCCAGACACAGGATAGCAAGCTAGCTCCATTTCCCTCTGAGTTCCTATAATTCTGACTAGTTTTCAGCCAAGTTCAAGATTTTACCCAGCATCATGCACTTGGGAAATTAACCATCCTGTCTGTATCAAGTGGAGTCCTTCCAAGAGGACTTCCTGGTTTATTCAAGAGTCTCTGCTCTTGTCAACAGACTTTCAATTTTCCTTTCTTTCAGGTACTTTCAGACAATCGGTTCTTTCCAGGGGTGTTTCTTCAAACAGCTGGAAGCCCAGATGGTATGGTTTCAATTTAACTTCTTACCTCTGCAACCCCTGGAACCCTGAGGGATAAACCAAAATGGGAGGGCCACTCTGAGAAAGAAAGTCGGGCAAGAAGACAGGCTGTGGGATCAGGGCTCCGGGAGGAGAACCGGGACAGGCCCACGAAGCCCTGAGCCATCACCGCTCAATCGGCATCCACTCAGACACGTTCAAGGGGAACCTTAGCTCATTTTCCTCTCTCTTCCGGCTGAAGGAGAACTGGCCTTGAGGTCAGAAATCTTCACAGGACTGAATGCCGAACAGAAACAAAGAATGTCCACTGCCAAGAGCCTTTCTCTCAGGAATGACAAGAGGTCAGGAACAGAGGGAGACAGGGAGGGCCCTGAGCTCACCCAAAGGCCCTGCAGAAGGGAAGGGAGCCCACCCTCAAGGCCAGCACTCTCTTTTCTGCTATGAACTGGGGGGTCTTTAAATGAGGGCCCTGAGCTCACCCAAAGGCCCTGCAGAAGGGAAGGGAGCCCACCCTCAAGGCCAGCACTCTCTTTTCTGCTATGAACTGGGGGGTCTTTAAATGAGGGCCCTGAGCTCACCCAAAGGCCCTGCAGAAGGGAAGGGAGCCCACCCTCAAGGCCAGCACTCTCTTTTCTGCTATGAACTGGGGGGTCTTTAAATGAGGGCCCTGAGCTCACCCAAAGGCCCTGCAGAAGGGAAGGGCGCCCACCCTCAAGGCCAGCACTGTCTTTTCTGCTATGAATTGAGGGTCTTTAAACTGGAGTCCAAAAGCAGGCTGACAGAGCCTTCAAATGTCTATATACAAAATTTGTGATTACATTTACAAAATGTGTGACCACCTTTACAAATGGGTCTGTGACCTAAGAAAAATGTCTTATGCCACAGAGGTAGAAGTGGTCATGCTAGAAAATGCGGATTTCAACACTCACTAGTCACACCCAACAACCTGGGATGCTAAAACTGAAGAATGCCAAGCACCCTTAATACTCAAAGAGAAAGCAGGCTGCGACAAAAGGAAAAGAGTGATGTGAAAATCTGAGCATCTGTTCCCTGATTCCTGCCAAACCAGACACCATGGCAACCACATCATAATCTGCTGGGCTTCCCAAAGAATCTTGACTGTCTGCTTGGCAAACACCTGCACCTTTTCCAGGCACACAAGAGAATGATTTACTCATCATGGCTCATTAGCCTAGCCTGGTGGTAATTACACAAGTGTTATGGGCGAACCAGAAATTTCAGCATTGAAACGTGCGTGAACTAGCAAAATAGAACAGAGATGCTAGCTACTCTAGTGATTACAGAGAAACAGAATTCCCTGGCCATCCATTCTAAATTGATGCCAGGGATAAGGTTACCAGGTAAAATACAAGACACTCAGGCAATATTTGGGACATTACTTATACTAAAAAAATGTTATTGTTTATATGAAATGAAAATGTAACTGGGCATCCTGTACTTGTATTTGCTAAATCTGGCAACACAAGCACTTAGAGAATGTCTGCTAGACATGACCTTTCCTCTCTCAACTTAAATCAAGGGGAACTGAAGACCCAACCAGCACCCAAAAGTGCTCAGCTGAATGTACTTTGGCGAGCACGGCTATCCCAAATCGGTCAACCCTGGCAGAACACCAGTATCATCCGCCAAGCTTTTAAATAATACTCCAAACCTGGACGCATTCCCAGAGGTTTTGATGCAAGCACACTGAGAGGAGATGCTGGCATTAGTATATTTTTCTAATTTCCCAGAGATTATCTAAATGGAAAGCGAGGGCCGAGAATCACCGAGTTAGGCTCACAAGCTCTCAAGCTTTAGCGCTCACTGGACTCTCCGGTAAATCCATTTAAAGGCAGATTCCAGGCTCCATCCCTGGAAGTTCTGATTCAGTAGGCTTCAGATGAGCCCCAAGGTACTGCAGTTTTAATGAGAGCCTTATGCAGGGGACCTTGAATCCCACTTTGAAAGACCCTCGCAGTCTAGATCCTGGCTATTCAAAGTGTGGTCCCTGGACCACCAGTGTATGCCTCAACCAGGAGCTCCCTAGAAAGGCAGCATCTCAGGACCTCCACCTGCATTTTGAAAAGATCTACATGATTTGTATGTCCTTTAATGTTTGAGATGGACTCACCTACATATTTAACCCTTTCTTGAGAACCTCAGCAGCATGACTCATATTCCAAGCCCCCTGTGAGCTATCTCAGCACAAGAACGTGATCCTAGCATAATAATCCCTGCCTTGGGACTGAAATTATCCCCAGGCACAAAAATTCCTTAGAAACTTTTATCTATCTTCATCAAATAATAATTTTAAAAACACCAACTTACCAATATTAAATTTTGCATAATAAATATTTGGTGTGCTTATATAAAAAAAATATATGTGGTAAAAAATGATGAGTCAGGTAGGAGATTGCTAAGTACTTGCAATTATTTCAAGTGGCTGCATAGAAAATAAGAGAAGGTATCATAAGACGGGTACAATTAGGAATGATGGAACGAAATTAAGCATAGAAAAATTTATGCTGGATATTAGAATAAATTTTTTCACAGCAAGGTCAGCGGTTCCTGTGGTTGTTCTGACCCCCTTTCTCCAATTCGAGTGATTTCCAAACTAGACTAAGGGGAGCATTTGGAAATAAGAGGTTAGCAAAAAACTCCTTTACTGTCCAGGCATTGATCTGCATGATTTAATACAGCATTTCCTTTCCCAGAATTAAGCATTTACTCTTGCCAAAATGCTTTCCAGTTGTTTTATTAACTAGGCCTTTCAAACGCCCCTTTGAGCTCAATAAGCATTTTATGCCCACATTTGATGTAAAGAATCTGAGCTGCAGAAGTAGGGGGACTTGCCCAAGGTCATCCTGAAATTAACAGCTGGTGTCTGAGCCATCCTGCTCCTGCTAAGATCTTAGATCAGCTTCTGTACTAATCCTGACTCCTCTGAGGTGAGAAGGGGAAGATAAACAAATGGATGATTCTTAAAGACACTTTTGAGTATTTCTGTAAAGTTCAGGAACCTTTCATGTGAACTACTGTGAATTACTCTGAATTTTTAAGCTATACTGGCAAACGTAACAGAATGTGTCTTTGAGCGAACTCAGTTTTTTGAATCATGGAATTGAATTAGGTTTGTCTGACCACTAAATGGTATGCTATGAATTGGTCTGAATTTGTATTTTATGCCAAAAGACTGGTTTGACTGAATAGCTCGCTCTTGCTGAAGGTGTCCTGGTCTCCTTTAAAGCAGTGGTTCTCACGCTCGAGTGTGGGCTTAGTGAGACGAGCCCCTGGGTGATACCAAGGCAGCTGGCCCAGGACCACACTGAGAGCGCCTCTGCACAGTCTGTAAGATTTCCAGACTTCCTCCATTTAAATAAGATGGATATCTGAAAACCATTACCCCCAGTCGACAAAAGGCTCTATAAGCATGACCAATCTGCTCGGGTTTCACCCTTTAATCCACCACTTTTAGACACAGGGCACTGGGGGAAAATCTTTTGTAACAAAGGAGTACATTGCTTGCTTCTCCCAGACTACTAACTGTACTTCATTCTGACCATAAAGAAGTTTCAGGTCTCCTGTGTTAAATAAAAACTGATGTAAAGGGGAAGAGAGGAAATAATGGAAATGCTTACTACATATCATATTTCTTTAAAGGTGGTCATTTTTACAGCTGTAGAGCTGAGATGGCGGTAAATAGATTCAGGAAGGCGAGATGCGTCTTCCATCATGGTCTGATTCTATCACCCTCTGCCTTTCCATTGAGACTGAAGTCCACCACATTGCTCTGCTCCTGACTACTTCCAGTCCAGGAAAATAACAAGGGGAGTTCTACTCTCTCACTGAGTCGCACAACACCCAGTCCTCCCTCATTTCCCAAAGAGGTGATCAATTTCAGCTCCTCCTTTCTTCCAAGGGCCACCATCTGTAAGTATATTTCAGGTTGTCTAATTCTACAGAAAGGTTCTCCAAGGTTTATACTCTCCTCCTCTTTTATCCAACCCTTTTAAAAATAAAAGCAAGGTGGAACTACCATCCCTCTAACCTGCTTCCAGCCAACGCATACGTACAGAGAAGCCTTATCATTTAAGAGTCTGCTCTCAGTTACAGGGAATAAATAATAAATTGCTCTATGATAAAGCATCCTGGCACAGAATATGGCACTCTGCCATATGCTTGAAGAGTGCACGTGGGATGGATTTGACCGGGCACTTACTGGGTGGTCGGCATCCAGCTCTGAACCATACATGAGGACTCGGTGAGAGCACTTATCTAACTCCGAGATCTTCCGGGGAAACCAGGGCACATCCTCCAACTCTGCTGGAAACAGGGCAGGTTCAAAAATATTAGCTTTCCCCTTTGCAACACGCGTCAGCTTGCAAAATCACCCAACAAACAAAAACTGGCCTTGCCTTCTTCCTCCGTCCAAATGTTCTCTGGCGGATTCAGCGTCACAATCGTGGTTTGAAATTTCAGCGACTGAATGAGCTCATTGAATTCCGTTTTGCCACACTCACAGTCCACAAAGATTTCAACTTCCGAACTTCGCCGCCGGGATTTCCGGGACTCAATGTGAATCATGTTGACATGTTTTTCCTGTGAAAGTATAAACAACATATCTAAATCAGCTCCAGGGAACAATAAAAGAGATGCCATGGACTGGCCTTGTTTAACATGTAAGCAAAAAGGTGCCAAGTGCCCACGAAAGAGGAAAAGACAATTATCTCACTGTTTGGTTGACTAAAACACGGAAATGTTTTCCAACCATTGTCTCTGTTAATAAGAATAGTAACTGTGTGTAGGTTTTCCTGTCTCTTTTTCAACAAGGAGGGACATTACGGTATATAAAAGCCCCACAAAATGTATAATAATTATGAAGATTATAATTTCCTAGAGGACTCCACATCCCACTGATGGTATGCATGATCATTTGGGGGGAATTTAGTTTATCATACTGTCAGGTTGATTTTTTTTAAATATATTTTCCCAAAAATCTTATAACTCAAACTCTTGATTTTATAGTAATAAAACATTTCTTTTTGAAATAAAACTTAAGGTAATTGTAGAAGAAATAATTAATAGTATGAACAGCAGGCAAATAAGGCAGAAACGGGGAAGGTGATATGAAAATGACCGAAATTTGGGACACACTAACCAAAGAGCGGCCCACATTTTAGGGGGTGGGGTGGCGGAAGGAAGCAAGAAAAGTAGCCAAAGAAGGGTCTCTATAGGCAAGGAAATAAAAGAAGACTCCCTAATGGAACCACTTAGGAACTATTCTCTTTCAGCAACCTCCAGGCTAACTAACTTCACCCAAGAATGTGTTGCTGCAACTGAAGAAGGAATTCATAGGGCCAGGACTCAATCTCAGGCCTATCTGTGCTGATCGTGCTCGGCTGCCTCTCCAGTGGACTCTGAACTCTCTGCTTAGTGCCTGTGGGAACGACAATGGAAGGATAAGACCCCCTCCAGACAGGGGAATCTTGAAGATCACATCCAGGTTACTCATTGCCTAAGAGGAAACATACCGTAATCACCCCTGACTCCGGACAGGTCATAAACTTTTTCCGTATCTATCAGGATGTAATCACAGGCTTATCGATTATTAACTGGTTGGAACGTGACCACAAGCTTATTGATTATTAACTGTTTGGAATGTAACTGCAGGCTTATTGATTATTGACTGTTTGAACACATAACACGTGAATGATGGGGTTATTGTAGTTATATTTACCTTACCTTTGTTTATGTAAGTCTCAAGGGAATTGGGGTGGTGGGTTTGGACACGTACACATGGGGTATAAAAGATTTTCACAAATGCTGGTCGGGGTCCTTGGCTAAGAGGAGACTCTGCCTTGGGCCCGCAGGTGTAATAAGCTGCACTCCACTATCTGCATTGTCCTTCTGAGTGAGTTTGCTTCCCGGAATGCGTGGCTATAACACAACTATCACGATGGATTTCATGAGTAAAATCTCCTTACAATAAGATGTTCAAAGCAGGGTAGCAATTTCATACTCAAGTCTCAGGTTTAAATTCCCCCCAGGGACGTAGTCTTTCTTTGTCCTCAGGTAACTGAAGACTAAGTTCTCCTCTCCATCCTGACCACCCCCAGACAAGCAGATCCCTCCCCATCAGTCCACGGTATCCTCTGATTATCAGCATAACTCCTAGTAGAATCTGGGAGGCCTCAGACCTTTCAGCACAGCAGCAGGAGAGGCAATTTCCAGTACCAGACCAGGATGAAAGCACAGCATCCTTCTCTGTATAAAGAAACTCATCCTGTGACCAGGCTGCTAATTGTTCTATTTATGTTTTTAATAAGTTCTGCAATAATGCCATATTTTCTAAATTGGGAGGTAATAAAGGTAAGATTGACATTAGGTTCAAAGTTCAAGCGTCTTCACACAACTGGGTCACTGTGTGTGTGGACTTTGGTTGAAGCAGAGTGGATATTTTTAGACAAGAAAACTGGGGTTCAGATGGGTTAAGTGATATAACTAAGACCCCATCACCAGCTGATGGCCAAGTGAAAACTCAGAGCTGATGAGTCTGTCTCCAGGGGTTTTTGCGCTGCACCCAGCGGTCTAGTTGAATTGGCCTGCCTTTGGGCACTGTATGGAGACAGCAGTGGATGATATCATTATGTGTAAAATAGTTCCCCAAACTTCCATTACCACTGTTTATGGTACCTGATCCTTTCTTCAAGGTCAGAAGAGAACAAGGAAATATTTGCCAAATCAGGCTGCTAATTCCCCCTCTATGGTCATCAAAGAGGCATCACAGTAATGCCTCACGTCTGCACACTTCACAAAGCACTTACTCTCCTGTTATTTCAGCACAACAACCTTGTTAGGTAGGAATTATTACTGCTATTTTACAAATGAAGCTATTGAATCTAGGAAGCAGCTAGTGATTAGCCGAGCCAAGAGAACACGGGTCTGAAACCTCTGACTGCAATTCAGTCTTTCCATGGCACCAGGAGCCCAAGGCACCATACAGCGCTAGGCCCCTGTGACAGCTCTAATCATGGCCACTGCCCCCAAACAAAACTAAGGGAATTAACTTTAACGAACAGTAGTCTAATACAGTATGTGGAAGGCTTGCTCATAGCTAGTCCAGATTCTACCAGCTCTCAAATGGACACTAGTAAAACTCTAAATTTCCTATATGAAAAGGGTTATCGAGTATCCCCCAAGAAGGCTCAGATTAGCTCAACCCAAGTAAAATACCTTGGATTTATAACTAGGGAAAGGAAAAGAATTCTTGACCCCGAGGGGAAATCCCTCGTCTTAAATACCCCTACCCCGAAACAAAAAAACAGCTTAGGGGATTTTTAGGAATGACCGGGTTTTGCAGGGTCTGGATTCCTAATTATGGCAACCTGGCCAGACCCCTATATGAAAAGTTAAGGGGGAAAGAAAAAGAGCCACTCAACTGGGATGAGACCTGCAAGGTGGCCTTTAATGCCCTAAAAGAGTCCATCACCACAGCCCCAGCTTTAGGCCTCCCAAACCTGGAGAAGCCTTTTAGACTCTATGTTTCTGAAAGGATAGGAACTGCTCTTGGGATGTCAGGGCAGATGATGGGGCCCGTATTACAACCTGTGGCTTATCTCTCAAAATAACTAGATGAGGTGGCCAGAGGGTGGCCCACTTGCCTCCGGGCAGTAGCAGCCACCGCTCTTATGGTTAAGGAGGCATCTAAGCTGACCCTGGGTCAGCCCACCACAGTGTATACGCCTCACCAGGTGCAAGCAGTCTTGGAAACTAAAGGGGACAGGTGGATGACAGGAGGAAGGATCACCCAATACCAAGCCCTCCTCCTCGACACTCCAGAAATAAAGTTGAGGGTCTGCCAGAATTTAAATCCAGCAACCTTACTGCCAGATCCCCCTACTTCCCCTCTGGATCACCAGTGCAGACAAATCATAGACGAGTTATACTCTTCTCGCCCGGACCTATCAGAGACACCTTTATCTGACCCAGAGGAAAATTGATACACAGATGGCAGCAGTTTTGTAGAAAAAGGAGAGAGGAAAGCAGGATATGCTGTAGTGAGCCTAGAAGAAACTAAGGAAAGTGGGTCTCTTCCCCCAGACACCTCAGCCCAGAAAGCTGAACTTTTTGCCCTGACAAGAGCTTTGGAGTTAGGAAAAGGAAAGAGGATTAATGTGTATACGGACTCTAAGTATGCTTTCCTCATTCTGCATGCCCATGCAGCAATTTGGAAAGAAAGAGGGATGCTCAGTGCCCGAAGCTCTCCTATTAAACACAAAGAGCTCATTCTCAGGCTCCTGGAGGCAGTCAAACGTCCTGCAAAATTAGCCGTCATCCACTGCAAGAGTCACCAAAAGGGGCAAGAAGAAGAGGCCCAGGGAAATAGGAGAGCTGATCAGGAGGCAAGACGAGCTGCCAGGGAAGCTACCTCTGCCACTGCTATCTGCCCCCTTTTCCCCAAGGAAACCCTGACTCCAGATTATACCCCAGAGGAACATTCCCGATATGCTGAGCGGGGCTGGGAGATTGGGTCACATGGGTGGTTTCAGACTGATCAGGCCCAAATAATACTCCCTGATTCTCAGGTTTGGAAAATTACTAACTCGTTACATAAGAGCACCCATTTTGGAAGAGATGATCTAGAAATCTTGCTTAAGTCTATTCTCTACCATCCCCAGTTAGCTAAGGTTGTTAGACAGGTCACACAGAATTGTGATACCTGTCTAAGAAATAATCCAAAAACCAGACCCTTGCCACCTCCTCTAATTAAACCTGTCCAACATCGGGGGTCATACCCAGGAGAGGACTGGCAAGTAGATTTTACAGCCATGCCAAAGACCCAAGGGTTTTCTTATTTGCTAGTCTTTATTGACACATTCACAGGATGGATCGAAGCGTTCCCTACTAAGACAGAGAGAGCTACAGATGTCTGTAAAGCTCTGCTGAAGGAGAGCTAGGTTTGGGCTGCCTCGGTCACTTCAGAGTGACAATGGGTCCTCATTTACAGCCACGACATCCCAGAACCTAGCCGCATGCTTAGGCATAAAATACCGGCTCCGCTCATCCTGGAGGCCTCAAGCTTCAGGAAAGGTAGAGAGAGCCAACCAGACTCTTAAAAGGGCTCTGGCTCAGCTATGCCAAGAAACACATAATAAGTGGACACATATGCTACCCATGGCCCTCATGAGGGTACGGACATCCCCCAAACGGCCACGATTGTTAAGTCCTTATGAAATGATGCATGGACGTCCATTCTTAACCTCTGATTTGTTTTTTGATGAGGATGCCAATACACTTTTAAAACATATAATTGACCTGGGAAGGTTTCAACAGGAACTCCAACGGTATGGAGAACAGATCCTCCCTAAACCACAGGGAGACTTGAAAAATCCCCAGGTAGAGCCAGGGGATCAAGTATTAGTAAAGACCCGGCAAGAAAAAGGGAGTCCAAACCAGCTGTCCGAGAAATGGACAGGGCCATATCAGGTTGTTCCAGTGACTTCAACTGCTGTAAAAGTGAAGGGTCTATCTGCCTGGGCCCACAATTCTAGAATAGAACCCTATGGCCTACAGGAGGGGGAGACAGAAACTGAGACTCCAAAGCCAGAGGACAGCTATTCCTGTGAACCTGTTAAAGATCTCAGGCTCTTGTTCAAGCGGAACCCCATCAACTCTCCCTCAGATAAGTAAAATGCATCATATGATGTTCTTCCTCTTTCTAATCATATCTCCCTGTATGGCTATTGATCTCTCCCTAAACGAGGCATATACACTTGCAAACCACACTGCTTCTCAACTCAACCTAACCAGCCCGTGCTGGATCTGCATTAATGACAGAAGTTGGGGGTATGTCCAACCTATCCCAGGGTATCAATGGCCCACCCTCCAGCCGAGCTACGGGCTGTTACTCAGCACACCCCATCTGGTCGTAATATGGCCTTTTGGGAAAAAGGGGAAAAAAACTTCATGCCTTGGTACCAGCAACAACGGTCTCTATTTACCCCCTCGATGACATCTGCAATCCCACCTGAGCCCTTATTTTCTCTCTTGACTAACATCCCCCAAGTGACCTTCCCTATCTGTCTAAGAAGCCACTCCCTAACAGGGGTGTCAGTGGGAAATCTAGATGACTCACAATGTGGGGTGACCTTCACTGTTGAAACTGATGGGAAAAACCGGGACCTAGAAATTTCACTAGGGTATTACGATTTAGCCCAAAGTTTGGGAACTGAGGTTCTGGCAGAACCGACACACTATACCTATCCCCGAACATGAGGCTCTCCTCAGATGCCATTAACCAGTCTCGAAAATCCATGTTCTGTGCTGGACGACCAAAGAACCACACTCGTTCGTCCTGGTTTCTAAACCGGACGGGCAACTCTGACCCCTGTTATTCCCTTGTGGGGTACCCACCCCTAAAAACCTAACCCTATGGTGGGAGCCCAAACGAAATACTCTCTACCTTGAGGACAAAACCCAGGATGCCTCACAACACTTAAATCCGTTCCTAAATGCCCTCACTGCTGCCGGTTTTGCAGCAAGTGGAGTGACAGTCTCCTCCCAGCTGCTAAAGGACTGCCCCTGTTCCATTATGCCATGTTCCAGTTGTAAGGCAGATGAAAATCCTGTTCCTCTTTGGCAAACCCATTTTGCTGCCCAACTTAAACCTAGTCATGGTGTCTATTTCATATGTGGAGATAAAGCTTATTTATCCCTACCACCTTTTTGGTCAGGAACTTGCTCCCTAGGGTATGTCACACCCCACGCAGATCTGGCCTGGAGTAATACCTCCTTGCCTTTACCAGTATATACCAACCAGAGGATACGTCGTGCGGTAATACTTACCCCTATTTTCCTGGCATTAGGACTGACTGCTGGTTTAACAAGAGTTGCCATGGGGGGAACTTCTTTACATAAATTTCAGCAGCTTTCTACCGACACTGCTGTATCCATAGAAAAAACAGCGAGGACCCTCCAACGCCTACAATCCCCAGTTAGACTCCCTAGCCGCAATGGTCCTACAAAATCGTCAGGCCCTAGAATTATTGACTGCAGGACAGGGAGGCACTTGTCTATATCTAAAGGAAAAATGCTGTTTTTATTATAATCAGTCTGGGCAGGTCCAAGAAGATATCAAGGGGCTTTTGGAACAGGCTACAAAGATCCGAGATTGAAGTTCAACAGGTGTATGGAGTTCTCCTTTCCCTTCTTGGCTCTTACCATTCATGGGTCCAGGGATAACTATCCTATTAGGCCTCCTATTTGGCCCCTGTATACTCCAACTCCTTACAAAGTTTATCTCCAGCAGACTCCAGCAGTTCCAGGCCAAATTGATGTTACTACAAGGGTGGGAGCTGATTTCAAATATAGAACACCCCAACTTAGATCAGGTAGAGAGAGACTTCTGCTCTGCTAGGCAGGCCCACGCCCAGGCACAGCAAGAAGAAGTTACAAAAAAAAAGAGACCTCCGCCCCAATTCCCAAAAAGCATCTTGAGTATAAAGTCTCTCAGGGGCGAGTTGTTAGGGGAAGCACACTGATTGAAACCACCCACCCTGGCCAGGCACCATAGTAACCATTTGCATGAGCTGTTTTATGACAGGAGATCCTGATAAGGAATATGGAACTAATAAGCCACCACCAGCCGGAAGAGTTCGGGAAAGGTCGAGAGGAGACACTACCTGTCCGTCCACTTCCCAGAACCCCTCTTGCTAGCATCCATCTTGGCTGAGCGATGCGTGCACCACCAGGAAAGACTCGGAATTAGAATGATTGGCCAAAGACCACCCAGAAACTAATCCCATCACCATAAAACCCAAGACTGCGGCAGAGCAGTTCTCCTGGGTTCCCTTACCCTTCTGCTCTCCACCCGGGTGCCCTTTCCCAATAAAATCTCTTGCTTTGTCAGCACGTGTCTCCTCAGACAATTCTTTTCCGAGTGTTAGGCAAGAGCCCAACTTCGGGCCCTGGAAGGGGGTTCCTCTTCCTACAACAGAATAACGAGTGCCTATACTAACATATCTCATTTTATGCCATCAATGTGCTCTAGGACATATGCATGATTCAAACGTGAACAAACTGAATCAGGCTGCAAGCTCTTGATATTTAAAGATACCTTCTTTGGCTTCTTTTGTGTTTACATTTCCGGGTGTGAAGCTCACACTTTCAAATTACCTACTTCCTCACCTGACAACAGTATGCAGAATTATGAATCGGCTGACTCTAAGTTAATAAACCATGATTTCCACGAATGCTTATTTTATTGTTTGACAGACTAACCCCTCTTATAGAGTGTCATGAAGTTTGGTCTCTTTGAACCTTTCAACACATTATCTAGAAATGGACTCAGTGATATTTCATAACAGATGACAGGTTTGTAGACCAGCACAGAGACAGTTTTAAAATTAGATAATGACATTTTTACATTCACCTGGAAGAGTTTCAGTGCTTTGACCAATCCACCAACTTCATTTTTCAAGGAGAATACAACTGCCGTCTTGCCACTCTCAGTAGCAGTGTCATTTTTGCCGCTTCCCTTGTTGCCTTTTTTATCATCATTTTTGCCAGAGTTAGTTTTATTCAGCTTTAAAAAGGTAGAAACACACACGAAAGTATTAGTTAGGATTCCAGAGTTCTCTGTAACCAGATTCTTTTTCAGACATTCCATTCATATGCTGGAACCCTTAGCAAGCATACAAACTCAAGGAGAAGTTGCCAAGTCACTTATAACTATCGATCATAAGTACTGGTCTAATTTACTCATGGACACTATTTTGAAATGCTCAAAGATATCATCCAGTGGTTGAAATTAAAGGGAAATCATATTTGTTTCATTTTAATAGCAACAAAAACCTGACCATCATAAAGTCTCTTGTGTGAATAACTCCCTTCTTTCTAACAGATTTTACAGCATGAAGTTTGATCTGTTAGCCTAGTTGAATTATATCGAAGATATATTAATTAGTAAACATAAAATTAAGCTATGTTAATTACTAAACATATTTTTCAAAATAATTTTTTAATTAATCTTAAAAACAAAATATTAATTTTGTTCTGAAATATGTCAGGACATGCACTAAAATTGACCACCTTACTTTCTGCAGTTAGATCCACATGGTCAATGTGAGTCTATCTGCAGAAGTTTAGCACATAGGAGTGCATTTAATGAAGGCCACCTGTGTCAGCAGATATCTGAAAAGTGGCCATAAAAATTCAGCTACATGAAAAAACTGAAGAAAAGAAAGAAAGATGAAGGAGAGGAGGGAGGGAGGGAGAGAGAAAGGAAGGCAGGAAGAAAGAGGAGGGTAAAAAGAAATCAAGAAACAAAGAGACTAGCTCATCATTAGGAGCCAAGAGTAGAATCTGAGAAATTGAAAAATATTAGCACTTCATTGGCCAACCAAGATACCATAATAATACATAACTAAGTAATGACTATTGGTCCTATTGGCTAAAGACAAAAATGACAGATTCCAGAAACTTGGATCATATTGTCAGAAATACACAATTAAAAAGCTGGAAACTTACTCAGCAGAATGCAAACCGGAGTGTACCTTTCCATGTTCTTTATATGCAGATGAAGAACTGGGCAAATAGAACGTTCTCCCTGGCAGACAGTGATATAGTGCAGTCATACCCATCTATTACTTGCTCATGAAACTGAAACATGCACATTTGATATGGAACCCAGTGAACAGTTCTTTGTTATTTTCTTCCTCTCACTTCCCTACTGGCTTTATTTTCACATATTACTATTGCCTCACTCACTAGATTTACATATCACAGAAATAAACATTTTATAATTTACGACTTGAGGGACAAAAGAAGTTTATGCGGGCATTGGCATTTGACAGTATGTTCCATCATTAAAAGCTCGAATGTTGTAGTGCTCTCAACATCTGCCACAGATCTTATATATTTAAGTAGTATTTTCTATATGAAAGGGTTATTACGCATTAACCATAACTCTGAGTTTTCCTTGTTTTCCTCCCAGAAGGTCACTGTGGCTTCAGAATTCTTCATTGTAATATCTCATTCAAATATTCATTTCTAACATTTAAATGTTAGAAAACTTATTTATGTTTTAGACTCATTTTTGCAAATTGATTTAAACAGTTCTTCAAAACTTGCCCTGATTACTTTCCAACATTTTTAGGAGTAATAATATACCAGTACAATACAACCCTCTGGCACATAGTCAGAGCTATGATACTAAAACAGATTTTTCTATAATACACATTGAATTGTAATTGGTTGATTAACTCTGGTAGTATAGTAATGAAATATCATTTAATATTTTTAATAACTAGAAATCTGAATACATTTTTCATTCACTGTCTTCTTTATCAAATCCTATGATTATTACCCCATATCAGGCTCTAAAGCCTGCAAAATGTTACTTTTTTATTTACTTTTTTTTAATAAAACTGCCTTAAATATTGAAACAAGTGGTGTATTGCTTTCATTACCCCATCAGTTAAACTGAAAAATAATGAAGTAATGAGGAACACAGGAAAACTTTTGAAAGGAATCTGATCTTTCTCTTATTCCAAAAAACAGCATCTATAGACGAAAACAGAAAATATTACTTTGTGTTTAAAGACCAGGTTTTGTAGATGGAAGAGGGTACAGAAGACACAACAATCTTGCAGGAACCACAGAAATCCATTTTATTTCTTCTCCCTGTTCCAACTCATAATAAACGATCCTCTCAAAAATTCTGCACACTTATTTTGGTTGTTGATGTAAGACATTATTTCATACAACTTCTCATTCTTAACATTCGGGAACTTCTTTACTTCAACTCAAAAACTTTGAGGAAAGAAAGTTGTGCCCCGTAGAGATCAGGACACCTGCTTTACTTTATGGAGAGAGAAAGAAGGGTGGAGAGAGGCAGCAGGGAGGCAGGTTAGACAGATGAGGAAGGAATTAAGGGCGTGTGTTTAGAGTAGGTGTCCCAGCGGCAAGGATAAGGCTGTCCCCGACCTGGAAAACCCTCCTCTAGAGAGTGCCCACTACTCAAGACTCACTGTTGAGCTGGCGAGCAGCTGATGCTCTTCGGGCACTGCTGAGTCCAGGGAAAGCCCTCTTCTTGCCCAGTATTTACTGGAAAACATCATCATTGCTGGCTGCATGGGTCCCGGTGTAATTTGCTTCCTCTGCAGCAGGGGGACGAGCAGGGCAGCAGCCGCGGTGAGGTGAGAGGGGCTGGCCGGCGGCGGACCTCTCGGGGCGCTGACCAGAACCCTGGTGCTGAAGAAAATGCAATGCGAATCTTCCCCTTCCAGGCCCTTTATATGAGTGACTGGGGACTGATGGAAGGCTGATTAGAAAGAAACTCATTTCTGGCTGCCGATGGCCACAGTCAGATTACAAACCTGAAGCCTGGGGTTATCTGTGTTCCCCGGGCTCTTTGTTTGTTTCATAGGTCGAGTAGCTGCTCGGGCGTGGGTGGTGGGGAACAATACATAATGGAGTGCTATTTGTAAAAGAAAACATCTGTCCCCTGACCTTAGCTCTCATCTCTCAAACCTGCTACTGGCAAGCTAACCTCACCCTTAAGGTAATGAGGAATTCAATGTTTTCCAAAAGAAGGAAAATAATTCGAGAAAGATCAGTATTGCAGAGTCCCTAAGCCATTTTACTTTATGTTAATAAATTTTTTCTGATCTGATGTGTTATGACTGTGTGAGTGGAATTGTGTTTGTGATGGTGTTCATAAAATGCACAGCTTCCCAGTTGTGTGATAAAACTAGTGTTTAGGCAACTGTAAAGGAAATGTGAGGCTGTGATTTAGCCACATATATGCATAGTTGTAAGACCTCTTCAAACAGCCATTTTGCTTTATTGCATTTCTTTTCCATGGGGGTGGTCTTGATCCCTGTCTCCTGTACAATGTCACGAACCTCCGTCCATAGTCCATCAGGCACTCTGCCTATCAGATCTAGCCCTTTAAATCTATTTCTCACTTCCACTGTATAATCATAAGGGATTTGATTTAGGTCATACCTGAATGGTCCAGATGTGCAGGCTGGTTTTAGAAAAGACAGAGGAACCAGAGATCAAATTGCCAACATCCGCTGGATCATCGAAAAAGCAAGAGAGTTCCAGAAAAACATCTATTTCTGCTTTATTGACTATGCCAAAGCCTTTGACTATGTCGATCACAATAAACTGTGGAAAATTCTGAAAGAGATGGGAATACCACACCACCTGATCTGCCTCTTGAGAAACCTGTATGCAGGTCAGGAAGCAACAGTTAGAACTGGACATGGAACAACAGACTGGTTCCAAACAGGAAAAGGAGTACATCAAGGCTGTATATTGTCACCCTGCTTATTTTACTTCTATGCAGAGTACATCATGAGAAACGCTGGGCTGGAAGAAGCACAAGCTGGAATCAAGATTGCTGGGAGAAATATCAATAACCTCAGATATGCAGACGACACCACCCTTATGGCAGAAAGTGAAGAGGAACTAAAAAGCCTCTTGATAAAAGTGAAAGAGGAGAGTGAAAAAGTTGCCTTAAAGCTCAACATTCAGAAAACTAAGATCATGGCATCTGGTCCCATCACTTCATGGGAAGTAGATGGGGAAACAGTGGAAACAGTGTCAGACTATTTTGGGGGGGGCGGGGCTCCAAAATCACTGCACATGGCGATTGCAGCCATGAAATTAAAAGACACTTACTCCTTGGAAGGAAAGTTATGACCAACCTAGACAGCATATTAAAAAGCAGAGACATTACTTTGCCAAAAAGGTCCATCTAGTCAAGGCTATGGTTTTTCCAGTGGTCATGTTTGGATGTGAGAGGTGGACTGTGAAGAAAGCTGAGTGCCGAAAAATTGATGCTTTTGAACTGTGGTGTTGGAGAAGACTCTTGAGAGTCCCTTGGACTGCAAGGAGATCCAACCAGTCCATCCTGAAGGAGATCAGTCCTGGGTGCTCATTGGTAGGACTGATGCTGAAGCGGAAACTCCGATACCTTGGCCACCTCATGCGAAGAGCTGACTCATTGAAAAGACCCTGATGCTGGGAGGGATCGGGGGCAGGAGGAGAAGGGGACGACAGAGGATGAGATGGCTGGATGGCATCACCGACTTGATGGACATGGGTTTGAGTAAACTCCGGGAGTTTGTGATGGACAGGGAGGCCTGGCGTGCTAGGATTCATGGGTCGCAAAGAGTCAGACACAACTGAGCGACTGAACTGAACTGATGCATAGTTGAGACACTAACCCTAGAATCTTCCTCACTAGGTAGGAAGGAAAAGGATATGAAATGTCCATATAATCATTCCTTTGATGACTTCAAACCAGAACAAGTCCAACAATTTGAAATGCATAGATCAACTGATAACTTACCATTCAAACTTTAGTAAGTCATAAAATTACCAAGGAAAATATTAATAGCCTCCTGAAGGATTGAAGACTCTTGATCAAATGGACATGTTTATGGAGAAACAGACATAGAGAACAGACTTATGGACATGGGGAGAGGGAGGGAGAGGGGGAGATGTATGGAAAGAGTAATTTGGAAACTTACATCACCATGAGTAAAATAGATAGCCAACAGGAATCTGCTGTGTGGCTCGGGAAATTCAAACAGGGGCTCTGTACCAACCTAGAGGTCCAGTGGACAAGGGAACCTGGCGGGCTGCAGTCCATAGGGTCGCAAAGAGTCGGACATGACTGAAGTGACTTAGCACACACGCACGCCAAAGGTTTACAAAATTAAAAGGTGGCTGAGGCAGGATTTATATTCAGGCAGTTTGGCTCCAAAA
The DNA here is from genome assembly GCF_910594005.1 of Cervus elaphus. Taxonomy (NCBI): domain Eukaryota; kingdom Metazoa; phylum Chordata; class Mammalia; order Artiodactyla; family Cervidae; genus Cervus; species Cervus elaphus. The sequence continues at coordinate 3,246,158 of NC_057817.1, read as the reverse complement.
TCCATGGTCTCAACTATTACATTAAACCTTTGAGTATTCCAAACAAGGAAATAAAAGTAAGCTCAAGAAAACATACATAGATTATTTCATCTAGAAGAGGATTTGGGAAGATGTATAATTCAACAAAGATTTGTTAAGGACTCACTCTGTTAGGACTTCCCTGGTGGCTCAGACGGTAAAGCGTCTGCCTACAATGCGGGAGACCCAGGTTCAATCCCTGAGTCGGGAAGATCTCCTGGAGAAGGAAATGGCAACCCACTCCAGTATCCTTGCCTGGAAAATCCCACAGATGGAGGATCCTGGTAGGCTGCAGTCCAGGGGGTCGCAGAGTTGGACACGACTGGGCAAGTTCACTTCACTCTGTCAGGCACTGAAACCACGTCCTGGGGATGCAAAGATGAGGTACACTGCCACCCTCAAGCAAAGCACAGACTGGCTGAAGGAATATACATGCAAATAAATAAGTGAAACAAAACATCGAATTCTCTACAGAAGACAGTAAAAGCACAAGGGACAGAGTGCTCAGTGTTACCTTAGTGGAGTTAATTGGGCCTTTCTAGAAGCTGAATAATTAAAAGTGAGTTTGTGTTTATTAATTGGAATGGATAGGAGATAGTGAGGAGGTGATTCCATGTAGACAGAACAATATAAGAAATATATCGACAAATGATGTTGCTCAACAAGAATGGAGTGTGGGCCAGGGCAAAGGTGCCCTTGAAGGATAAGGCCGAAGGGGAAAACGGGATCCAAATCCTGATAAATCTTGAATGGCGTTCAGTGGGCTTTTCACTTTATCACCTTATCCTGTAAGGGAAAGAGAGCACTTGGAAGGGCATTAGGCAAGGCAACAGTGTAACCATCTTGGTATTTCAGAAAAGCAGCAGCTTGGGGGAGGACCTCAAGACTAAAGGTATAAACCATTTAGGACGTTAAATAGTCCAACTGGGGGACGAAGTAAGCAATGAAAAGAATAAGAGATGTTAAGGAGTAAAATCCATAGGATAACATGTCTACTTGGATGTGGGGGCAGATAAAAAGCTCCCAGAATAACTCTCAAGTTTCTGACTGGGTGGACTGGGTAAATTACAGTCTCATTCATTGAACTAGACCACACATAAATAATTGCAAGTTAAGAAAAAAAAAAAGAAACTCTTAAAAGTTAGACCTTATATACATTGCATGTGAATGACCAAGTGAAACTGTCCAATAAGCATTTGAATATATGGGTTTAAAACTTGAAATGAGACCTAAGCTGGATATAGAGCTTTGACTATTGTCAAGTACTGAATTGGTTTAATACAGCTTCACTCACAAAGTATATGTTGTTTGAGAAGACAGTCAAGAACAGAAAACCCTGGGGAACATCAAATTTAAGAAATGATTTAAAACCAAAAAAAAAAAAAAAAAAAACAGAACCATAAAAAGGAAAATAAGAAAGGAAAAATTTCAGAGAGGTAGGAAAAGCAAAGCCAAGAGAAGGTAAGTTTTGGGAAGACAAACATGAAACTTGAAAAACAGAATGAAGGACTGAGTGTTTGTAAATCTGAATGCCAGGACTGTTGCCGTTGTTTAACCGCTAAGTCCTATTTGACTCTTTTGCAACTCTATGGACTGCAGCCCTCCAGGCTCCTCTGTCCACGGGATTTTCCAGGCAAGAACACTGGCGTGTCCTTGCCATTTCCTTCAACAGGGGTCCTCCGGACCCAGGGATCAAACCTACGCCTCCTGTCTCCTGCATCGACAGGCGAGTTCTTCACTAGAGCCACTGGGAAGCCCAAGCAACAGTACCCTGGAGGAAACTGCTCCGCCCCCAGAGGCCCTGTCTGCTGGTTCCGGGGCAGCTGCAGCTCTCCGAGGCAGGTAGGGAGAGACCCGCAGCCGCAGCGCACAGGCCCAAAGCTCCCTGCCGTTTGTAACCTCAGCCACTGACCAGGAAGTCTGTCCACGTTCAGACAAGGGGCCCCATGCGCCTGGATCTCGGGCGGGAAGAAACTGCTAGCGCAGCATGGGGAGAAGTCTCTGGGCGTCGTCGGCCGCCGCCGGAGCTCCACCCCACACATCCGGGGTTTCAGACATCCCTGCAGCATACAAACCAAAGGCCGTGGCCACTCGGCACCTAAACTGGCTTCTAGGCACACAGGACACCGGAAGTGGTCAAGGGACTCAGCCTCTGCCCCGACCCTGCCGGCAGCGCACCATCCAAACAGTCCTGCGGCAGCCCAGCCGTGCGGCAGCCCAGCCGTGCCGTAGCGCAGCCGTCGTGCAGCTCCGCGGCGCAGCGGAAAGGGGCGGAGGGGAGGAGGGGGCGGGGGGCGGAGGGGGCGGGGGGCGGCGGGGGCAGGGGAGAGGGGGGGCGGCGGGGGGAGGGGAGAGGGGGGGCGGCGGGGGCAGGGGAGAGGGGGGGCGGCGGGGGCAGGGGAGAGGGGGGGCGGCGGGGGGAGGGGAGAGGGGGGGCGGCGGGGGGAGGGGAGAGGGGGGGCGGCGGGGGCAGGGGAGAGGGGGGGCGGCGGGGGGAGGGGAGGGGGGGACGGCGAGGGGAGGGGGGACGGCGGGGGGAGGGGAGAGGGGGGGCGGCGGGGGCAGGGGAGGGGGGACGGCGGGGGGAGGGGAGAGGGGGGCGGCGGGGGGAGGGGAGAGGGGGGGCGGCGGGGGCAGGGGAGGGGGGGGGCGGCGGGGGGAGGGGAGGGGGGGGACGGCGAGGGGAGGGGGGGACGGCGGGGGGAGGGGAGGGGGGGGGCGGCGGGGGCAGGGGAGAGGGGGGGGCGGCGGGGGCAGGGGAGGGGGGGCGGCGGGGGGAGGGGGGGCGGCGGGGGGAGGGGAGAGGGGGGGTGGCGGGGGGAGGGGAGGTGGGGGCCGGCGGGGCAGGAGTCAACGGGGTGGGTCTCCTGGCCAGCAGGGGCGGGGTGAGGGCCTGAATATTGCTTCTGAAATAGAAGGTGAAGTCGAAAATAGGAAGAAGACTCAACTCTCAAGCTTCCATGGCTGTAAATGGTGGTATTTTCGCTATTTCCAACGAAGGAATAAGTTTTGGGAAAAAAAGAGAGGAATAAAGTTTTGGAAAAAGAAGAGTGAAATTGAGTTGACTGCAGTACTATAAAGGAACTTTAAATAGCGTGCAATTATAAATGTTAGACTGGAATTTGGGAAGTAGATTAGAGCTATGGATAGAAATCTGAGAGTAATTCAGTGATGTTAGCTGGCACAGGCCATGGACTATCCAAATAAAAGAATATAGAGAAACATCCTCTCTAGAGAGACTGGAATCCTTTTGAACTATTGAGGGAAGTATAAAATGGTACAGCCTCTGGGAAAACAGGAAAAGGATTCCTCAAAAAAGTAAAAGAATTATGGCATGATTTAGCAATCCTAGTTCTGGGTGTGTGTATGTATATACATATATATACATGAGTCCCTTAGTCATGTCCAACTGTTTGCAACTTCATGGATTGCAGCCCACCAGGTTCCTCTGTCCATTAAATTCTCCAGGCAAGAATTCTGGAGTGGGTTGCCATTCCCTTCTCCAGGGGATCTTCCCCACCCAGGGATTGAAACTGGGTCTCCTGCATTGCAGGCAGATTCTTTACCATCTGAGCCACCAGGGAAGTGTGTGTGTGTGTCTCTGTGTGTGTGTGTCTGTGTGTGTGTCTGAATCCAAAAGAATTGAAAGCAGGGGCTCAAAGAGGTATTTTTGCACTCATGTTGAGTTGACTTTAGTCACGAAGTCTTGTCTGACTCTTGTCGCCCTGTGGACTGTAGCCCACCAGGCTCCTCTGTCCATGGGATTCTCCAGGCAAGAATACTGGAGTGGGTTGCCATTTCCTTCTCCAGGGATCTTCCCAACCCAGGGATCAAACCCAGGTGTCCTGCACTGCAGGCAGATTCTCTACCATTTGAGCTACCAGGGAAGCCCCACATCCATGTTAATAGCATTGTTATTCACAAGAGCCAAAAGGCTGAGCAACACAAGTGTCTATCAATGAACAAAGAGGTAAACAAAACATGGAATATACCTACAATGGAATGTTATTCAGCCATAAAAAGGAAATCCTGACAAACGCGCAACATGGATGAACTTCAAGGACTTTATGCTAAGTGAAATGTCAAACACAAAAAGACAAATACATTCCATTTATATGAGATATCTAGCATAGCTGAACTCACAAGCAAAACGGAGCTTGTCAGGGGCTGGGGAGAGGGGAAAATGGGGCACAGAGTTTCAATTTAATAAGATAAAAAGTTCTGGAGATTGGCTGCACAATAACATGAATGTACTTAACATCGTTGAGCTTAAGAATGGTGAGAGAGAAACTGTATGCTCTGTGCATTTTACCACAAATTTAAAAAATTCTAATAATAAATAAATAACCAAGAGAACCCAGGAACTAAACCATAAAAGATGCTCATAATTAAAGGTAGAATGAAAAAGAGAAGTCATCCAAGTAAAAAAGATTAAAGGAGGTGAAACATAGAAAGGAGATAAAACTTATGGTCAATGGTTTCAAATACTACAGAGAAGTGGAAAGGAATGAGAACTAGAGAAAGACCATTAGATTTGGCTATCAAGACTGTCACTGGTGACCTTAAGAGAGTGCAGTTTTAGCAAGAGAGAGGAAATAAACCCAGATCACAGGCGTTAAAGATAATGTGGTTTCCAAAGTGTAGGTAATAAGTCCAGATCATCTATATAAGATTTTTAAGTACTCTTTCTAATTAAGAGTGTAGATTTAACTATTTTTGCTCCCTCCTGAAATCCTACTAAAGCAACAGTAAAGGATTTCCTTTCCTTTTTAAGGCACAAAAGATTAGCATAAATTGGAGAAACAACAGCAACAAAAAAATTGGAAACTTAAAAGAAGATGAAAAACTGATCAAAGATTTTGTAAACGTGAGAAAGCTGAACCCTAAGCTATCAATGAAGAAGACTGAGAAGGAACTCAGCTAACATTACTGAGTCTCCTAAAGGCTCAGATACCTCTAGAAGTGGGAGTAAATGGAGGAGACTGAAAAAGAAGTGTTCAAAGACTGTTTAAGAAGTCGTTAAACAATTTCAAATTTTAACAAAGTAATCAAACCAGTGTGGCACTATAAGACAATGTGTTAAGTCACTTCAGTTCAGTTCAGTTCAGTCACTCAGTCATGTCTGACTCTTTGCGACCCCATGAACCGCAGCACGCCAGGCCTCCCTGTCCATCACCAACTCCCAGAGTTTACTCAAACTCATGCCCATCGAGTCAGTGATGCCATCCAGCCATCTCATCCTCTGTCATCCCCTTCTCCTCCTGCCCCCAATCCCTCCCAGCATCAGGGTCTTTTCCAATGAGTCAACTCTTCGCATCAGGTGGCCAAAGTATTGGCGTTTCAGCTTCAGCATCAGTCCTTCCAATGAACACCCAGGACTTACCTCCTTTAGGATGGACTGGTTGGATCTCCTTGCAGTCCAAGGGAATCTCAAGAGTCTTCTCCAACACCACAGTTCAAAAGCATCAATTTTTCGGCACTCAGCTTTCTTCACAGTCCACCTCTCACATCCAAACATGACCACTGGAAAAACCATAGCCTTGACTAGACGACCTTTGTTGGCAAAGTAATGTCTCTGCTTTTTAATATGCTATCTAGGTTGGTCATAACTTTCCTTCCAAGGAGTAAGCGTCTTTTAATTTCATGGCTGCAGTCACCATCTGCAGTGATTTTGGAGCCCAAAAAAATAAAGCCTGACACTAAGTCACTTCAGTTGTGTACAACTCTTTGCAACACTTTGGACTATAGCCTGCCAGGCTCCTCTGTCCATAGGGATTCTCCGGTCAAGAACACGAGTGGGTGGTCGTGCCCTCCCCCGGGGGTCTCCCCTATGCAAGTCTCTTATGTTTTCCGCATTGGCGGGCAGGTCCTGTACCACTAGCGCCGCCTGGGAAGCCCGTAGGACAATAGACATATAAATGGAATAGAATTTAGAGTTCAAAACAAGTTTTGACCATTTACAGTGAACTGATTTTCAACAAGTGTGCTAAAACTGTTCAATAGCAAAGAATAACTTTGGATATCCACATGAAAAACAATGAACACTGACTATTACCTTACTTCAGACACAAAAATTAACTCAAAATGAATCACTGACCTAAATTAAAAGCTAAAACTGTAACAGTCAGCAGAAAACACTGGATTATATCTTCACAACCTTGGATTGGGCAATTTTTCTTAGATATGATAACAAAACTATAAGCAACCAAAGAAAAGATAAATATGATCTCATCAAAATTAAAAATTTTGTGCCTCAAAGGACCTCATCAAGAAAATGAAAAGACAACGCACAGTATGGGAGAAAATATTTATAAATCATGTATCTCATAGGAGACAGTAACCAGGATATATAAGATTCTCTTACAAGTTGACATTGAAAAAACAAGTAAACCAATTTTGAAATGGACAAAGGATTTGAACTGACATTTGTCCAAAGAATATATGACCAATAAGTATATGAAAAGATGCTCAACATTAGTTATTAGAGAAATACAAATCAAAACACAAAAAAAGATATTTATAAACCACTAGAATGGCTAAAATAAAAAAGACAGACAAATATTGGAAGAAAATGGAAAAATAGCAAGTCTCATACATTGTTGATAGGAATGAAATGATGAGTCACTTTGGAAAAGTTTGGTACTCCTTCAAAATATTAACTACAAAGTTACCATGTGACCCAACAATTTTACCTCTAGGTATATGTTACAATGCAGTAGTCATTTTGGAAAAATGTTTGACAGCTCATAATAACAATAAAAACCCCAAATTCATAACAATGCAGATATCAACTAAGTGAAAAGACAAAACAAAATATGGTGTGTCCATAATGGTAACATAGAGGAAGAAAGTACTGAAATGTGTTAGGACATAAATGAATCTTGAAAACATCATACTGAGTTAAAGAAGCCAGTTACAAAACGTCACATAGTGCATGACTCCATTTGTGTGAAGCGTGGTGAAGAGGTGAAAAGAAACAAGAAAAGGGTGGGGGAGAGGAGAGAGATGGCAGACAGACGCAGGTTAGTGGTTGTCGGGCGCTGCAGGGAGAGGGGAGGCAGGAGTGACTGCTACTGAGCCCCGAGTTTCTTCTGACAGTTATGAAGATACTCTCAACATTAGAATACTCGCACAACTCTGTGGATATATTAAAAATCAGTGACCTGCACACTTTAAAGGAGTGCATTTTATGGCACATGAATTATATCCTAATAAAACTGTTATTTTTTTTAAGGCAGTTAAAACTCTATGTTCCCCTCTTCTATTCTACATAGCCAAGCCACTTCCCTTCCTGCCCCCAGGGGGATGAATGGAGCTTATTTTCTGGAAACTGTAAAACAGAGGACCTCTGGACAGAAGGGCACTAGACATGTTTGAGAACAGCATTACCCTGAAAGTAAAGTGATTAAAGGAACGTGTGCACTGAGTACCGAGACTCAAACCACAGGAGGCTGGGAGCCAGGCATTTACCCTGCAGCCAGGTCGTGGGAAAATGGTTGGAGACTCTGACCAGGAAAGAAAGAAAAACCTGAAGACTTTGAGAGCTCTGAACAAAATAGAGCAATCAGATTATGGTAAAACCCCCATCATTGGCAAGCCCCGATTTAAACATTTGGTAGACTGGATTAGCGATAATTATGTAAAAAACAAACAAACAAAAAACCTTAATAAGAACTGACTCCCAAAGAAAAATTAAAGGGTCAAAGAAAGACATGTCTCAGCTAAGAACTGCATTGCCCTAACCAATATAATGAGTTTCCCTGGTGGCTCAGTGGTAAAGAATCTGCCTGCCAATGCAGGAGATTCAGGAGACACAGGTTTGATCCCTGGGTCAGGAAGATCCCATGGAGAAGGAAATGGCAACCCACTCCAGCATTCGTTGCCTGGGAAATCCCAAGGACAAAGAAGTCCAGCGGGTTGCAGTTCATAGGGTTCACAAAAGAGTCGGCCACAACTTAGCGACTAAACAACAAGAACAAACTGATATTATATCAACTATATTGGAAGATGGAACAATAAAGAAGGGTGCATGTATACAGTGGGAACTGAGGGGAGAGGGAATAAACAAACAATTCCTGGTCGGAGAACTAAGATCCCACAGGCCACGTGGCATGGCCAAAAAAAAAAAAAAAAAAAAAAAAAATCCAACTGAGATTACAATGTCATCAAAGTGAATTTTCAGAGATGTAAAGAAATATGTTTGGGTGAAGGATAAAAGGAAACAAGCTGACGATCAGAAAAACCTTTCCTGGTCCCTCCCCAAGATGAATGGAGAAGGCGAGTGCAGTTATTAAAGGACAGACACGGGCTGTCAGAATACGGAGGTACCTGAAAAACAATCAACAGTGGTTATTTTGAGACTGGGAATTAAAAAGGCTAATCTCTTTCCCTTAAGTCTTTCTGGTTGCAAGCCATCATTCCAGCCTATCAAGTCTGTGTCACAAGCAAATGTGATATGTATGCCTTCTGTGCTTAAACCACATTGAATAAGGCTTAACTTCATAGCACAAAACCAACCAACCTAGTGATCACTTTGGTTGGATTTTTTTTTTTTTCCATTGACATCTGACTCCTACATTTTTGGTTCTGTGACAGGAATTGTTCACTACTATATCATCCATTCCTAATTCCTCCAACCTAACCACGTGAATACCATATCAAAATAAACGTATGCCATAGCTAAAGTATTTCCTTAACTTAGTAGTATAGTAACTTATCAGTAAAGGAATGAAACACACCTGCCATGACTAACATTTAAGAAACTCAAGCAGGCATTTACATAACACTATTTTCTTTTCAACATATTCACAAACCAACTGTCATATACATAGTTAACGAAGTTGCCATCTATTCTAGTACTCTGCATGTGAGCATCACCGCTCGCATGTCATGTCTGATTCTGTGTGACCCTGTGGACAATAGCCCGCCAGGCTCCTCTGTCCATAGAATTCTCCAGGCAAGAATACTGGAGCAGGTTACCACGCCCTCCTCCAGGGCATCTTCCCAACCCAGGCATCAAACCTGCGTCCCTTACCTCTCCTGCATTGGCAGGCAGATTCTTTACCACTAGAACCATATCCTGGTACTTTAAGTATCTACAAATGGATTAAAAGAAAAAAGCAGCAGTATGGGGGAAAAAGTCTTAGGCTTACATGAGAGCTTAGGAGATCCCACTCTTTAAATGAGAAGTCTTCATAAAATTGATTATGCCATGATAGTATGGGGCTTCCCAGGTGGCGCTAATCCACTGCCAATGCAGGACACAAGAGATGCAGGTTCAATCCCTGGGTTGAGAAGACTGCCTGGAGTAGGAAATGGTGACTTGCTCCAGTATTTCTTGCCTCGAAAATTCTGAGCCTGGAGGGCTACAGTTTATGGGGCCACAGAGTCTGACATGACTGAGCACACACTCATAGTCAGTATGAGGTATGCACTTGTGCTCACAGGAAGACTATCCCCAAACAATACCAACTCAAGTGGCTTCCATTATGCCCACTCATACTATAATACATGAAAGAGTGCAGACACAATGGAGATGATTTACTCCTGTGGAACACACCCAAAGACTATAGAAACTATCATTTTGAGAAAAAAAATTTCAACAAAGATAAAGATGGATTTAAATTTTGCAAGAACATTCTGTCAACCAGTCAGACATCCAGATAATATAATCTGAATTAAGTCATGGAGGATAAGGGTGATTTGGTATCAAGAGTCTGACTGAACTGACCTAATGTTGAACCATAACTAAAAACAGCTGCTAGAGCCTTAAGAATCAATTTTTTTCCTGATAAAATGTTCACGTGACTGTCAGTTCAGTTGCTCAGTCATGTCTGACTCTGCAACCCTATGGACTGCAGCATGTGAGGCTTCCCTATTCATCAGCAACTCCCAAAGCTTGCTCAGACTCATGTCCATCGTGTCGGTGATGTCGTCCAGCCACCTCATCCTCTGTCGTCCCTTTCTCCTCCTGCCCTCAATCTTTCCCACCATCACAGTCTTTTCTAATGAGTCAGTTCTTCCCATCAAGCGGCCACAGTATTGGAGTTTCAGCTTGAACATCAGTCCTTCCAGTGAATATTCAGGACTGATTTCCTTTAGGATTGACTGGTTTGATCTCCTTGCAGGCCAAGGGACTCTCAGGATTCTTCTCCAGCACCAGCAAAAGCAGCAATTCTTTGGCACTCAGCTTCCTTTTTTTTTTTTTTTTCCCCAGCTTCCTTTATAGTCCAACTCTCATATCCATATACAACTACTGGAAAAACGATAGCTTTGACTCAAGGGACCTTTGAATATCAAGTAGACACTATAATTACCATACCACTAAAATACTTAGTGCAGACAAACCTGGTGATTTTTATTTTTTATAATTTTCTATATTGACCAAGATGGTTGACTAGAGACTTCTCTATTAATAAGCAAAATATGAAATCTTACATTTGTGTTCTCATTATCATGTTTTTATGACAACTTTAATAAAAGGAGACTCATAAAAGGCAAGCACATTTAAACCAATTTGAATAGGATACAACTAAAGCAGAAAAGGAATAGTGATTTATTCTGGGGTCAGTGAGGCAATGGCTCAGATGAAACCAGAACACAGTTCAGATTTAAAATCAAAATGACCTCAATGAAAACAAATCAAATGGTGCCCCCAGGCCATACGTGTTGGATACTATGTTTTGGCAGGAAAAGCAAACCATATAGCTTTAAGAATAAAAAATGATGGCCTGCCGTGGTATCTAGTTGGTTGTCATCAAATAATAACAATAGCATTTATTTATCATGCCAGGCACTGTACTAAACATTTTACATATACTCCATTTACTGGGAACCATTATGGTCACAATATTAAGAAACGACAGAGCCAGGTCTCAAATCCATGACCGCCTGACTCTAAAACTTGTGCTCCTACTCAAATAGTTTAACCCTTCTGTTTTGCATTCGTTAAGAAAATGTTTTGCATTTTCTAGTATGAACAATTCAGTGCGAATAAATCTTTTTCTGACACCTGACTCCCAGAATGTTACAGGATAAACTCCATGGCCGTGACAAGAACACAAAGCACTTTATGACCCAAGCATCTATACCCCACCCGAAGTCACCTTTAACTCAGAAAACAAACACCTCAAACTAGTTGTACTATTTGTCCATTAGCACCACCCATCAAAAGAACTCATCTTTGTGTTGATACAGTCAAGCAACTCTAAATTGTGGCCAAGAAATCAAGTCAGTGATAGCAAATAAAAAAGAAAAAAAGAAGAAAAAGAAGCTATACAAAACTTCAAGGTTTTTAAAAGCAAGTTAAAAAAGAAGCTCCTGTATTTAAAAAAAGAAGAAAAAAAAAAAAAAGCCATAGTGATGCTCTCAGACAATGTGAGTCCTTAAGAATAACTTAGGAAACTATGGAAAAAGATTAAAGAGGGACACCCTAGACCGAGGCCAGGACTCTCATGGACTCACTCCACACTGTAAAGCTAACAAATAAAATGCTCACAATTACTCAAGTCTTCTTGCAGAATAAACTTGTATTGGGGGAGGGGCGGTGTGCTCAGCTGCTCAGTCACGTCCAGCTCTTTGCAACCCCACAGGCTGTAGCCCACCAGGCATCCCTGTCCGTAGGATTTTCCCCACAGGGATACTGGAGGGGGTTGCCATTTCCTCCTCTGGGGAGCCTGCCCAACCCAGGGATCGAACCCGTTTCCTGCGTCTCCTACACGACAGGTAGATTCTTTGCCACTGAGCCACTCTTCTAAACACACCTTCTTCTAATTCTGAAGAGTTGAAAATACGGAAAATTCAGCAGCCCACGCATGTGAGAAGCATCACAAAATCAAACTTAAGAGTGACCAAAAGAAAATGGGAATTTCTGTGGTAAAGAATTTCCTTTTCCACAAGTGTTCAAAAAAAAAAAGGAGTGGGGTGGGGGTATGGATTCTCATGGCTGGAATGATTCACCTACAGTCCTGTCAGGAACAAGGGGATAGGTTAGGAAAAAATGATTCTGCTGAGGCAGATGGCTCCAGGATTCTGCCACCTGAATTCAACTCACCGGACTACAGTTGAAACATTCCTATTCCTTAAATTCCTTCCCTAAGATGTACCTGTCAAGACTAACCCATCCATTACCTGTGTATGTACAGCTGAGTCCCTTTGCTGTTCACCTGAAATTGTCCCAACATTGTTAATAGGCTATACCCCAACTACCCCAATACAGAATAAAAAATTTAAAGATACCAAAAAAAAAAAAAAAAAAAGAATAACCGCATCCATTCCGTAAGTTGTAGTTTAAGCAGCGAAGGGTTTTTTGTTTTTTTTTGTCACTCTTCTTAGGTATGAAATACCAATGAAAGTGATTCTTTTCCCCCTGATCTTCACCAATCAATAAAATTTTGGGATAAGTCATATTAAAAAGTTAAAAGGCTGGCCTGGAAAACTGTTAATAGGATATGAAGGAAGCTAGAAACATCAGACTGGGTTCCCCCTCATTAACTTACATATAGAATCCTTAAAAGCTCTGTAAACCAGAAGAGAATAAAATATTTGTCCCAAATGTATTCAGAAATTGCATTTAAATTGAGGAATTTAACAATACTATTTATCGGGTTACCGTCTTTACACCCTGACGTGTGTGAAAGAACTTATCGTGAATTTTGGAAGTAGGGAAGGCAGAAATAGGAGCATGTGTGTGTTTATAATAGCATTACTTCTATTAAGAGTACAAAAAAATAAACAATTTCACTCAGAAAACAATTTAAGTCTTTACATTATCTATTTCGGTCAGATGCTATTCATTGTTAATGACTTCCTGGTCAGCAAATACTCCATTTGGCCCATTTAACATCTGAGTCAGTTAACAAAAAGCACGTGACTCATATTTTCTCTGGACGTACCCTGCATTCCACGCTTGCCAGGTGCAATGGCATGCAGTGTTAATACTAAGCACTCAGAAGTACCTTGATGGCTTCTCCGCTGGAGAAGAATTTGCTTTACAAAGTGAACCTGTGACACTCATGAAAAAACGATGTACAATCAGGCCATAAAACATCTAAAGCAATCTCAAAAACAGCTCTCGTTGTGTTTTTAAAGCAGTCAGCTAACTCACTGGGTCTGGTACTAGTATGGTATTGAAAATATGTATTATTGAATGTCACAGCAAAAGCCCATTTCTGAAGTTAATACATCTTCTTAATTAAAAAAACCTGAAAGGAACTGTTCATTGATCACAGCGAAGCTTGCTGGCATTTGTTCTTTTCACTCTGTCTACTTTAGTACACAGAGATGTGAAGAGCAATGTACCAGAGACCTCTGAGGAGAAGCGTAGTTAACAGCTGACCTATTTACTCTAGGGCTTCCCAGGAGGCTCAGTGGTGAAGAAACCGCCTGCCAATGCAGGAGACAGGGGACCGAAGTTTGATCCCTCTGGGGAAGACTCTCTAGAAAATGGCAACCTACTCCAGTATTCTTGCCTGGAAAATCCCAGAGGAGCCTGGTGGGCTAAAGTCCATGGGATCACAGAGTCAGACATGACTGAGCAAGCACTCACTCTATTATTCTAGTATTCCAATTCTAACTCTAGGGATTGAACTACATTAGGTAAGTCCAGCATTTCTGATGCCTGATGGTTCTTAGAAAGAGATTTGGATTACGATGTTTTTCTTTACAGTGAGTTTGTTAACAGTGCAATTTCCCATGAGCCAAGAGTGCTTTGGATACCCCAGAACTTATAGAAGTATGTCCAATCAATGCCCCACCCCCACCCCTCTTTGCATCTAAGGATGACACACTTCTTCCCCTAAGTCAAGACAGCCTGAAAAATAGTCTACTTATAAGACCTAAGATAAAAATGTTTGTAATCAGAGCAATCCTCAAATACCTACAACTTAAAAAACTCCCATATTATAAGGACCCAAAGGGAGGACAGGCCAAATACACTAGCATTTAAATTATGGCAGTATTCATGTTAAAAGTATTGAGTTGACCAAAAAGTTCTTCCAGGTTTTTCCCGAAGATGTTACCAGAAAACCCTAATGAACGTTTTGGCCAACTCAGTACAGTAAGTACAGACGTTTACTGCCAGATAATGACATTAGGTACTGATTAAAACAACTTTCAGATTCATCTCAAATTTAACTCTGTTTCATGTTCAGAAGTAAAATGACACTGAAAGTTTCTCTTCAAAATGTAAGAACAGAGGAACCTACATAAAATAGTCAAAGTTGACTGTCATTACTTTTTACTAAAAATGATGACCAGAACTAGGGCAAATCCACCTTAGAAAATCAAGGTACTTAAAACAAAACAAAACAAAACAAAACAAACCCTTAAGGACCTGTCTACCTAACTCTAAGTCAAAATTTACTCCAAGCAATACAATATACAATGGCAATTCTCTAAATCTCCAATGCAGAAAGGTTGCCCATAGACTCCTATCAGAATTGAAAACTTTTTACAGCACATAATATAGCTGAGCTGGTAAAGAATCCACCTGCAATGCAGGAGTCCTGGGTTCGATTCCTGGGTTGGGAAGATCCACTGGAGAAGGGATTGGCTACCCACTCCTGTATTCTTGGGCTTCCCTCGTGGCTCAGCTGGTAAAGAATCCGCTTGCAATGCGGGAGACCTGGGTTCGATCCCTGGGTTGGGAAAATCCCCTGGAGAAGTGAAAGGCTATCCACTCCAGTATTCTGGCCTGGAGAATTCCATGGACTGTGAAGTCCATGGGGTTGCAAAGAGTTGGACATGACGTGCACTTTCACTTTCAATATTTCATGTGTCATCCGCATGGAGAGAGCACCTTGTGAAAATTGAAACAAGCAAATCTTTTAAAAGTCAGACTAAGACACTTACCTGAACTCTATCTTAGCAATATCAAAAGTTCAAGTTTACATGGTTACTTGCTAGCTGGTTTTGCTAGCAAGGATTAAGTCAGACTTTACTTAGCACTGTATTATCATTATTTACATATAAAAAATGTGCCAAAGAGAAATATTACATGTTTAGTAAAAATGTTTTTTAACAAGTAGTTTTAAAAATAAAACTTCACAAAAGTTAAACTTACTAAATGTCTTAAAATTTTTTTAAAACTCTGAAGTAGACATTTTATTACATAGTTGGGGGAAAAAAAACCCTCCCCAAAGTCCCTGCCCAGGAAGAACAAGGAGGACATCAAGATGTTCTCAGCAATTTCCTCAACACCAGGAAATGAAAGGCTGGAGATGCCAAGTTTTCATCAGTTTACTTTTTTTTCTGAATAGACTTACTTATTATTAACTGATGAAAGATAACACACATATGATATTAAAAAATACAATCTAATGGTTCTACTGTCATGACTGTCAGTTAAAGCTCAAGTAAGAAAAAGTTCATTTGGTTCCCTAGTTCTCTGAGTGGGGGGAGGAGGGGGGTGCTGGGAATCTATCTACTGGACCATTTTAGAACTATGTAACTTTTATTTTATTTTATTTTTTTCTTTTATTCAGTAACTTTTATTTTACATTATTAACATCACTTGCAGGAAGTTGCTTTACGGATTCATATAATTATATCCTCCAAGGTAATACTATACCCAATTTCATGCTAATAAAAAGTTTCTTTATAAAGAATCATGTTTCTCACTTCTTTCCACAACTCATTCAAATGACTGTTTCAATCATATAAAAATACAAGATGCACTGGGGTCCATCTTAGGGTTTTCTTCTTCTCATGAAGAACAAGCAGATTATTTCCAAGTGCAATTTAACTGAAAACACCATTTCAACTTCAAATTTATTTTAATGATATGTACAGAAGTAAACAAATTACAATTAAAATGGAATCAGTTATGTTCATTACACATAACTTAAAATCATGCAACACTGCATGGTAAAAACAATAGCTTCATTCATATACAAAAGAGCATTATTTTGAGACTTGTGATAGTATAATGAAATTTTTGACGTAAGCTTTTGGTAAAGAGTATTTCATAAAAATTTAAAGACCTGATTAATCAGTTAATGCATTATTAGGAAAGATAGTAAACATTATTAGTAAAATGAGACTATAGGCAATGAACTTGAAAATTACACCAGGTATGGGGTTGAATGTAGTCTCCTGAAATAAATGTTTGGTTAAGAAAATAGCATTGAAAAAGATCTCATATTGAAGCTATGTATTAACTTTGTGAAATCAGGTTATATAAATCAATAGTCAAGTTTATTCTGTTAAAGAAAATATGCCTATCCTTTCTTATACTCATAAATAAGTACTTATACAGTCTTTATATACAAGTGAAGAAAAGTTCAATGTAAAAAATATACTGCCAATCCACTTATTATGGTTGAAATAGCTCTTTATCTACACATTAAATTGCATTGATGAAAATGTCCAATTTAAATCACATTCAACCAGCGTAAATATTTAAGCTGAGTATTTTTGTAAACAAGAGAGAAAAATAAATTCTTTCATTTCATCACTGGGCCACTTCTTAGCTTAGAAAGCTATAGAAAGGCTCAGCATTTAATCAGATCCAAACCTGCTAAACCCGGAGTAAACAAAGTGAATGTTTTCAAAGTGCGTAATTTCCAACTCATCCACTTGTACTGTTTTTCCAATTCCAGTTCATCAGCAAGAAAATAAAATGTACTTAGCTATAAAAAATACCAAGGAATGTTATTGAAAAGGAAAGGCTATTTGGTAGAAGTAACTACAAAAATAATTAGTTTAAATCTTTGTAAAGCTTTAATGCAAGAACATCAGTACACATTCTTTCCATAAACCTTAAAGCATGATCAATACCAAGATTTCAAATTTCCACCTTTCAAGTACTTGAAAAAAAGTTGTAACAAAGTGTCTCTTCAAAGAATGATCATGCAGGTGTTAATCTGCTGACACTTGGGGACATGGATATCTCT
This sequence comes from Cervus elaphus, assembly GCF_910594005.1. NCBI lineage: Eukaryota > Metazoa > Chordata > Mammalia > Artiodactyla > Cervidae > Cervus > Cervus elaphus. The sequence continues at coordinate 3,229,248 of NC_057817.1, read as the reverse complement.
GTTGGGCTGTCATCTCTGCCTCCACTGGCAGTAAGGACAGGCAACGAGTTACTCTGAAATGCAGATGCAGGACAAATAGTCATGCTGACATTTTCATCTTCCCCATTGTCTGAATCCGGTGTTGTAACTTCACTTTCCTGAAGCCCCAGGATCTCACAAACTGCTTGTGGCAACTCCTGAATAAGAAGAACCAAATATAAAATCATCATTCACCATAGAGGAAAAGTAACCACAAATTAATACGTACTATTGAAGATAACATCAAACATTTGTTCTAACAGTGCAATTGTTACGCACCTTCTCAGGCCTTCCTTCTCCACTCGAAATGAAATCCAAACCACTCTTTGTAATAAGTGGTCTTCTGATCTATTCCGAATCAGCCACTCTCCATCCTACCCCACCCCACCACTCCCACAAACATGCTGTTTTCTAACATTTTGCATTTATTTCACTCTTTATTTACGTCATTCTTTTCCCTCAATACACAAATGTTCCTTAAACTTAAAAAGCATCACCGACAAATTTTGAACAGAATAGCTATCAAATAAATATTTGTAAAACTGAACTAAAATAGGGATTCCCTGCTGGTTCAGTGGGAAAGAATCCACCTGCCAATGCGGAAGACATAGATTTGATCCCTTATCCAGGGAAGAGCCCACAGGCCATGGAGCCACTAAGCCTGTGCGCCTTGAGTGCCGAGCCTGGGAGCCTCAGTGACTGAGCCCACGTGCTGCAGCCACAGAGGTCCTAGAGCCCAAGCGCCCCAAGCAGAGGAGCCCCTGAAGAGAGGAGCCTGAGAGCCGCAAGAAGAGCGGCCCCCATTGTCCTCAACCAGAAAAGCCCAGGCAGCAATGAAGTCCCGGTGCAGCCCTAAGTACACAAATACGTAAAATTATAAAGAAAAGAACTGAGCCAAAATAAATATTTGGAACCATGAACAAATGACACAAAGACTAAATAAGAATTCTCTTAAAAATCTGAAAACCAAAATACACCAAAAAGTGTAATACTTTGGTTTAAATTCAGGACAGAACACCTCAAACTTGCCTTGTTTTTAGAGATAATTAAGAGCTTGACTGATATAAATGTAATGACATTGACCAAATAATATCCATTTGATTATTTCTGATTAGCATCTGTCCTGACTTGAAGGCACTATATATTCACTATGAGGTCCTAGTCTGTGCTCACTGCTTTGAAAATAAATCGACGCTTCTACAGCCTCTATTGTTGTTGCCAAGGTGTTTTCATTACTTTTATCATTCTGTCTTCTTCTTGTCTCCTAGCATAATTATTCAATTGTTTTCAATTAAGTGCTGTAAATCTATAATGGTAAACAAATGCTGGCCAATGCTTTGTGTCTGCCATCAACGTGCTAATTTAACTTCTAAAAAGAAAAAGTTTGTGACCTCAATCCACCAAAATCATACAGACAAAAAAATCTTTCAATTACTGAAAATACTGTATACCTTGCATTTTACCATCTGTAGTGAAATTGCTTCTGCCTTGCACAGTACATCTTCCACATCAATTTTCATGGACAATTCATTGATATGCTAGAATAAATCAATAAAATAATTGAAACTGAAACACTGTTATACTCTATTACACAATTTATTACTAGGTATATTCAGTCAGTTCAGTTCAGTTGCTCAGTCATGTCCAACTCTTTGCAACCCCATGGACTACAGCATACCAGCCCTCCCTGTCCATCACTAACTCCCAGCGTTGACTCAAACTCATGTCCATCGAGTCGGTGATGCCATCCAGCCATCTCATCCTCTGTCATCCCCTTCTCCTCCTGCCCCCAACCCCTCCCAGCATCAGGGTCTTTTCAAATGAGTCAGCTCTTTGCATGAGGTGGCCAAAGTATTGGAGTTTCAGCTTCAGCATCAGTCCTTCCAATGAACAGCCAGGACTGATCTCCTTTAGGATGGACTGGTTGGATCTCCTTGCAGTCCAAGGGACTCTCAAGTCTTCTCCAACACCACAGTTCAAAAGCATCAATTCTTCGGTGCTCAACTTTCCTCACAGTCCAACTCTCACATCCATACATGACCACTGGAAAAACCATAGCTTTGACTAGACGGACCTTTGTTGGCAAAGTAATGCCTCTGCTTTTTAATAAGCTGTCTAGTTTGGTCGTAACTTTTCTTCCAAGGAGTAAGCATATTTTAATTTCATGGCTGCAGTCACCATCTGCAGTGATTTTCGAGCCCAAAAAAATAAAGTCAGCCACTGTTTCCCCATCTATTTGCCATGAAGTGATGGGACCAGATGCCATGATCTTAGTTTTCTGAATGTTGAATTTTAGCCAACTTTTTCACTCTCTTTTACTTTCATCAAGAGGCTCTTTAGTTCTTCTTAGCTTTCCTCCATAAGGGTGGTGTCATACTAGTTATATTACACTGTAGATAAAATCCTCAAAACAAAATACCCCCAGACTACAAGTAAACAGGAAATTTAACATATCCCTCATTAGATCATTTCAAGTTTTAAAGCTAAGGAACAGCTATTAATAATAAGCTATTGGAACATTAAATCCAGCAGCTGTCCCAAGTCTACTATCTCAAAGTTATAAGCAAAAGAATTACTTTTTTTAGAAAAGTAAACAACATAAAAGAGCATTTGTTGAATCTGCTTCTCTTTCTAATTAGCTAGGAGAAAAAATAACTGGCCAATATGTTCAACTTGCTGAACTGTCATTCTCAGAGAACCGGTCCTCGTATTGACTATTACTGATTAAATTTTAAGTCACTCAAGAGATTCAGTAACACTCAAGGAAATGCTTGTTTTCCAACAAAAAGAGGAAAGAGTCAAAATATTAAAATCTAAATTAAAAGAAAAACTACCTTAAGTATTTCATTAAAGCCATAATGTTTTTCCATTATTTGTTGTTTTTCTGACTCCAGAATAGCACAACAGAGAAGAAGATGAAAATTTTTACATGGTAGTTCAGTCCACATTACCTATAGAAAACAGAACACATATTTAGTAAACTCTATCAATTCTAAAATATTTTCTTAAAAAAAAAAATAAAATATTTTCTTCATAGATACGATGCTCAATTCTGAATGACTTCTATGCAAAGCAGAAGTTGTCTAGATGGAGTAGTCCATTCTTTTTCTAGTTAAGAAATGAGATGTGGGGAATGAAAGTCTTACCTTTGCCCACAAACAATAAATGAATTATGATGAATCCCAAACATGTCTCTTTAGGTGACTACAGTTAGCACTGAGCCTAATCAATATGATAAATGGCTAAGGTATAAACGTTAGAGGTATTTTCAATATTTTTCTGAACCTTCAGTTTTTACCTTTTAAATCATCTTCAGTCTCTGGGGGTGAGGGGAAAAGCTACATCATAGGATTAAAAATGCAGTTATACACTGCATGGAATCAAAAACACCCAGAAGTAGCTCTATATTCTAAGCAACATATTATATAATAAATCAGAATATCTCTGATTGTGACAAAAACTCAATCAACCACCCAAAATTTATACCCAAATGTGTACAACATTTGATCATTTCTTCCCAATAAATGTCCTAAAACTTAAAGTCTTAATTTCCTCTGGTTAATGTACTTAATATCTTTTTTAGAAAGATCAAAGACTCATGTAAACAATATTATTAAAGCATACCAGAAATGTCTTTATTTCTTTTACTAAAAATAAACCATTTTCAGACTAAATCCATTTTTGAAAGTTTAATTACAATGCAATTAACCTCAAAGATTTCATTAAAAGTCCTAATTTATTTGGTAAACACAGATTAAGGAGTTATTACAACTACTGAAAACTTTTGAAACGAAGCTGAGATACTAATTTAATGAAACTGATAAACTTTAAAGTACGATTCTAGGTCGAGAACATGTAAGTTTTCCTTCTAATTTCAAACAAAGACGTGTTCCTTCAGTTAATGCATCACCTTCTCTAACGGGAGCACAGCCACCAAAAGTAAGGAATCAACTTCCAGGTGTAAGAGCCTCAGGATACTCACTGTATATTAAGTTCACTTATTATTCAAACAGATTATTTCCCCCATTCTTTCCTTGGGAAAGTTTCTGTCATCTTTACTTTCATAAAGATAAGGTAGTGGATGGTCATTATACCAATAGTCTATTTTGAAAGCATACCATCTGTTAACAATTAACAGATACATGAAAAGAAAATAATACTTTTCTGTTTTTCATCAAGAGTTGCCCTGGGTACAAGATGGAATGAAAAGATATAAACCAAAAACATGATCATGAATACTCTCCAGAGTGAGGAAAAGGGTAATGGGGCTTGGAGTGGTGATTAAAGATCTAAGCTATATCTTTCAATATTTTTTGCCTTGGAAAGAGAGAAAAAACTATTGGATTGGCCAAAAAGATCATTCAAACATTTATTTGGCCAACTTGATAGAAGTAAATAAGTAAAATATGTAAAAAATCATTACATACGTTGAATGCAGATAGTAGCATATTTGTTACATTATTGTTAGTATTTTGCTCTAACTTAAATTTCTTTAAAAAGTAAAACAAGTCAGTTCCCTCCCAATACTCCAAACTGCAAATAAAGTACCATCTCAACTGACTGGCCTGCCAAAACTTTCTTAACTATATTTAAACCTGCACCCAATCCAGCACAGTCTCACATAAAGTGCCCCAAGGTCACATGGCCTACAGAGCTGGCTCTGGGCAGCCTACTGGCCCCAGTCTCACAAGGATCCGATCTACAGAAGAAAGCTCCCAAGACCACACATTCAGCTCAACACAGTGTTTAAGGAGAGACCAGAAACATCAGAATTTCAGAACTGCTTTAGAAATTTCAGTCAGGATATTATAATCCATTTATACTCTATAGAAACAAAATGGTTATTTTCATAAAAAGTGTTACATTTTTACAATAATTAAGAACTTACCTCCCATAATCGAAGAATATCTAGAAAACTAAATTCCCTTTTAAATCTGATTAAAAGCCATCTGAAGCAAAAATAAAGGTATCCAGAGTCCTGGGATTCTACAAAAAAAAAACAAAAAACCCTTATTTTCTCTTACAATAATTATCTCAGAATAGGGTACCTATTTCAAACTCAAATTTTTCTGTGCATCTTAGGCTATTAAAAGTCCTATAAATTTAATTATCTTCTACTAATTCAAGGAAACTATTCAGAATTGCAGGCTAACTTCTTTAAAAGCAAGCCACCAAAAAACAGCTGACTCTCCATATCTCTTCAAGTTTGTGTCTGTGGATTCAACCAATTGTGAATGGAAAATATTTGGGGAAAAAAAAATTTCAGGAAGTTCCAAAAAGCAAAAGTTGAATTTGCTGCACCTGGCAACTATTTAAAAAGGATTTACATTGTATTTACAACTATTTACACAGCAATTATGTTGTGTGAGGTATAATAAATAATCTAGAGGTGATCTAAAGTATACAGGAAGATGTACATAGGCTATATGCAAATACTATGCCATTTTACGTAAGGGACTTGAGTCTCCTCGGATTCTGACATGGGGGTGAGAGTGTATGTGTGTGAGTCACTCAGTCATGTCCAGCTCTTTTCAACTCTGGATTGCAGCCTGTCAGGCTCCTGTCTATGGAATTTTTCAGGTAAGAATACTATAGTGGGTTGCCATTTCTTCCTCCAAAAGATCTTCGCAACCCAGGGGCAGTCCTCACAAATGAGAGATGACTCGTATTTCATAGTATGAATAAACTGTTTTAAGGCCAAACTGTACAAGGGGGACAGTTTGGTCCCACAGTTTTATTCCTCAGAGGAACTCAGGCAACATTGGTGGATTATACAGTCTTTACATTTTTTCTCTTTGCGTATTACCCTACAATTTGCTGAGTATAGCTTTGTTTCACTCAACTCACCTAAGTAACTGCAAAATCCACTGTCCAACAACCGAAGTAAGGTACTTAGCTGAATAAGCTGGGTCTTCATGCCTTGCATCTGCTCTTCAAAATTTTGATGCTTTAAAAAAAATTAAGTAATATTTAATAAATATTTTACCATACATAACCACTGATAACTGTGCCATTAAAATAAGGACAAATGTACTTACACCATACTGGTTATATTTTAAAATCACAACTAATTAAAATGCTAAAAGATTATTTTTTCCCACTATTCAATTTTTTAAGATAAAGAATAATGCAGACAACAGCAGCTGTAGACTGACTGATAGACTATTCTTATATCAAATAAGAAACCTGGGTGAAAGGAACATACATTTGGGATACAGACTTTTATCAAATCACTTTACTGCTAAATATTTCTTCAAATTAACATAGGAAATGAAATTAATTTTAGCTTTAATATGTGTCCAGTGTTAAAGAATTAGCTAATTATTTCTTATGATTTGATGACATTAAGGAATCTATGAAGTCAAAACCATTTTCATGACAACAGCAATACTAAAACAATCTATGAATTTTGCACTTTAAATTCTCCCATAATTGTAAAGGCTATAAAAAGGCTATATATTGCAATAGACTGCATATAAGAGCAGATGTGAAAGTCAGCTGTCTCCTATTAAACTAAATACTAAACAGTAAAAGAAAATGAAAACTGGAAGATAATCCCTCTTTTCAGTAAATTGTTTTGGAAAAGTTATTTTTCATTTTAAAAAAAGGTATGTAAAATTTCAGAAGGTTTACTGTTATCTCTAAATGAATAAATAAATAAGTATCTGGGCTTCCCAGGTAGCTCAGTGATAAAGAATCCACCTGCCAGCGTAGGAGATACAGGTTCCATCCCTGCATTGGAAAGATCTTCTGGTGAAGGAAATGGCAACCCACTCAAGTATTCTTGCCTGGGAAATCCCATGGACAGATGAGCCTGGTGGGCTATAGTCCACCGGGTTGCAAGAGTTGGATACAACTTAGCAACTAAACAACAAGATATTTATCAATTTCCTAGAACTTTTCATGACAAACATCAACAGATATAACCCACATAAAAAAGCTCTTAGAATCTGCAATAATATTGAAGAGTGTGAAGAGGTCCTGAGATCATAAAGTTTGAGAACTACTGTGGTTTAAATGTTTTAATCCCTGAAACTGAGTAGATTCGCTACCAAAATTCCAGTCAAGGTTTTGGGGATGCGGAGGGCACCAAAATAAATGAAAGGTTTCTTATGATTATGATCCCTTTAACCCTCGTGTTCTAACCCCTTTATGGAGAACCACTGCCCTAATCTTTGTGAAAAGCCTAAGAGTAACATCCTTTCCCCCTCACATTTCTCTTTTAGTTTTTGAGACAATGTTGTTTGGTCGTTTAGTCACTAAGTCATGTCCGACTCTTTGCGACCCCGTGGACTGTAGCTCATCAGGCTCCTCTGTCCATGGGATTCTCTAGGCAAGAATACTGGAGTGGGTTGCCATTTCCTTCTCTAATAATAGTGCTTTATTAGAAGTATCGATACTATCAGATTAGTTGGTTAAAAAAAAATTAAGGCTACTGATTCTCAATAAACTGGTTTCTCTTTAGTGATCTGAATAGTTTAATTAGCAAATGAAATGCTTTAATAGACGAACACAAGTTTTTGGGATATAGTTTCTTCACATTTCCCACTGGAAAATAAAAGGGAAAGGCAGGACTAACTCTTTGATTAACAGTATAATTTTTGCTGTGACATGGCCAAAAGCTTCCACTGTTTTGGAAGTACCAGCGTGGCATGGCCACTGCTGCCCACTCTGCTATAAAAAGTAGCACTCTCAAAATGACAGAAGCCAACTTCAGAGAAGTAGCTATTCCTGCAGAAAGGAAAAGGAGGTCAACAATGGATATACAAAGGGCTTCAAGTCTAACTATAAATGTGTATATACATTATATATGCATGTACATGTGTGCATATATACATATATGTATATGTACATATATACAGGTATGTGTATGTGTATACACACATATATGTATATGTACATATATACAGGTATGTGTATGTGTATACACACACATATGTATATGGAAGGGGGTAAGAAGGAAGGACAAGTTAAAACTATATGGCAAAATGAATGCTGGCTATAAGGAAGTTCATTAGATCATTTTGCAGTTGTTTCTATAATATGGCGATAAGAGACAGAAGTCTATGCCTAGACCAACACTAGATGTGAGTAAATACCAACAAAAGTAAATCTACAGACACTGGATTCAGCCTCCGTAAAGCAGTAAAAACTTACATGAAATAAAGCTGTAAAACAAAAAGAAGGAATCAAACAGCAGAAGAGATTCAAGGACACCAAAACAATAACAATGCAGTGGAAATAATTGTGCAAACTATTTTGATTGTAACTTACTGCCCTTTCATATTATGAAATGTTTCATGTTATGTTTCACATCATGAAACAAAAAATGTTAGCAGACATTAAGAAATCTTTTTAGAATAAAGACTAGAAATATCCCCAGACCGTTGTCAATGGAAAAGGCATCTACTGTGAAAAAGACAGAACAAAGAACTTGAACCTCCATACACAAAAATGACAGACTGTGAAATGTGTATTAAAGACGTTCAGAAAGTGGTCTTTACATCTGAGGCCTAAATACATGCACACATCTGCATGTACATACATATCTGACACACAAGATAATATACTTGAACATGCCAGTATTAGCTCTTATGAAAACTATTATTGTAATGAGATGGTTAGATAGCATCACTGACTCAATGGGCATGAATTTGAGCAAACTCCAGGAGCCAAAGGAATTTGGAGTGCTACAGTCCATGGGGTCACAGAGTTGAACACGACTTAGCGACTGAACAACAACAGAAAAAGTAAATGCCATATGTTTGTATGAATTCTTAGAAAACCTACTGTAAGCTGAGATCTAAACTAAGCACTGGGGAAATACTCACGTATTTATTTTACAAAAATCTGTTGAACAAACACCTCATGTCAAGCATCAGGAAAATTCTGGCAGCATATCACAGAACGAGTTAAACAAAGACATGACCTCTTTATCAAACTAGCTCTAGTGAAAAGAGGATAAACAACAAAAACAAGGAAAACAAAACAACAGTTTTTATACAATTATTATCAGTTGTACAGACCTTTATAACAAATGCCTCAGGTTTCTAGAGCGCTTAGGAGTATATGGAACTAAGAAGGCAGGTAAAAATCAACCAATCAAAAAGGTAAGGAAGACAAATTATGATATTACCAGATTACTGCAATTAACAATCTTTCTAGATAATCCAAAAAAAATTAATTCATGGTAAAGGACTACATAATTTGAATATGTATTACTTTAATAGTAAAAGAATATTTTAAAACTATCAAATCTTATTAAGGATGGAAAAGAACTAGGCAAAGTAGTGATGAGTTGAAACCATTGAGAAGAGACTTGAGAAAACAGGTAAAACTGAGACAAATTAGAAGGGGAAATAAAAACAGGCAAGCAAGAGAGGAAGAACAGAAGTCATCAAAAAACAGAAGCAATCAAAAAGTTTCACATCTGTATCCCAGACTCTTTATAGCAAGGAATCATTTCATATGATTATATATTTGAAATCTTTATCCCCTTACAAGCAAGCCATTTCAATATCCGACCATGAAGGGCCAGCATCAAGTATATTAATTTTATTTTGAAACAAGTACAGAGACCTATGTAGTCAGGTCTTTGGATTTCATATGCTTTTATCTGCTCTGAGCCCCTTTGCTTTTTCTTCCCCCTTCCACTTTCTAAAGATTACTTGAGAAGACTGTTCTATTTTATTTTCCTGTTAATACTCTCTCTGTACTATTGTCCTAGAACTCTGTCTTTAAGATATATCAATGATAATAGATAAAATGTTCTTTGTAATAACATGTATATAGACAGTTCAACTCTAATAATCACATGCTTATGAAAAAACTAAGAAAGTGTCAATGTTACAAATAGTTCAAAAACATCTGGAGAAAAATCAGTCACTATAATGATAAAATCTAAAATGTTCACAAAAGGTAAGGATATTACTTGGCATGACTAAGCTTTATCTCTGAAACAGATGAAATGAAAATACCTCACAAGAACTGAATCATCTACTTCATCAATATTCTATGACTCATTACCCTTCTGCAGATCATAAGCATTTACCAATATTAAATCCTGATTATTCCTATTCTATAGGCACTTACTATCTACTTTTAATATTAAAAATAGTACCAGCATTTCCAAGCCTCTTGAAACAAACAACAGGGCAATTTGTTTCAAGTTCTACCATGACTGGCTAAATATAAACATCCATCTTATATAGTAAGATTATTATATAACTAAAATATTCAAAATTAATTTGATTAAAGGAAGGAGTCTCTGTTCTTACCATTTGGTCCATGTAGGAGGCAAAGCACCAAAAGGCATCCACTTCATTTTCCATCACATATAACAGAGGTGAAAGTAAGTCACTCATTCCTTGCACGTAGCCTTAAAAAAAAACAAAAAAACTAATCATACCTCTAAAAACCTGAACTTTCTGTATCCATCTATGCGTATCTCCACCAACTCACTTAAAATTACATCTTTCTCGGGTTTCACAAACTTGTGTATACTGATGTTCTTAAACAATGAGAAGGAAATCTAGCAACCAGGTGAGAAATGGGAGGTGCTTGAGAGGTCAAGCAGATATGTAACTGCTGTGTGTCTCAGTGTAGGTATCACTCACTATCAGGAGAGGATCAGGAGAGGATAATACTAAAAACTTATGTGCAAAAGCATTATGATAAAGACGGATGATGGGAAACCCAGAGGGACATCAAACTGAAAAGAACACAGCCAAAGAAGATTTGTGAGAGAATAGTCAAGAAGAAAGGGGGGAAAGCAAGGGAGAAGAATGTTGTAAAAGTCAAAGGGAAAGAAGTTGCAAGGTCAGAGTGGAAGAAGTTGCAAGGTCAGAGTGGACAACACCACCAAACTGCCATGAATAAGCCAAGTGAAATAAGAACTAAAAAAGGGTCCAACTGATTTAGCAACCAGACATCGGTAATCCACACAAAAAACCACAACAAAATCACCTCTTTTAATTTCTCTTTTTTTCCTTTTGCTGTTACTCTAACCCAACCAATGCTAGCAAATGGATTTAATCCAATCAATATTTTGTATGTAAAACTACCATTTCAACCATCTTTCTCTTGACACTCTTATAATTTCTCAATCATGACACTAATTTAAAGCCCTTGATTAAAAGAAAAATTGGAAAGTTAAAGAAGCAGGTCCCTCCCTTAAAAACCAGAAAGTCTTAGTTTTGCTTTTCACCAGACCATGTCAAAAGTCTTATTTTTTATATTTCCATCTTAACAATTTTCTTAACTATTTTACAATTAGATTTCGGACTTAAAATACAGAGACTTGAATGAACCAAGGGACAAGAGCTCTTACAAAGCCTTTTCACATACATATTATCATTCAACTTTGGTAACTTGTGTATTTGTTAAAGTTACACAGAGATGTTTTTCCCCCAATGATAGTCTGAGGAAAACAGGCTTTCATTTGCAGAACCAAAACTTACATTCTTATCATTCACCAAAATCTATGTGAACTGAAGTCATTTAAAACAGAATGCTTATTTTTAAAGGAGAGGGGATATTTCTGACAAAATTATACATAATTTTACATCATTCTTCCTATTTTGGAAGAAAGCTTTAAAAATGACCCCAGGAAGCAGGTAAGCCAAAATCTCTTAAGAAAATTTGGGTTAAAAGTGTAATAAAGACACCCAGTTCACTTCAGGACCTCCTTACAAACAGAAGTCTAGTTCTATCTGCTATTAGCCTCTGCCCTGTCATCTACTGCTACGCCTAACCCCTGCCAACCTCACTATGTCTACACTACACCCCATGGGAGAGTATGGCTCCATGCACATTAGTGCGCACGCACGCACACACACACATACACAAACTTGGGATCCCCTTATTACAGTGCCAAACAATGGCGTTACCAAGACGTTCAGAGAAAAGAGCTAGAAAAAACGCATGTGACATGACACCTAAATGTAAGCATATAAACAAACTTACTGCAGATGCTTTTTAAAACAATAATACACACTCGTGATGGTGAGTCTTGGGTGTCAATCTGAGTGAGCCACAGGGTGCCCAGATGTCTGGTTAAACATAATTTCTGGGAGTATCTGCAAAGGTTTTTCTAGAAGAGATTAGCACTTGAATCGGTGAACTGATTAAAGCAGATGGCTTTCAGAAATGTGACTGGGCATCATCCAATTCACTGAGGGCCTGAACAGAACACAAAGATGAGGAAGGCTGAATCTGCTCTCTGCCTGGCTGCCTGACCTGAGACACCCATCTGCCCTCAGTGCTCCTGGTCTCACACCTTCAGACTCGGGAATGAGACCTCTGCCTCGGCTCTCCTGCCCTCAGAAGGCTTTCAACTATACCACTAGCTTTCCTGGGTCTCCAGCTTATAGATGGCAGGCTGGGAACCTTTCAGTCTCCATAATGACATAAGCCAGTATCTTATAAGCAATCTTTTTTTCTTTCTTTCTTTCCCTGGCTAAAACAACATTTTTCTTAAGTAGGTCAGAAGGAAGACTAGATTGTTATCATCAAAAGTTTCCTACACGGAAACAACACAGTGAAAGCAACAACAAACATAAAGGCTAAACCAATCAAAGCATGAAGGAAATTTATCTGGACTCAACAAAGTGCAGAAGAGCACCACTTTACTGGGTCTGACTACCTACAGTCTACAATGGAACTATTTCAAAGTGTGCTATTCAAAAGATTTACGAAGCACCTTTCTTCTGGGGGGAAATGAGCTTTATTATAAAGTTATAATGAATAAAAATTTCTAAGAAGCTAATTTAATCCTTTAAGTCTTCAGCTTTCATACCAGATCAGTACTGTATTTCGTCTGTAAGTTTTAGTTAAATCAACTAGTCAAATTATTCTCCACACTCTTGTTGCTTTTAATCTATTTTATACATGATGTTCTTTGGGGTATGTCATGAGTTGTGGGGGTGGAATTAATGTACAAATTCCTTTTAATTAAAGAAAGATTAAAGCTGTTTAAATTAGCATTCAGTGATGTTCAGATTCTGCACTAGCGCTGACTGATGTACATCTTAATCAGTACTACTACAATGTCTGAAGAAGTTCCCCTAAATTATTTTCATAACAAAGTTGTTTCAGTTGGGAGGTGTTAAAAATGAACTCCTTATCATCCTAATGCACACATTCTTAAAGAGAAAAGAAAGAGTTCATCTTTACATAGGTCAATTTTCCAGGTTAACTGAAGCTTACTCAGTTATTAGAGAATAAAATTAAAAAAAAAAATCTTAAGCATTTGAAATCATTTTTTTTCTACTGGACACACTCCTGCCTTCTTACATAGAGTATTCTGAGTATAATTTAACCTTCTGTTGTTTATTCAGGATCATGATTATAAACATACATTGTAGAAAAAAAAAATAGGTACCTCCCACAGAAACACCTTAGGTGTACCCTCTGCACTAAGTAAAAGTTACTCTTTCTTGAGTTCTTCTATCTGCTTTTGGTAATGTTTGTCTTCTGTATGCTTTTGATGGTTTTTGCCTTCCTCCTCACTACTAATGAGATTGTATTAAATGCAAACACACCGATACCTGCTCTGTGGGTTAAGAGGCCAAACAACTCACTATGACAAAATCAACTACAAGAGTAAACTTACAGCCCAGGTTACCTTACTGTGAGTAAACAGCAAGATGGTGGGGGAGCTGGTGAAGGAGCCACCTGCTCAATGCATGAGATGCAAGAGATGCAGGTTCAATCCCTGGGTCAGGAAGACCCCTGGATTAGGAAATGGCAACCTTCTCCAGTATTCCTGCCTAGAAAACTCCATGGACAGAGGAATCTGACAGGCTACAATCCACGGAGTTGCGAAGAGTCAGACATCACTGTCTGCTACTTCAAATCCATGTCAAACAGCAAGCAATTTGGTCCAGGGCTTTATGAAAACTACCCTGGCTTCTTTCAAGGCCAGAGTTCTTAATAAAATCCCTGGGTATGTTTCAGATAACTTAAGTATCCAACCAGAAAGAATGTGGGGTTAATATAGACAAATGGAAATGGCAATTTGTCCAAATAGCTTGTCTGTGACTCAATGCATGGAAAAACTGAGCATTCAGGAATGACTTCTGAGAACATACATTCGTACTTCACAATTACCCCTGGAGAGGATGCCTCCTGTTCTCCACAGTAAAGGCCCTATTTCCAATAGTGGTTAACAGAGACTGACACGGCAATGGGTCAGGGCACTGAATGTGTGGAGGTGAGAATGCCACCTGGAAAATGCCCTGGTGGTCCAGCGGCTAAGACTCTGTGCTCCCAAAGCAGGGGGGCCCGGGTTCAATCCAAGGTCAGCTCACTAGATCCCCATACCCTGCAACAGCCAAATAAATTTTAAAAAAATATTTTTTAAATGCCAGCCTGAAATAAAGAGCTGGGCCTCTACCCCCAGCCCAGTATTTACTACTTATGCAGCCCTGAGTCACTCTCTAAATCACTATAACTTTATTCATACAACTGGGATTATTAATCTACTTCTTAAAAGAGGCTGCTAATACAATCAAAATTGAGCAGGACAACACTCAGTAACCTGAGAAGCACTCCAGTCCCTAGTATATTCAGCGATCCAATCTGAGGTTCATTATAGGTGTGACCCGACAGGACTGGGCATATTTCACATTTTAAAGAGAAATCTGAGATATTCACTTACTGTCATAAGAGGCTGATGCTGCAAGATCCTCAAGAGTTTACATCTTTCCCTAACCCACATATAAGAAGCCAAGAAGAATTCTTGGTTCATAGATACAAACAGTGAAGAAAATATACTCGCAATTCAAGGTTCATTTGGGTTTAATATGACAAATATTCAATTATCTTCTCCAAAAGAAAGTCTTAAGTTCTATTAAGGTAATCTGGAAACATCTACCCTCACTATCCTCTACTGGGAGTCACTAACATCAGTAGGTAACTCAGAAACTTGTTCATTCTTTATACTCACTTAAAGGTAGATGCTTAGGGAGTTTATTGGTCCCTTAAAGAAACAGCTCAAGTCCTCTTGTCCCTTAAAATACTGTTTTCCTCAGGTTTTCTAGCCCTTAGCATCACTTTCCCATGCAATCCCCCACTCCAACCTCCACTCCTAGTCTTTCCAACCCATTCCTGGTAGAAAGCAGACTAACCAGGAAAAAAGTGAAGTTTCACATGCCCTAGATAATTATCTGCACCTCTTATCTATGATATCAAGTCAACATTTTTCTTCACAAGGGAGAAAGCCTATCAAAAAAAGGTTTCCAAACTTTCTCAGGTCACAGTACGCCTCAGAAATTTTTTTCCACGGCTTCCCAGGTTCAAAAATATTAATAACATTTCCATTTATTAAACATACCCAAACAACTTAATAAATATTTACATCCTATGAACTTTAGGACCTGCTGGGCACCACACTACTTCTCAAACTTTGGAATCCAATTGGATACCACCATCCTCATCTATTTTCTCACAGTTCTTGCTTATCACAGCAAAGTCAAAAACTCTCCTTTGTAAACATAACTTCATCAGAAGGAAGGAATGTGGTGATTTAATGCTGAAACCCTGAACTACTCCAGCTAGTAGTTAGGGCAGTATCGTACAGATGTCCCTCTATTTCCCTCAAATATTTAAAATATCCGATATCAGCCCCATGAGTTTGCTGCAGCAACCCAGTGCTCTCTGGTGCACAATTTGGGAACCACAGCCTTTTAAGCTTCCAGTCCCCAGGAGAACAACCCCTATAAAAACTACATCACAGAGCTTTTTACATACGTCTAGTTAAATTCTAAATTAAACATACATCTTTAAATTAGGGTATTAGAGGAGAACTTACCTAAATCAAAATCATACATACAGTAGGTCATCAAAATGTCATGAAGCAAAATCAACCCTGGATTATCTTGACCTTCATAAAACTTGTTTGTTCGATCTGTTCTGTTAACATCTTTTTCTGAGAAAGAAAATCACATATTTGAAAACTTTCAGTATGACAGATTTTTATAAAGCTCATATCTTACAAGTAGAGTTATTTTTCTTGTTATTAATTTTACTCTTACTAAGCTTTTACTTAATGAAAAAGTTCATCAAATTCCATTTCAGATAAGCAATAAAGCTAACATTTTGAAATTTTTTTCCAGTCAGTCCACCTCCTCTTGGGTATATTTTAAAATATTTTTCAATTTGTATCTAAACAGAAACCTTTCAATTGAATAGTAGGAAATATTTTTGATTAATTAAAACCAACACCCAAGTATTAATAGTTCACATTAGTTAGCAACAAAAATGCCAGTCATGAACACATGTGATAGGCAGTAGTATTTGAAAACAGTAATGAAAAAAGTTAATATGCAGTCAAGTGTAATCAAAGAGATTTGTTTTCATAATTGCTTCATTCATTATAGGAAGTATTATGTTCTATAATCACCTTTAGGACAAACTACTTCTGTATTCTCAATATACATTATTCAGTTTATAAAAGCAATCTATTTTAATTCTGAAAAAATGAAAATCCATTTTTCTGAAAATGATTTTAAGACACTAAAAAAAGATCCGGAAACATCACCAGAAGTGTATCTCAACTGGTACCTGCTGCTGCTACTGCTAAGTCTCTTCAGTCGTGTCCAACTCTGTGCGACCCCATAGACGGCAGCCCACCAGGCTCCCCCGTCCCTGGGATTCTCCAGGCAAGAACACTGGAGTGGGCTGCCATTTCCTCCTCCAGTGCATGAAAGTGAAAAGTGAGAGTGAAGTCACTCAGTCATGTCCGACTCTTCGCAACCCCATGGACTGCAGCCCACCAAGCTCCTCCGTCCATGGGATTTTCCAGGCAAGAGTACTGGAGTGGGGTGCCATTGCCTCTCTGACAACTGGTACCTATTAGATGCATATTGCTGTGAAAGACCTTACAATTAAAAAGGCATTCCTCAAACTTGAATCCCTCAGTAAATTAAGAAAAAATAATGTAAAGAAATTTAAAGTGATTAACCTACTCTATAATCAGTTTTGTTTAAAACTAATAACTGTTCTCTTCCCCATCCCTGCCCCGTAAATGGAATAATCTGAAAACATTCTCAATTAACTGTTGTGAAAAGATGAGGAGGTATTTTACAACAAAGCAGAATCTAACACAGCATGAGTTTAGATTCTGTAAGAGTGTTTAAAAAATCATAAGGACAACAGTCTAGCTTTCTGCTAAAACATACTACACTTGATGCAATAAATATAAGCACCTATCTATAGAACACTGTGAAGACATTTTCAA
Source organism: Cervus elaphus (assembly GCF_910594005.1). NCBI lineage: Eukaryota > Metazoa > Chordata > Mammalia > Artiodactyla > Cervidae > Cervus > Cervus elaphus. The sequence continues at coordinate 3,211,991 of NC_057817.1, read as the reverse complement.
ACAAGGAAAAGCAACACCAATCATGCTATAACAGTCAAATTTCATTTAAAAACATCTTTCATTCTCATAACATGGTTGATAAAGATAAGTTATTTTTATTAACTCAAGCACAATTTACATAGTCATAATGCCAACATAGAATTTCTTCCCTTACAGGTGTTTTAAACACAGTAAAAAATTATTTATGCCATCAAGAACTGTTATTTCTCTCCTCTTGTGTATTTAGTAGACATGCCAGGCAGAAAACAAAAAGGTATCAAAAATGATACAAGGGAAGTGTTTCTAGAAAGAAAATGAGCACTGAATTTTTTTTTTAAAGTCCTCATTAAATCCAACTCTAACCTGATGCAGCGAAGACTGAAGAAAGCACAGCTACGCAGACCGATCCGTCTTACATCCACCATTTCTACCCTCAAGTGGATCCTGCCTGGCATCACGCTCTACTTCCCTCATGCGTCCCCTTTCTTCCAGTATTATTTTACATCTTCTCCTCTCCCAAGCCTCCAGTACGCTATCTTCCCCCCACACCTCAGCTCTGAGGATCTTGCTTCCTATCTGTGAGAAAATGAAAGTTATCCAAAGAGAACTCCATAGATTCCTACTACTTTAACCACACAACAGCCTCTGGACCCCTAGTCTCCCTTCTCTATCATATTGCTACAAAGCTTCCATGATTGTCGCTACAACCAAATCCCTCCTCTTGTGCACAAAAGCCATGCCCTATTGGCTACTCAAAGATAGGGTCCCAGTTAATTCTTGCCTCGTTTTATGGTTTCATCCAGCATTCAACCATACAATTGCTTCTATCATCATAAAAATCTTTCTTAATCTCACTCTTCCCTCTAATTGTGGCCCCATTTTCTCTGGTTACAGCAAAACTACCTGAAAGAACTGTATATACTGTCTCCATGTCCTCTCTTCCCATTCCCTCTCAAACTCACTCCAATCAGGTTGGCACATCCACCACTCCACCTAAACTCCTTTTCCATCAAAATTTTTAGTGATCTCTTTATCACTCTGCTCAACAGTCAATCCAAGTTTTCATCTTCCTTAACATCCCAGTCACTACTTTCTGAAACGCTTTCAGATGTTCAGTTCAGTTCAGTCACCCAGTCGTGTCCGACTCTTTGCGACCCCATGAACCGCAGCACGCCAGACCTCCCTGTCCATCACCAACTCCCAGAGACCACCCAAAATCATGTCCATTGAGTGGGTGATGCCATCCAACTATCTCATCCTCTGCCATCCCCTTCTCCTCCCGCCCTCAATCTTTCCCAGCATCAGGGTCTTTTCAAATGAGTCAGCTCTTCGCATGAGGTGGCCAAAGTACTGGAGTTTCAGCTTCAACATCAGTCGTTCCAATGAACACCCAGGACTGATCTCCTTTGGGACTGACTAGTTGAATCTCCGTGCAGTTCAAGGGACTCTCAAGAGTCTTCTCCAACACCACAGTTAAACCATCAATTCTTCGGTGCTCAGCTTTCTTTATAGTCCAACTCTCAAATCTATACACGACTACTGGAAAAACCATAGCCTTGACTAGATGGACCCTTGTTGACAAAGTAATATCTTTGCTTTTTAATATGCTGTCTAGGTTGGTCATAACTTTCCTTCCAAGAAATAAGCATGTTTTAATTTCATGGCTACTATCACCATCTGCAGTGATGGTGATACTTTTTTGGAGCCCAAAAAAGTAAAGTCAGCCACTGTTTCCCCATCTATTTGCCATGAAGTGATGGGACCAGATGCCATGATTTTAGTTTTCTGAATGTTGAGCTTTAAGCCAACTCTTTCACTCTCCTCTTTCATCTTCATCAAGATCAAGAGGCTCTTTAGTTCTTCTTCACTTTCTGCCATAACTCTATACATGGACATCACCAGATGGCCAACCAAAATCAGACTGATTATATTCTTTGCAGCCAAAGATGGAGAAGCTCTATACAGTCAGCAAAAACAAGACTGGGAGCTGACTGTGGCTCAGATCATGAACTCCTTATTGCCAAATTCAGACTGAAATTGAAGAAAGTGGAGAAAACCACTAGACCATTCAGGTATGACCTAAATCAAATCCCTTATGATTATACACTGGAAATGAGAAATAGATTTAAGGGACTCAATCTGATAGACAAGAGTGCCTGTTGAACTATGGATGGAGGTTCGTGACACTGTACAGGAGACAGGGATCAAGACCATCCCCAAGGAAAAGAAATGCAAAAACCAAAATGGCTGTCTGAGGAGGCCTTACAAATAGCTGTGAAAAGAAGAGAAGCAAAAAGCAAAGGAGAAAAGGAAAGATATGCCCATTTGAACGCAGAGTTGTAAAGAATAGCCAGGAGAGATAAGAAAGCCTTCCTCAGCAATCAATGCAAAGAAATAGAGGAAAACAATAGAATAGGAAAGACTAGAGATCTCTTCAAGAAAATCAGAGATACCAAGGGAACATTTCATGCAAACATGGGCTCAATAAAGAACAGAAATAGTATGGACCTAACAGAAGCAGAAGATATTAAAAAGAGGTGGCAAGAATACACAGAATGACTGTACAAAAAAAAATCTTCACGACCCAGATAATCACAATGGTGTGATCACTCCCCTAGAGCCAGACATCCTGGAATGTGAAGTCAAGTGGGCCTTAGGAAGCATCACTACGAACAAAGGTAGTGGAAGTGATGGAATTCCAGTTGAGCTATTTCAAATCCTAAAAGATGATGCTGTGAAAGAGCTGCACTCCATATGTCAGCAAATTTGGAAAACTCAGCAGTGGCCACAGGACTGGACTTTCATTCCAATCCCAAAGAAAGGCAATGCCAAAGAATGCTCAAACTACTGCATAATTGCACTCATCTCACATGCTAGTAATAGGCACTAAGTAAATATTTATTAAATGAATGAATATATGATTGTTTAAAATAATCAATATGATTTCTAAAAAGACCCCTGGTGATTCTAACATGCAGTCAAAGTTAGGAAACAATGCTCTAAAGACTCGGATTCCTGCCTCTCTTTTTTTCCCTAGGTGATATCATCTATTACCATGGATATTTATATTAATAATAACAAAATTTATATAACCTACCCAGACTACTCCAGATTACTGCCAATTGACATTCCATTTCTATGTCCCACCTTAAGATATATATGTAACATCTAATGCAATTTCACTATACCCCATGCCAACAACAACTCCATGCCAACAACACCACTATACTTTGCCAACAAAGGTCTGTCTAGTGAAAGCTATGGTTTTTCCAGTAGTCATGTATGGGTGGGAGGGTTGGACTATAAAGAAAGCTGCATGCCGAAGAACTGTGATATTGGAGAAGACTCTTGAGAGTCCCTTGGACTGCACGGATATCCAACCAGTCCATCCTAAAGGAAATCAGTCCTGAATATTCATTGGAAGGACTGATGCTGAAGCTGAAACTCCAATACTTTGGCCACCTCATGTGAAAACTGACTCATTTGAAAAGACCCTGATGCTGGGAAAGAATGAAGGTGGGAGGAGAAGGGGACGACAGAGGATGAGATGGTTGGATGGCATCACCAACTCCCTGAGTCTGAATAAACTCTGGGAGTTGGTGATGGACAGGGAAGCCAGGCATGCTGCAGTCCATGGGATCACAAAGAGTCAGACACGACTGTGCAACTGAACTGATACTCCATGCATCTCAGTGAGTAGCACCACCAAATGATCAATTTCTCAAGCCAAGAAACGTAGTCCCATCCCTGATTTCTCACAAAGTCTTAGCAATTCTATAATAAAATATAGCCTGTATCAATCTACCACTCTACATCTCCACCACCACCATCTCCTGTTTTGGAGTCATTACTACGAAGTGGTCTCCCTGTTCCTACTCTTGATTCAATCCAATTTACATACAGCAGAAAAAATGACTTTAAAATATAAATAGGTTTTACTTCAAATACTTGAACAACTTGAACTCTCCATATTTAAAATAAAAGTCACCTTCTTGGCATGATCCAGAAGGCCTACAGATTATCTGCATATTTTTTTTTTCTAAATAGAATTCAGGGCTTCCCTGGTGGTCCAGTGGTTATGAATCCACTTTCCAATTCAGGAACACAGGTTCGCAGGAACACGGGTTCCATCTCTGGTCCAGGAGGATCCCACATGCTGCATGCAGAGCAGCTGAGCCCTGTGCCACATCTACCGAGTTCACGCTCTAAAGCCCAAGAGCCGCAACTACTGAAGTCCGTCTACCTAGAGTCTGTACTCGGTGACCAGACAAGCCACCACAGTGAGAAGCCCGCACACCACAACAAAGAGCCCCCACTCTCCACAACTAGAGAAAGCCCACGCACAGCACCGAAGACCCAGTGTGGCAAAAATAAATAAATTAAAAAAACAATAATTACAGAAAATTTATACCAAACAACAACAAAGAGCTTCTGGTAATTCTTCCTAAAGCCCTAAGAAATATTTTGGGGAGAAAGTATGACAGGAAAAAAATGCTTTTAAACGAATGCATTACATACTTGTATTAGTAAAAAGCACAGTATAGTTGAAAGGCCACTTAAGAATTAGATCTGATTATGAAATCATCCAGATATGGAACGATCCAGATAGAAGACTTAAGATAATTTACTAACCTTTTCTGAGCTTCAATTTTATTTCATTATCTGCTAAAAATGAGAAAATTAGACTAAACTTTGTCTCAATTCAAACTACATAACAGGCATTTAAAGCACCTAAATTTTTCTTTCAATTTCATGAAAACAGTGAAAACGGGACATAGGAAAGAGTGAGGAAGGGAACAAAGGATGGCATGTGGAAGGAAAGGGCTTAAAACACTGGGTTTGTTTTTCTCTAAGATCCCTTTCACTCCCAATATTTCTAAGCAGGAAGGAACAGTACATTATCATTTTCCCTACTGAAACAGAAAATAGCGGGAGGTTTCAGGTGAAAACTTCAGATACCCCATTCCTCAAGGTCTTGAAACTTTTGCCTTAACCAGAGGAAGGATGTGGTTTACTCTGGTCTAATTTATTTTTCAGGAAAATAAAGATTTTTTTCAATCAAAGATCTCAGCATTTGTCTTTACGTCTACAAAAGCTGCCAAATCAGTCTGTCATGCTAGGATTCTTAACTATGATTTAGAGAAATTTTTCTTTCATGGGATGATAGTGATGATCATGGTGGTCAAAAACATCCCTCAAATCTTTATTTATAAAGCTACAGATACACAAAACCAAATGTAAGGATTTTACAAGTAAGTTTCACTACTATCAAAAATTATCCTAAAATTATATAGAGGGCATGCAACAAACAGTAAGCATCAAAACTGGGTACTGCTCTTATTAACTATATGACTTTGGACAAGTCAATTTATGCTCTCAGTGCTTCCGTTTTCTTATCTGTAAAATGGAAGTTATGAACTGAACTTGTCAGGTAAACATGTACAGCAGTAACTATGGACACCTTCAGCAACTTATACCAACCTAGCCTTTATCATAAGAGACAGACAAGTCAGTAACTGTTTGGTGAAAGTTAATGCTTTTAATGTAAAATTCTATCAAGTATCTCTTCTTCAGAGAATAAATATTCCCAGATGAAGTTATTCAGTTCTTAAATACTGATAAAGATTTACTATCTGGAGTCATTTATTTGCTTAAAAAATAAAATATATGTATATTTAAAGAAGGTCTTGAAGGATACAAACCAAAGCCTCTTAACCATTGCTATTTTCTTTGAATGACAGAAACAAGATTTTTATTTCATTCTCTTAGGCTCATCTATAGTTTCTGATTTTTCTATAATAAACAACGTATTTCTGTAATGAGGAATACCACCATTTTTTTAATGAAATTAACAAGCAAATGAAGTTAAACATTTCTTTAATTCATGCATTGGAACTCGAAATATATTAGTACTTATACTGGCTGCACTCATATTCCTATTGGAAGAGAGACAACCAAGAATATTAAACACACATTTTAATTTATTTTCCATTCTGATTTCTCTCTCTTTTTAAACTATAGTTGACTTACAGTATTATATCAGTTTCAGGTATGTAACATAGTGATAATATTTTTATATATTATACCCCATTTAAAGTTACTACAGGGTAACAGCTACATTCCTCTGTACTGTACAATATGTCCTTTTGCTTATCTGTCTTATACACAGTAGTTTGTATCTCCTAACACCCTACCCCTATCTTGGCCCATCCCTCTTCCCTCTTCCCACTGATAAACACTAGTTTGTTTTCTACATCTATTATTCAGTTTCTGTTTTCTCATATACATTTGGTTCATTGCATTTTTTTATATTTCATATATAACTGGTAACAGATTATTCATCTTTCATCTTTCTCTTATTTCACCACATATAATACTCTCTAGGCCCACCCACACTGTTGCACATGGGAGAATTTCATTCTTTTTTTATGGTTGAGTAATATTCCATTGTGTGTGTGTGTGTGTACACACATGCCACAACTTCTTAACCAATTCATTTGTTGTTGATGGAGACGGGTTCCTTCCATACCTTGGCAATTGTAAATAATGCTGCTATGAACACTGGGATGCACACTGTTTTCACTTTCTTCAGCTTTATACCTAGGAGTGGAATTGCTGGATCTTACGGTAGTTCTATCTTGAGTTTTTTGAAGGCCTTCCATATTGTTTTTTATAGTGACTGCACCAACTTACATTTCCCATCAACAGTTTACAAGGATTCCTTTTGAATCACATCACCAACATTAGTTATTGGTCATGTTTTTAAATGATAGCCTTCTGTCAGGTATGAGGTAGTATCTGTGGTTTTGATTTGCATTTCTCTACTGGTTAGCACTACTGAGCATCTTCTCATGTGCCTGCAGGCCATCTGGATGTCTTCATTGGAAAGTATCTATTCAGGTCTTCTGTCCATGTTTTAATTGATTTTTGGAGCCATTTATATATTTTTGGGTATTAACCACTTAAAGGTCCTATTATTTACAAATATTTTCTCCCATTCAGCAAGCAGGCTGTCTTTCATTTTGTCAATGGGTTCTTTTTCCATGCAATAGCTTTTAAGTTTTATTTATTATTTTTTTTTGAGTAAACTAGTCTATTTTATTATTTGATTTCAGCTTTTGGAGCATTTACAGTAAGTCCACAACTACCTGAAAAGATTAAAATTTTAAAATATGGAATGCTTCACGAATTTGCATGTCATCCTTGCACAGGGGCCATGCTAATCTTCTCTGTATCGTTCCAATTTTAGTATATGTGCTGCCGAAGCGAGCACAGCTTTTAAGTTTTAATTAGTCCCATTTGGTTTCCTTTGCCTTAGGAGACAAATAAAAAAAAATAATGCTATGATTTACATCAAAGAGTACTCTGCCTATGTTCTCTTCTAAGAACTTTATGGTTTCACATCTCACATTTAGGTATTTAATCCATTTTTACTTTATACTTTTATATACGGTGTGAGGAAATGTTCTAATCCGTTTTATATACAGCTCTTCAGTTTTTCCAGCACCATTTACTGAAGAGACTATCTTTTCTCCATTATATATTCTCTCCTCCTCTGTTGTAGACTAACTAACCATGTGAGTTTGTTTCTGGGCTCTCTATTCTGTCCCATTGGAATCTATGCGTGTTTTTTGTTTCAGTACCATGCTGTTTCCATAAATGTAGCTTTGTAGTATAGTCTGAAGTCAAGAAAGCATAATACCTTCAGCTTTTTTTTTTTGGTCTCTTTCAAGATTACTTTGGCATTTTGGGGGTCTTCTGCAGTTAAGATTATTAATTTTAGGATTATCTGTTCTAGTTTTGTGGAAAATGTCATATATTTTCACCATCCCCCCTCTCCTTCTGGGACTCCCATAATGCAAATGCTGGTATAGTTCAAGTTGTCCCAGTGGTCCCTTACACTGTTTTTTGTTTTTCTTTTTGCTGTTCTGATTAGATGACTTCCATTATCCTTTCTTCCAGACCATTTATGTGCTCTGTATCATCCAGTCTACTATTAATTCCTTAGAGTGTGTTTTTCATTTCAGTCTGTATTTTTCAGTTCTGATTCTTCTTTCTATTTTCTGTGTTATTACTCATAAAAATGCTTTGAATTCTTTATCTGGTACGCTTTGAATTCTTTATCTGGTAAACTGCTTATTTCTGTTTCATTAGCTGTTTTTTCAGGGGTTTCCTCCTACTCTTTCAATTGAAACAAATTCGTCTGTCTTCTTGTTTTGCTTAACTTTTACCTAATTTCACAGAGGAACAGCTTACAGGTGTCATTGTGTGGGGCAATCCATATACAGTCAGCCTGTGCCCATGTCTTTGGAGGGAGAGCTGGATTCACCCTGAACACAGGTCACACTTTCCCTGAGAGCATGATGGTAGCTATCCCCTTGCTGGGAGGTGTGGCTCGAGGTGGAGGGGCCGGGGCCGGGGCCAGGTATGAGCTGGCTGTCTGACCGTCTGCTGTCACCTCCCTCTCAGGGACAGGGTCAGGCCTCAAATTCCTGCAGCACAAGTCCCGGGGCTCAGTCTGAGCGGGCTCTCTTCCCTCTAAGTGTGTACCCTACACACCTCTCCCAGAGGGAACGGTGCTAGAACAAGAGGGGCTGGTGTGGGCACTCCAAGTGTGGGGGCATGGGCTATCGGTCCCGCAAAGGTCACAGATCCAGACTGCTTCTGATACTCTGCCTGTAATGGGCGCCCCCACCCTGCTCATACGCTGCTTCAGGTCTGAGTTGCTTCTGTATCTCACGGCCTGTCTCCCAAGCAGGACTATAGAGTGTCTGTTTAGCTCAGGCCAGGACGTGCAAGGGTGGCTATGGGAAGCCCACCAGCCACTCCCGCAGCTTTCAATCCACCCTCTCCACCCTGCCTCAGACAAGCATGCGCACCCTCTTCAAGGGCAGAGTTCAGGCTTCCTACAGGCCTCCTGTTAGGCCCACTGGCCCTCTAAGCAGCCAAGGAGGCTCATCTTTCAGTGCTGGGCCCCATGACTGTGACCCAGGATGCGGCTTAACCCACTCTCTCCCCAAGGAGGACCTCTGCCCATGTAACTTCCCGAGTCCTCTCCCAGCAACACAAGCTCCAACCTCATCATTTATCTTCCCTTCCTATTCAATGTCACGTATATCTTTCTCTCAGCTTTGACTGTGCAGGAGTCCCTTAGCCAGTCTCCAGTTAGTTTTCAATGAAAATTGTTCCATGTGTAGATATTTGATGTGTTTGGGGGGGAAGGTGAGTTTTGCCTCCTCTACTCCATCTTGTCTCTGAGACACAGCTTTATGACCTTATTATCTGGCCAAGTTCACAACAATGTTAGCTTCCTCAGAGGGCTAGAGAGCCAGAGAGAGGCTTGCAGCTAGAAAGAGCACCTAAATCATACTCCAAAGGCTGTCCTAGGAGGTTCGAGGTATTTTCATGGTAAGAATCTTTGCCATAAGCCTCTGATTTCTTATTTGGGCCCTAACTCTTACTATATATCTTCATTTCTTAAATCTCACCAAAACTTCCATGCAACCCTTCCAAACATTTCCAAAATTAAGAAAAAATTACCAATAAGACTTCTATAATCTCTCAACCTCGAATTTCTTTTCTCTTGTTCCTCGCTGACAGATTTCCACTGAAGTTTCATTCTGAAGTATTCATCACTATAGAAACAAAAGAAGTTACTTAAACACCTAAAAAAAAAATTTAATGTATCAAAGCATTTATGATGCTAGTGAGATAAATTTATAAATGACAGTAAAATGTTTAAAGTTATGATAAATTAGTGAAAACAAAGGAAAAATAAAATAACCTGTGTCAAACTTTGTTTAAACTATGTGAATAATTTATGTGTGATTTTAAGGAAACATTTATTTAAATCCTTAATATCAGACCTAAAATTATTCCTGTCATTAAATACTTTAACCACTAGAGTTTCTGAATAATGACAAATATTGGGTTGGCCAAAAAGTTTGTTTGGGTTTTTAAAACCAGAATAAACTTTTTGGCCAACCTAATATAAACCTAAGGGAAAAAAAATTTTTTTTTCTTTAATGTAACATATAAGTGCCATTTTCCAACAAGTTTACTGCAGAAATTTGTTGATGTGAAAATGTCTAAGACGTTCTGGCAAACATATTGAGATGAGAAAGGACTGTGTGAGTTTGAATATATACATAATGACTGAAAATGAGCTTTAAATTAAAGGTTAGACTGGCAAACTGGGAATAAGTAAAACTGGACAGTTGGTCTGTATTTCTTTTTTTTTTTTTGTATTTCTTTTTAAGTCTGATAAATTACTTAGAAACAGAAACACACTTCCAAAAAAACAGAATCAAAGACCAGCTTATAAGAGCACCAGGAAAATAATTTAAAGGTAATTAACCTAAATAGCAAATATACTTATGAACCATTTTTATAATTTCATAATAAACTATAAAAATGAATCAAGATAAATGACATGTATTTAAAAAGCTATATCTATGTGTGTTTAAAATGTAGATACAAAGGAACTAGAAATTTTTTAACCAGCTTTCAACATATTCACCAATGTAACTGCAATAAAATCTCTCTAATAAGCATTTCTGGTTTGAAATTAACTACTGCACTCGTAATGTTTAAGTTAAAAAGATGAAAATAAGAACATACTCTCAAATCCCAATATATTACACTTTATATGGGTAAGTTACTTGGGTTTCTTTAGTAAGCATACAAAAGACCATTACTTACGTCTTTTGTTTTTGTAACTGAGTTCTTTCCTCTTTGGTACTGTCCCAAGGAAAATAACCCAGAAGAAATTTCCATGCTTGTTTTCTCAATGCATGACTAAGTCCCTAAAGAAAATATGCATATTAAACACACTTGTAAAAAATGAATGCAATACTCTTATAAAACTTGCATATAAACAGAAAAACTAACCATTAAGAGAGAGTTTCACATAGGCATACCTGATTTTACTGCACTGTTTCACTGCACTTCTCAAACATTGCATTTTTTAATTCAATTAAACATCTGTGACAAGCCTGTGTCAAACAAATCTATCTTTGCAATAATTTTTTAACAGCGTTTGCTCATTTCATGTCTCTGAGTTGCAATTTGATAGTTCTTGCAATATTTCAAGCTGTTTCATTATTATTATTATTTGTGGTGATTTGTGATCAGTGATCTCTGATGTTACTGTTATTAAATCTTTTTGTTTGCATTTTTTAATTAAAATATGTACATTTTTTTTCTTAGACATGACACTGTTGAACAATCAATCAACTAAATACAATACAGAGCACAAGTGTAATTTTTATATGCATTGGGAAATCAAAAATTTGAGGGACTTGCTTATCTACAATATTCACTTTACTGCAGCAGTCTAGAACCAAACCCACAATATCTCCAAGGTAGTTATACATATGAAAATAGCTCAAGTCAGTGACTACTGCCTTGTTTTTGACTTTGAGATTCTGACGGTGTAAGCAGCTGCCAGAATACATGAACAGTGAAGAGCAAACAGGAGACCACAGAGCTGACGGCAGGCTGATAGTCTTTCCAAACCCAAACCTTACCGGAAAAGGCAGCTACCACAGAGAGACAACACCTCCTTCAGATCACCCACACAACTCCCCAGTAAGAAAGAGTGCCTTTCCACAGGCTTAGCAGCATAGCCCTAATACCCAACCCTCAAGGATATCACAAGCACCTCACTCTGTCCTACAGGGATTTGGAGATATCATTCATCAAAATGGAGTTCATCTCTCCAACATCTCAAAGGAAAAAGAAAATTCGAATACCAACAATTTAAAATACCAAAGTAATTACCCCTCTAAATATCATCTGCTTCATATTATCTACATTTAAAATTCTTCCTTCAGAATCAATGTTCTTAGTCCATTCTTCCAATGATACTGGCTCTCTCCTTTGAACAACAGGTCTTTCGCCCAAATCAATCTAAAATAGGAAGATAAGCAAAAAGAAGTACACCTTTAACAAATGAAATGAAATCAAAGTATATAGCAACTAAAATTAAAATACTATTACTCACACATAAGTTCTAACATTTCTAATATTTTCCCTTAGTTTCCAATGTTTAGTTTATAAACTGCAGTAACACTCCATACATTTTTCCCTCCTACTAAACACACAAATAACTGAGCTATAAATTCAGAAACAGAAAAGCATTTGCTACTTTGTGTTTCAATTACATAAGTATAGAACATTCAACATACAAATTCTAAAACAAACCCTTCAAACTAAATGGTATGCTCTATTACTTAAAAAAAAGAGAGAGTACTGTTCCATTCATATTCTAAAATTAACTTTCCTTCCAAACTAAAACTGGTAGCTCTCAGAATTGATTCATGATTCATTAGCTTCACGTTGCATTTTATACAGTTTTTTATTCAATAATGTTGGTAATTTTTTTTAAATAATAAAAAAAAAAAGTTGGTAATTTTTAAATGCCATTTATAAGATAAGTTCTTTAAGTGTGTGTGTGTTAGTTGCTCAGTCATATCCAACTCTTTGTGACCCTATGGATTGTAGCCCACCAGGCTCCTCTGTCCATGGGATTCTCCACACAAGAGTACTGGAGTGGGTTGCCATTCCCTTCTCCATTAAGTACTATAATTTAGATATTTCATAATGTTCTGTGTGGAGCCTAGAATTTTAACAAATTCAAAAGTCTTGTTGAACATATGTAAAGATTTGACATAATTCAAGGCCAAAATCCATCTTACTTAAAAAGAAAATATTCACATAAGAATGAAAGCCCAAGAGTAGTGTCCTGACTAGCTGCCTGTGTAGAGTACCTGGGAAAACAAAAATCTGGAGCAGAACTATGGGCAACATGCAAGGCTTACTATTTACTCACTCCTATGCACTCAATGGACTTCCCTGGTGGCTCAGATGGTAAAGCGTCTTCCTACAACGCAAGAGACCCGGGTTCAATCCCTACGTTGGGAAGATCTCCTGGAGAAGGAAATGGCAACCCACTCCAGTATTCTTGCTTGGAAAATCCCATGGATGGAGGAGCCTGGTGGGCTACAATCCATGGGGTCACACAGAGTCAGACACAACTGAGCAGCTTCACTATGCACTCAATGAAACGAACGACCTATTCATTATTATCAAAAAGTAGTCAAAGAAAAGACATCCAACACTGATGAATAGAAAAGGAAAGCAGCATAGTTGGTGGAGAAATAACCAAGAATCTGGTGGCAGGACAAGCTTGCTTTGTTAGATATATTAGTTAGCAAAAAGTTATAAGAAAGGATTGTGAGAAAGAAGCCAGGTATGACCAAAACTGAATTTCTATTTATCATTTAATTTCTATATTTCTATAGAAATGCATTTCTGTAGAATTAAAAAGCATTTCTCCTGCTAAAATAGAAGAGCTATATTAACATAAACTCCACTCACCTTTGTGATGACTTCAAATCCTGGTTCTTCTTGTTGATTTATCTTTAAACCTGGAATAGCATCACTAAGAAAATCTGCCATCTCTGAAGGTGGTCGCTGATGTACAGAAGGATCACTGCCTCTTAAACTATCAAAAATGTAGTTTGTGACTTTGGAAAATCCTACCATAGTTGCTGTATAAGGATCCTTTTTAATTTTCTATGTGGTAGGAAGAAAAATATTGGCACAGTTAATTCAAATGAACGATAAAAATACCTCATGATAAGCAAAAGGGCAAAGTTTTTTAAAAGCGGGGGGCAGAATCAGAACTAAAACAGTATTCTAAGATTATTTTAAAATTTTGTTTCTTTCTAGGAAGAAAAATTTAAATTTTCTAAGCCAATTTTTTCATTTGGTTAAAATAGCATATCAAATGACAAGCTAACACTACTGATTGAATTGCAGATAAACAAATGATTTGCAGGCTTCATTCAATCTGCATACACCAGAAATATATGCAGTGCTTACTTTCCACTGATGAATGGCCCACAACAGCTTTCTTCTGTCTAGTAGTCCTGCCTTCACACAAAAAAAAACTTCTTAAAGTGTGCAATACCACACTAATGTAACACAAAATACCTGACAGCTAAGTTTAAATACTCACAATATTTAAATATTAACTGACATAATTATATATGGGTAACTCATGCCAGTAAGACTAATTTGTTCTGGACAGTGCTGTCCTAGAAAACAGTAAAAAACATTTTTCTACTGCTAAAGTTATTTCTAAATTCAAAACTGCCTGCTTATTCATATTTAGCAAAAACAGCTACTTCTTAAAGGTCTATCTTTAAAATGATTATTTTTTATAATAAGAAAAACTGTTCCCTCACTTTTTTTTTTTAATCAGTGTTCAAGAGCTCTCCTGTCTTCCTTCCTAAAACGCCCCCACTTTATCATCAGAACCAAGAAAAGAACATCCAGGACAAAGTAAGCACTCAAACATTTGTTGAATGAATAAGTGAATATATACAAACACATGAGTCAACAAAACTGCCATTAAGTTTACACAGAAATCTGAGTGAAAAATTATCTTTAGTTCTGCCTGTGCTTTTCGGCCAAATTCAAGAATATACTCAAATACTTGAAGAGGAATTAAACTAACCTGACCCCAAATGAACCTACTTAACTGGAAAATAAAAATTCAAACCAGATGATACATACTATTTTCTATAAAATTATAGAGAATAGTTCCATAAAGTTTACACACAAACAGACATGTGCCTCATTCTGTATAATTGCTAGGAAAGTAAGAGGTAGCATGTATATAAAATAATGGGGTCAGACTAACAGATTAATACAAAATAGACTTAAGAAACATACTTGTATTATACCATATGCTGGTTCATCAAGAAGATTTTCAAAAGACTGTGAAAGACTCTTATTCTGACAATTTACAAGAAGTGTTCTTTTGTCCTGTGGAGATCTGCAATAAAAAACAAGGGGGGGCGCTTTGTAGAAAACAGTATCACACTGTATCAGTGATACGTGAATAATTATTAATGCATAGTTATTTTTCCTTAACAACAACCACAAAAAAACCTTAAATGTCCAGCTCCAGGACAGTTTCCCATCAATACAGTGTTAGCAAGTACTTAGTAACTATCTTAAGTGAGTTCCAAAACTACATGAAACTACTAAATTAACAAATAAAAAAGGATGAAGTATATTTCTATTTTATTTTATTCCAAGAGAACTAAATTATAATGAACCCAAACCCAAACTCTTGTTTAGAATATAGTAGAAAAATCCTTACAAATATATCTTCCCTTATTATAAGAATATATTTTCTCTTATAAAGAAAACTGAAATGCACTTCAGGATTCATTGGTATATGTAATATGTACACTGTAGGAAAACATCCTATTTTGAAATGGACCCTTCACATTTGGGAGAATTTCAATATAAGATGTTAAAAATACAAGATAAAAAAGATTACCTGTTAAAGATCATTAATTATGCAAATCATTATTATAACACAATGGTTGTAATGTACAGTTCACAGAACAGTATATTTTTAGTTCTTGCTTATAAAGCTCTGGACACAAGTTTTTCTTCACATTTCCTAGTAACTAAAGAATAAACAAAATGCTTTCCAAAAAGAGACCTAATCTGAAGTAAACAAATGAATTATCCAGTCTCTTTTCTATTCAAAAGTTTTGTAAGTTAGTAAGCCAGCTGTAATAAATCCACAACTTTTGTGTTTAAAAACAAAAATTAAATGCACAGTTTTGCTGCTATCTATCTCTAGTTTATTATAAAAACTTGAGATAAGAACTTCAGTATCAGTTCTCTCTTCTCAATTCTTACATAAGAGGATGCAACAGCAATTATGGGGGTACATGAAATCCAAAACAGATTTTACTCTTAGTCAGAACTCACTCCTCAGAGACAATAACAGCTTACTAAGCCCCTTGGCTTTTTAAAAGAGTTAAGGTTGAGTCATTTGAAGTAGAAAAAAAAAAACTTTTAAATGTTCGATTTTCATTAACTACTTTTCTGAATGTCTCCTGGAGGGGGGTGGTTCATGATTAACATGAAGACCTATAGGTTCTCACAAGGCATTTGTAAGTGATTGGTCAACTTGTAAATGAAGCATCAGAAAAAGAAAATAATTAATACAGGAACGTCTTTTTCCCTAACACAGTGGTGCTGGCGCTATGGTTACTTGTCTCTAAAAATAGTTTATATCAATTTTTTCTTTAACTACAAATAAGTGGTCATGAAGTCAAAACACTGGCTTCTGCATGTTGAAGGGGAGTACACATGCAACCTTCAGTTAGCTGTGTTCAGCCAACTATTTGGCTCCAGATACAACACTACGGTCACAAGACCGGAGATGCAGAGAAGAAATGACTGCTCAACCAACAACCAACCACAGATACTTTTATAAAAGGAAGAATTTCTCTTTTTATTTTTTTAATAACTAATGCTCTGTGGTGAGGGGCTAGAAGAAGTCACATTTTACTTGTTTGCCCCTAAAGAAATCAACAGAGCATTTTCTTCAAGCACATCAGTCGGAGGACAGGTGATGCGCTGTTCAGCTACTGCAGAGCTCACCAGGAGGAGGCCTGGTGTTCCAGAATACTGCCACATATCCACCTGCCAGATTGCCACACCGACTGAATCTAGGAAGATTAATTACTCTCTTTACATATTCTGGGGTATTATAGATCCTGGGAAGTTGCTCACTCATAACAATGTTATTCAAGACTTTCAAAACCTCACTGCAGCAGTAAGACAACTTTTAATGATGCTAACATCACCAATTCTATTAGATCCTACTAAAGGGCTTAAAGAAAACCACTGTCTAACGTCGTAACTATAGATGTATAATTACTGAAAATTCAGAAGTACTTTGGAATGAGCCTCTCTCAAAGACTTAAGAATTCAGAAATTACAACAGCTGAAGAATGTTTGCACAATGAGATGTAACAATAACTATTTTATATTGCTACTGAGATCAACATGGAAAGCTAAATAAATAACAACGTTGCAAAAGATACAAAGCAGAAAAGGTTAATAAAAAGGTACAGAATATTTACAGCAAAACTGTATAGTTTAATCCTATTTATGTAATTTATATATAGGCTTCTCTGAGGGCTCAGTGGTAAAGAATCCGCCTCCCAATGCAGGAGACACAAGTTCAATCCCTGAGTCAGGAAGATCCTCTAGAGAAGGAAACGGCAACCCACTCCAGTATTCTTCCCTGAGAAATCCCATGGACAGAGGAGCCTGGTGGGCTACAGTCCATGGGGTCACAAAAGAGTCAGACACAACAGCAACTAAACAAATGTGTACATATGTATGTATGAATATACACATACACACACACACATAAATGTATCTCACAAAGAGAATATATGAGGGTCAAGAACCTAATTTCGTAAATGGCTGGTGTTATGATACAACCAATTTGGCTTTTTAAGGAAACATTTCACTGCTTGGATATTTATGTATTAATTTTTGGCCCAATATATAAAATAATTTTAACAGAACCAGTAACCTTCATTGACTTCCTAACAACCAACTTGGTTCCAGAAAAATAACAAAAATGTTTCTGTCGCTCATTCTTTGATCCCACTAAATACGATGTTTTAAATGTTGGTAAGTCAGACAATAAAGAACATCAACGAATGACAATTTGTTTTTCCCAGTAGTTAAGAAAACTAGTTGAGAAACTAGTTAAGTCTCAAGAAGCTGGCCTATTTTGCGCTGACTGATCCACTTGATAAAACTGAAGAAGGAAATGTGCATAGCTGCCCCAGCCTTTATCTCACTAGCAAATCTGCAGTTTCCTTTCATCTGTATGGTTAAGGCCCTTAATTCATTACAGTTAGGAAGACATCACGGCCAAAGACGAAAGCCACATTCTTTAATTTAGGTTAATCAGAGAAAAAAGATAACATAGTCTGATTCTACCTCTACTGATGTTTTGAACTCAGAAGACAAGAAGGATGACCTGGGAACAGAGCGGCCAGGATCTCAGTAAAGCTGCTGAAATCAAGCTTTTCCTGGCCTACTCTCCTTCTTCTGGTCTCTATAACAATTTGTGACCATAGGAACATGACTCTGAAAACACCATCTTGCTTAGGATAACTGCTCCAGTGACAGGAAATGATACCTAATAAAGTAAAAAATGGGGGATAGCTGGGAATTTTCATTTCTTTGGACTTAATTGGAAATTCCATTTATTGGGATCCTAAGTTATGAACATAAAAAAGAAGAACCTTTAGTATCTCCCTAAGAATCTGATAACAAGAGATGGCTTATACAAATTTGTTAGTTATTTTTATACTGGTGACTGTTTATCTGGAATTTCTAATATCCTACCACCTGGACTCCGCACACAATCTCTGGTAACCTACACGACACAATGTAATTGGGCACAATTTATGATGGGAAAAAGATTAGGGGGTGCTTATTTTCTGCCTGGGGTATAGAGAGGCCTGGGGATAAAATATTTGATGTACATTTCAGGCTATTCAGGGGCAAAGAATAAACTGGCCCCCAGTGTCACAGAAGAATACACAATAGAGAAGTGGCTGGTATTAGGGATGTAGCTTTTAAAGGACTCACTTTACACTACTATCTCCTCCCCTAGAAACAGTCACATCCTTGGTTGACCATAAATGTGATAAACCCTGGTGGGAAGAGAGAAAACAAAGTGTAGGGAGTCAGACTCCTCTGCTAGGGCCTTCTCTTTGACCAGGTCATTAAAGGCTATAATTAATCACTTAAGCTCACATTCTGTCCCATATTATCCTCTCCTTAGGTAATCTCATTCTCTCTCAGAGCTTTGATTACTAGTAACACACACACACACACACAAACTTACATATTATCCTATTATAGGCTATATTTCACTGTGCTAAATTTCTCATTCATAGCACTTGAACAGCTGAAAATTTACATTTATTTGTATAAGCAATGTTTGTCTTTCCTGCAAATAGCACAAACTCCATGAAGACAGAGGCCATATCTTTTTTGACTAAGTGCTCCTTTCCACCACTTAGTATGATGTCTAGGACATGGTGGGTCCTCTGTAAAAAAAAAAAAATTCCTGCTGAATGAAAAAACAGAGGGGAACACCATTCCCACGGCTTCTTGTCTCCAGGTGGATGCACACACATCTAGTGAAGACATACCTGACTGCTGAGAGCAGAGAAGAGGGAGGTGCACGTGTGGCATGGCCCCGTCCAGGCTCCCTTTACCTCTTGGATCTGCCTGCCAAGGGAGAAGGTGGCTTCTAGCCTGCTCTCATTCATGTCCTAAGTGCTCTGCCCTCACCAGGGAGAACTGTGACTGCCCAAAAGTGGTAACTGGATGAATTCAACAATGATTTGGGCTGAGTTATTATGAGGCTACATATCCAAGCCTCACCAATGATATTTTTATCACCATCTGTCTGATTCTTATATTTACTTCTCTCTTGTTTACAAATACAGAGAAGGGAACATAGTTTCACTTACAACCTTCATTAAAACATCAAGAACACATATTTAAGGTACATATTCTCTTTTAAGCACCTAAGTGATTGTTGAGTCTATCCTTGAACTCATCCAGGACAGAAAACTCTATCCTTCGAGCTATTTTCTTCTAATTTCTATTTCTGGAGCTATCCCCTTCTAATTTATCTATTTATCTTTGGAGTCCAGTTTATTTAACAATGCTTTCAAAATTATTTGTAGAACTGGTAAGTACCATGCCATTTATTCATGCAACTAAGATTTGCTGCACAAATACTACATGCCAGGCATTCTGGTTAGGAATTCAGGATAAAATGTAAACAATATAGATACAATCCCTCCCTTTAAGGGCTTATATCTAGAGTAGAATATAACAGAGGTAAACAGACAAAATTATTTCATTCTGTTAAGGGCCATGAAGGAAGCAAACAAAGGAATGAGAACGCAAAAAGGCATGGTAGTGGGAACCTACATTATACAGGAGACTAAGTGCCAAAAAAGCCCCTCTGAAGAAGGGACATTAAACTGAGACACCAGGGATAAGAAAGAGAGAAGAAGAATCTAAGCAAAAGAAACACATACATACAGGACTTAAGAGAGAGTTTAAGGCATTTCAGGAACTGAGAGAAAACCAGGTGACTAGAATACAGAAGAGAACGGCATGAAGTGAGGCTTAAGAAATCAGCAGAGCTAAGACAGGGCAGGTCACTGAGCATAGTAAGAAGCCTGGCTTTTATTTAACGGTGCAGCATTAAACTCTTCTTCTTTAAGTTAAATCCCCACATCCTTCTAGTGTTTTTCATGATACCATTTTGATCCCTCTCATTATACTAGTCATCTTTTCCATGTAGTACAGTCAGTCTATATATTTAAATGAAGTGTTTAAGCCTAGTTCTCCAAAACACAATCTTACTAGGATAGAGGGTGGAGAAGGCAATGGCACCCCACTCCAGTACTCTTGCCTGGAAAACCCCATAGACGGAAGAGCCTGGTGGGCTGCAGTCCATGAGGTCGCTGAGTCGGACACAACTGAGCGACTTCACTTTCACTTTTCACTTTCATGCATTGGAAAAGGAAATGGCAACCCACTCCGGTGTTCTTGCCTGGAGAATCCCAGGGACGGGGGAGCCTGGTGGGCTGCCGTCTATGGGGTCGCACAGAGTCGGACACGACTGAAGCGACTTAGCAGCAACAGCAGGATAGAGGGACTGCCACTTCACTGCAGGGAGTATGCGTCAGCCACAGTCTCAGCTTACCTCTTTTTTTTTTTAGTTGGAGGCTAATTACTTTACAATATTGTAGTGGTTTTTGTCATACATGGACATGAATCAGCCATGGATTTACATGTATTCCCCATCCTGATCCCCCCTCCCACCTCCCTCTCTACCTGATCCCTCTGGGTCCTCCCAGTGCACCAGCCCTGAGCACTTGTCTCATGCATCCAGCCTGGGCTGGTGATCTGTTTCACCCTAGATAACATACACGTTTCGATGCTGTTCTCTCAAAACATCCCACCCTCGCCCTCCCACAGAGTCCAAAAGTCTGTTCTGTACATCTCTTGTCTCTTTTTCTGTTTTGCATATAGGGTTATCGTTACCATCTTTCTAAATTCCATATATATGCGTTAGTATACTGTATTGGTCTTTATCTTTCTGGCTTAGTTCACTCTGTATAATGGGCTCCAGTTTCATGCATCTCATTAGAACTGATTCAAATGAATTCTTTTTAATGGCTGAGTAATATTCCATGGTGTATATGTACCATAGCTTCCTTATCAAAAATATGGAACACTTCACGGATTTGCATGTCATCCTTGCGCAGGGGCCATACTAATCTTCTCTGCATCGTTCCAATTTTAGTATATGTGCTGCCGAAGCGAGCACTTACCTAACTCTTAACAGTTACATCCCAACAGTGAGCGAAAGGAGCTTGCTATGATGCTAAAACCCCCAAAGAGCCAAGCCTTCTGCCCCAGTTATGACAATGCTCCTTCTGAAATCCACTTAACCTCACGGGTGGTAGCCTATTGACAGTTTCTCAGTTCAAGATCCAAGACCCACATTCTACCAAACAGATTTGACTTTCTCATGGTTACAGTTACTCATCAGCACGCCCAGTGCCAGCCAGAGGTGGTCAACATGCAAGGGAGAACTCCAGCCGAAAACAGGCAGCAACTCTCAACTTCTGGATCCCTCCTAGCTTTGTATAATCTACATTTAGGCATGATGTTTCTCTATCAAAGCGAGGGCATTAATATTCATAAAGTTAACAATCATCCTTACAGTTTCCCAAACAAAAATCTCTTCCTAAAAATCTCAACTTCTCCCTTTTTTCACCTCCACATATCCAATCAATCGCAAACTCTAACACTAAATATTGTTCCAATACTTCTTTCCTATTGCTCTCCTAGTTCATGCCACCATTAACTCCTCTAGATGACTGGAACAACCTGCTAACATGACTGACAAGAGCCTTCACTCCGTGGCCTTTACTCAGCTCTCTGACCTCATCCTTAAATCTGGTGTCCTCCCTTCTCCCACTGTGCAGACCTGTGATACTGAACTACCGTGTTCCATGATCACAGCATGCTGCATGTTCTTCCCTCTATCTAAAACATCTCTGCTCTAAGTATCTCCCTCCCTTTCGTGCTAATGTTCACTCATTTGTCAGGTTTCAACCTAAACATTACCTCCTCCAGAAAGTCTTCCCTGATTCCTACCCAACTCCCCACTGGAGTACCATTCCTCCCTTCCTTGTACTTCCTCCATCTTAGTTCTTGAGTTTTACTGTTATTTACTGATCAGCCACCTTCACTAGACCATAAACTTGCAGATATCCAGGAACATGCCTATTTTGTTCTTCTAAATATCAAACAACCAGCACAGTGCTCAGAACACAGTAGATATCAAAAATGTATTTGTGGAGAGTGAAAGTGAGAAAAACTATGTGCCCAAACACCTGCATAAATAAATTTAAGACACAAGATTTATGGAAAGTGAGAATGCCCTAACTTTCACACTTAGAATAATTTTATAAAGCCCTTAAATTTGCCCGCCTTAAATCTGTAACATTACAAGCGAAACTCTACATTTAAGAGAAACTACATAAAAGGTAAAATTGGTAAATATATAACCCATTAACTACTGATGTATCATCATACATTTAAATGTGTATTAAAAATACTGGACCATTTTTTTTCTTTAAAAGAGTAATAAGGTGATACACTGCAGACGCAAATCACTAAATTGGCAAAATGTTATTCATTCATCCAAAACAGTCAGTATTCCAGAAAGAACAAAGCTGCTTGTCCCCTAATATGCACATGGGTCACTGATACCCAACAACAAGTGAAAACAGTTTGCCTTGGGACCAACACAACAATCCAGTTTCAGTAAGTAGAAAATAATTTGATACTTACTCACATAATGCCACATATTTTTCAAGACAGTCAATCAGTAGTTTGCTGTCTCCTTGGTGAAAGTGCAGAGCAGGGAGAACGACGTCATCCTTTAGACAGAATACCAAATATGACCAGCCCATACCCTCTTTGTTTTGCTTGATTGATTTCAGGTCTGTCAAACTGAACAGGAATGACCATTTGCTTTTCCCATTTCTATGACTTGGAGCATCTTAAAAACAAGAAAGTGGGGCAAAATATTTTTGTTCACCTTTTTAAAAGGTACTGACAGCACTCTTCACGACTGCCTAACAGAAATTTGTTGAACCTAGGGAATGACTGCAGTATTCATATTACCATGGCTTCCACCTGTATTAGAAATGGCAATAAACATTTTCTTTAAAGAACAGTCTTTAAAATAATTATCTTACTGCATACAAACTGAAAAAAATGCTATCCTTATTTAAAATATCAGCTTTGCCCCAAAATGACAGTGGCTTTAGAAGCAGGTTGGCTGGATTCAAACTGCAACACCACCATCTTACTAACAATGATTTGGGGCAAATAATTGAATCTCTCTGAGCCTTAGTTTCTTCAACTGTATAATGGACATAATTATACTTACCTCCCATTGTTATTCTAAGAATTAAAAAGATAATACTTGTCAACTAACTACTATGGTGTCAAGTATATAGCAAATAATAAATATTCATCCTCTCCACTTCCCTCAAAAACAAATCAAATGATGGACTTCAACAGTCATTTAAAACAAAAACCACCCTTTATTCCTCACATCCAATTATTTTTAGCAGACTACACTGAGTGAAGGTAAAAGTATGCCAATATAAAAAGTAACACTGGAGTGAATACACAGACTAACATTTGTAAAACCCCACAAAATAGTGGGAAATTGAGGATGAAAGGTAATCAAGTTGTGAATGCTTCAAAAAGAATGAGCACATTCAGTATCACTGCTAAAATCAACCTTTTATTAAATTAAGACCCCAGTTCAAATCAAACTATAGCTATGTAAAATAAAGCATTTCCTAGTATCTGGGCTCTTTAGAGAGGCTTAAAATCCTAGGTTTGTGAATAATATCATAATCAATAACAAGCAATTTAAAGATCATCTATTTAAATAAAAATGTAAAGAACAAAGGAAAAAATGCTATCCAATACTTATAATTAATTTCTTATCTAAAAATGTCATTTTAACATTTTAACTCAGACCTTAAGCAGGAAAGCTTCTGATATCTTAAAAAACCCTTTCTTGACTGTTATTTCATAAGAAGTGTCATACTATCCTGCTATTTAAAATCGTCACTAATTCTGTCCCAACACTATCAATTTCACAAAGATAAACCACATAGATAATATTTGCTTACAGAACTTAAATTAATCAAAGGGTAGATCAGTCAGTACTGACCTGAATGTATGTCAGCTTCCTATATAGTCAGGAACATTACAGCTCCATCACCTCCAACAAACTCTCCTAAACTGACACAGAGGAATCTACACCTTCCAGAAACCTCTACTTGCAGGGAATGCAGACACCATCACACTTTCATGGACATGTGATTAAGTGATACCTTTAACAAGTATCACTTGAAAGAAAGTCCAGAAAGGCTAAAGTAAATTATCTACACAGTGACCTGCTGACTTCCTGTTCAGATGTTGAACTCATATCCAAGGCTGATAACAGACTCAGTACTATATGCCCATTTTACTAAACATCATGTTTCACTGGAATTTATATTACAGGGCTCATAACAGCATTACAAACGAACAGCAAAATGAGAACAATTCTAGAATTCCAATATGAGTCACCTACATATGAATGTATCTGGACTACCCAGAAAGGATTCATACTACTAGATGATCTACAAAGACAAAAATATTTTCACAGCAAAACAACAGTGAGAAACTAGATACAATTTTTAAATTAAGCTCTTAAATTACACAAAAAGTATTTAATCCAAAGTAATGCAAGAAAATCATATGAAGATTATTAAATAACATATGAAGACTATACGAACTATCAGAAGTTTGTGCATATTCCCAAAGCAAAAATTTTATGCAATTTTCTCTTGCTAATAGAAGAGAAACACATTACATACTAAATACAACAGAAAATGCCTTACACGTTTCCTCATTTAAAGCTCTGATAAATGATGAGAGAAACATTACAAGTCAATTCTATAAGTCCCTTTACTAGAGTGTAAGTTTCCTGAAAACAAGAACTTGATTCTGTTCACAGCTATATGCCCAGTGCTTAGAAAAGTGACTAGCACATAGTAGGTATTCAAAGGTGTGTTATATAGAATAACAACTTAGTACCAAGTCAACAGAAAAGTAATGTGCAATCTGGTCTACCAATGCAAGCTAGCCAGAACTAGAAATTGTCACAGAAGAAAACTAACAGAACCCAAGAGTTAACCCAAAATTTCCTTCTTTCTCCTTAGAGAAAGGTAAATAAAACTAATTAGTTCTGATGAACTTACCATGTTGCCAAATACATGTAAAAAATACCTTCAACACACTGACATGGGAAAATTGGCCAAAACAGAAGAAAAGTGAATAAAATAGTAAGTCTCCGTATGTCTTAAACAGAATTAACATGAAGGTCATGACATTTTACTTGAATATGTTTCCAGAACATCATGGCAGTCTGTTGTTCTGGAAAGATGTATTTTCAAAACATTTGATCTAGAATATAAAAACAAAGACTAAGGAGTATATTTCCTAAGAAATATAAACTTAAAAAAAGTTTTCAATAGTCGACTTTTTTAAGGTTTGCCTCTGTAAGTCACACAAAACAAGTAAAAATTGTGAAGGTTATAATAATAAAATTAAAAACTGTATTTGAAAAACTGCTTTTCAAAAATGAACAAAAATTTAATGGCTTAATTTTTAACTCTGAAACATTAAGATTAGAAAATGTTTTAAGAAGCAGTTTTTATGAAACATGACTGGATGAGGCTAAAATGAGATGGAATGGGATGAAATGGAAGACATGTACTCCATTAACTCCTTGTTCTGTTAAATATGTGCATGTGTTTGCACACTGGGGCATACTGTGCAATATATTTCTTACTGCTATCATAAAATTTTTTAAGTAGTGGAGAAAACAGAGAAAAAGAAAATGTGTCCTTAACTTTTAATTACTACTAAATAAAGGCTCTTTACAAGCCATCATACAGTGCCAAGATATACAAGCAGTATTTATGTCTGTTTCTTGCTAAGCTACGCAGTACACTGTTACACAGACACACTCAACTCTGCACACTAAATCACCAGAACTTCTGAAGAATACAGGCGCTTGGGCCCCATCTCCAGAGGATGATTTAATTTGCGGGATGAAACCCAAGCACTGGTACTTTCTTGATTTCTGGGTTTTCTGCCATGCATCCAGGATGTAGGACCTTAGTTCCCCAGCCAGGGATCAAACCTGTGCCCTGCAGTGGGAGCCTGGAGTCTTCCAACCACTGAACCACCAGGGAAGTCCCAGCTGGTACTTTTTTTTTACTTTTTTTCAAAGCTTAACTTCCCCATGTGATTTCAATGCACAGCCAAAGTTAAAAACCATTAATCTAAAAAGATGTTTACTATCAGATATTTTTCTCAAACATGTATTTCAAAATTTCCTTTATTAAATTCTGAAAATTCACTCATTTTGCTCATTTCTGTAACTTTTTCATTTTCAAGGATTTAGCAATAATATTAGCCAATGAAAAATAGCAATTCACATCAACCAATCCTGAAGGTCTGATCTAGAGAACTTAAAAATCCCTCAAATGCTAAATATACTAAAATTCTGTGGTTTTCTTTTTATAACTAGGCTCTTTCTTGAGGTTTCATCCCACCTATTTGGACTACTGTATTTCTATAAGAGAAAGCTAGCCCTAGCTCATAGGCTTCCCAGGTGGCGCTAGTGGTAAAAAACCCCGCCTGCCAATGTACGAGGTGTAAGAGAAGTGGGTTCGATCCCTGGGTTGGGAGGATCCCCTGGAGAAGAAAATGGCAACCCGCTCTAGTATTCTTGTCTGAAGAATCCCATGGACAGAGGAGCCTGGCAGGCTATAGTCCATGGGGTCACAAGAGTAGGACACGCCTTAGGGACTAAACCACCATGCATATATGTTTTCTTTTTTTTGGCATTCCTATTCTACAGGGAAGGTTCTTATCAGAACAATGTAAAAATGTTATAAAAAGAAAACCACAGGACTTTAGTATATTTAGCATGTGAGGGATTTTTAACTTCTCTAGATTTGACCTTCGGGGTTGGTTTATGTGAATTGCTATTTTTTGTTTGCCTAATATATGCATGAGCTGATTGTTAAAAAAAAGCCTGTGATTTACTATTTAATTGCTACTGTTCCCAAGAAATGATACAGTACAAAGTATAACTACTGTATATGAGAATGATTCCCCAGGCCACACATGAAAATCAATTTTACTTATATTATCATAGCAATACATATATTAAACATAGCAATGTATATTCTTGTAAACATAGCAATACATATTGAACATAGCAATACATATTCTTGTAAACTTTGGCTAGCCTCTTTGATTTCAGTAAAATGCCAATAAATCCTAAATTCAGACCAAAATCATTAAAAGATCAAATATCCTATTAGTTACAAAATACAAAGAAATCAAAACAACAAAAAAAATTAACTCTTTAGAGTGCTTAATATTTTTTAAAGAGATCACAAGTAAGTTGGCCATATCACAGACAGGCTAGCTAGCTTGTATCTGGGATAGTATATGTATGTGTTCTACCAGACTGCTGGCTTGGTTCTTTCTTGTTATCTATATGTAGACAGTCACCACACAGCAAACATAAATTTATATACAAAGGAGAACAGCCACTGAACATATATATAACGGGGAGACTGCAATGAGCTGTGATGATCCCAGTAAACACTGAAATTAGAATGATATGGTTTAGTGGTATACTCCATCTCCCCCTGGTGCTTTAGGATGAAATAACATGACTTTTTAAAATTCTACCGAATTATGAAAAATGTACATGAGAGACAACCAAAGCAATTTTTAAAGTGTTTCTATTTTATGCCATTAATAACTTCAAACAGAACAAGTACTTTATGAAGTCACAACCAAGGAAACAAAAAGATGATAAAGGAATAAAAACATAAGAGTTATACATATTAATCAAGGCACCAAATCATCCTTCCTCTAAGGAGCATGAAACCACTTTCTTTGCACTTTTGTTCATACTGTAGCAAATCAGTTTAAGATTTCAAAAGACTGAAGTCATACCTCCATTAGTGTGTGGTTTCTTTTTAAATGAAACTGTATTAACCATGTCCCACTCTGCTTCGTAACTGTTCAGATGTTCCGCTACTCGATGAGCTCTTTCTTTTGGGGCCTGAGTCCATTCTACAACTGAGCTGGAGTCCTAAAATAATTATAACATACAAAATATTTAGGGACTAAGACTACAATTTCACTTTAATCAATAATGTCTTCTCAGCTCCTATATAAATTAAGTTTGTAGGTTGTGGCAGACATCACTGGTGGGAAAATTGAACACTATTTGCTATCCTTTCTCCCTTGTTCAAGAAAACAAAAAAAGAAAAGCGTGTCCAGACTCTTCTGCAGATAGAGTTATCAGAGAAATATAAGCTAAGTGAACAGTAGGCCTTGGGAATGCTTTGATTTTCCTAATAAAAGCCTTATCCCTTTGCCCCTACTTCCTGCTTTCGATGCAGCTATGTTGCTAAAAATATAACAGCCACCTTACAACCATAGAGAAAAAGCAAGAAAAACACTGCAAAGAGCTCCAAACCTCCAGACTTCTGGTTATTTGAGGAAAACGGCCAACAGTAGCCACTTATTGAGGTCATCATCATTGGTTGCTATATTTCTCTTAATCAAAATTACCTAAAAGCTACAAATAACATATCTACATGTTTAGTCCTAAAGAATTTTGTTTTAAAAGAGACTAAAGCAAAAAAAACAACCAAAAACCTAAAAAAATAAAAGTCTAAAATGCAACATTAATAATTTGACTAAATCAAAAAATTTAACTTCTAGTCAACAAAAGATACTACACATAAGTTAACGATAAGCAAAACTTGTGAAATCTTTCTAAAATACATAGAAGATGACAGAAAAACATCCAGAAAACAAATATAACCCCTACCAACTTACTTAGAAATCAACAAATATCAAGAGAAAAGGAAATGGCATGAACAAACAAATCAAAGAAGAAACATGAAGTGACAAAGAAAGAAGTCCAACTTCAGAAACAAAGAAAAGCAAGATGAATTTCAATTTTTATGCCTCTTCAATTAAAAAATAAAATATAGAAGACAGTGTGAGGAAATGCTATCTCACACTGTTGATAACAGTGATAATTAGTACTGACTGAAATGAAAATGGAGTCATATTTATTAAAATTTAAAATATGCATATTTCACAATAACTTTATCTACGTTAGAGAAATAAACATGTATACAAAGAGGCAGATATAAGAATTTTCATCATAACATTGCTTGTAAAAGTGAAAAGCTGAAAATAACTTATTATCCATCAATGAAAGAATAAGTAAATAAACTAGGGGTAGCCAATAAAATGCTAGGCAGAAGTTTTAAAGATTGATATCTATTCATGTGTATTTATGTTCAATATGTAAAAGTAAATAAAAGGAAATCATGAAACAATGTATGCAGTATAACAACTACATGGAACATACATAATTAGAATCACACTAGAGAAAACCAGGGATGATGGATGGATAAATGGATATAGACAGGTATACAGATAAGGAAGGAAATGTGTACTGATAAAAGTCTGGAAAGATACACAGTAAACAGGGACAGATGAGGGATGAGGTTCTAGTCAAGGAGGGCTTCAACTTTCTATTATTTGAATTTTTACAATGTGGATTACTAGTGTAATTCTTTTCAAAAATGGAAAAAAGATTTTATAGGAACAGGAATATATTATTAAGAAACAAAAGAAATTAGTAAGGAATAGAAACAGACTGAAGAATAGGGGGAAAAAAACTGAATGAATGAAATTATAAAGTGGAGTGCTTTTTCCTCAGAGTCCTTCCACAAATGTCACTTCTCAGGGAGTCCTCCTTGTTTGCCCAATTTAAAAAATGCAACCTTTACCACCATCACTACCAATAAAGAGGAAAGCTAAGTAGGATTTACAGAACCCAACCCCACCCGAAGGCTTGGACCTGGTGCATCAGGTACGTTTGGAAACTAGGATAAAGGTCAAGCTGAAAAAAACGACTACTAACAAAAGTCCAGAAGGCTGGAGGTTTATTCACTGGAAAAGGTAAAACAGATTCTCTCTGGATTACAAGAAACCTGGGACACTGAGCAAAGAGATAATACACTAAAAACAGGAGAATGAATCAAAAGTTCATCAAACGAGTGGCAAGACTCCCAGCTCTCTTCCTCCACTCAGTTCCCGGAACAGTAGAATCCAGTTTTCCCTCTTCAGGCAGAAATCTGTAAACTCTTCTCTGACAAATGACCAGCCCAAGAAAAAAGACCCAGGTTTCAACATCAGGGATTCCCCAAGCAAACAGCCTAGCCAGGTTGCCCTGAGTCCCAACTATGAACAAACCTATCATACACTGAGAGAGTATGATCAGTTTTTCGTGTGTGCTGTTTATTAGCACCAAGTACAAAGATCACCAAACAAAGGCAAGTGTCTACATAAATGATAAAAGTCTAAATGAAACAGCGGAAAAGATAGTGAATTAGAGAAAGTGGACTATATACAGAAATGAAAACATCTAAAAAATTATCCTTAAATTCCTCAGAAACAAGGGAATCATAGATGAATAACATCCAAGAATAGGATGCAAGTTTTCTTTTAAAGGGGGGAAAGGGGACACATAACAAGATGCATTCAAAATTTAAAAAACAGCCAAGATGAAAATGGTTCCAGAAGAATTGAAACATAAAACTAAAGAAATTTCCTAGAAAATAACATACACAAAGAATTAGAAAATAGTAAAGTATTAAAATACTACAGGACTAATATAAAACATGTAGAGGGTTCCAGAAAGAACGAAAGTAGAAAATGGACAGAAAGAAGAAATCACCACTAAACAATTCAAGAACATTTTCTAAAAATGAAAAGATACAAGTTTTCATATTAAAAAGGACTATCAAGTACCCAAACAGAGGATAAAAAGGACCACAAGGGCACATTTCCAGGACATCTAGAATAGTAGAAACAAAAAGGTAATTCTAAAAGCTTCTAAAGAGGAAAAAAATATAGCAAGGATCAGGATTCGAATACATTAGACTTAACATCAATAAAGAAAATAAGTGAAATGTAAAGACAGTAACTTCCAAAAATGTGGGGGTAATTTATTTTCAAACTATAATTCTATGCCAGCCAGTCATCAATTCAGAATTGACAGCTCAACCCAAATATTCATAGGATAAAAAAGTCTGAAAACAGAGATGCCTTTGGTCTCACACACGCGTTTTCTCGGGAAGCACCGGAGGTGCACCAGCTAGAGAGTAAGCCGGGAGAGAAGACAGCACAGGAGACGGGGGTAAAACACGGGAAGGAGGCCAGAGGAAGCCAGAGCACTGCTACCCAGCAAACCAAAAGGGCAGCCAGTTCAGGAGGAGCGTGGAAGACAAGTCTGCAAGAGATGCCTCCAAGAAGGCGAAATCAGATCGTCTATGTGACTAATACTTTGAGAAGAAATGTGGAGAACTGAGCCATAGTTTCAGGGTGAATTAGAGATAAGAGAGCTAAATCCCTACCTTCCACAGTGAGAACGCAACACGTTAGACACAGTAAACATAAATTAATCCAACTATCCCGTTTCTAGGTTTTCAAGGAAAATATGTCCACAAAGAAATTTGAACCTCATCATGCACAGGAGCATTATTTAGATTAGCCTTAAGATGAAAACAACCCAAATGCTCATCAACTGATGAATGAATGAACAAAATACGGCACATATCCAGAAATGCAGTATTATTCAGCAAAAAGGAAGAAAAGGCAAGAACGGATAGGTGCTAGAACAGGGATGAACCTTGAAAATATTATGCTACGTGAAAGCAGCCAGTCACATAAAACTACATATTATACGATTCCACTCAGATAAAATGTCCATAATAAGCAAATCCTCAGAGACAGATAGTAAATTAATGAGTGAAGAGTATTGAAGTTAAGTGGGAAAGAGAGGTGACTGCTTTTTTGGAATAGAAATGTTTTAAAGTTGGTTATTGGTGATAGTTATACAATTCTGTAAATATACTAAAGAAACTGAATTATGTCCTTTAAAAGAGTGAACTTTATGGTATATGAATTATATCTTAATAAAGCTTTTATTTAAAAACATCATTCCTTTAGTAATATATTTCTTCCATAAATACCTTTCCAGCATAGAGAATACTAGAAGAATCTAATGCATCATCCAGTGGTCTCCAGTCCACTATTACTTCAGCATCCTAGAAAAAAAAATTATTAACCATATTTACTCTTCAGCAATATCTTATTTTTCAGTCACCTATGGTTAATTCCCTGAACTAAAAGTGAAATTTTTTGAGGGGGCTGCACCACAAGACATGCAGGACCTTAGTTCCCTGACCAGGGCTTGAACCCACTTCCTCTGCATTGGAAGCTCAGATTCTTAACTATCGGACTACCAGGGAAGCCCCCAAAATGAATTTTTAACCTTTTAAATTTATTAGCACCTTAACATGCATATCATATGTAAACAACCACTATTTGACAACAAACAATATGCAGATTTCAAAATTCCAATTTTCATTATAAAAAATTATATTACTGCAACTTTTCCATAGTAAATTTAAAAATATTCCATGCATTTTACTGGCTTATCTGAAGCATTTTATTTCTAACATCACTTTCATGTTAAATTTACAACCACTGTTCAATTATATAATTTTCTCTTACAAGTAAAATTCAAACTTGCTGATAATGTCCCAATTACTATTAATTTAAACAATTATTTTTAAAAATTTATTTAAACAAACAATTGTTAAATAAAGTCATTTACTAGAAACATACCTTTTCTAAAACACGTAATATTCCTGAAATCAAGCTGTCCTGGTCATTGGTCTTTCCCAAAGATGAGTGAATATAGACCCCTTCCTGTTCATATATAATCTGAAACAGCAAAAATAAGATTAATCAAACCATTTTTATGCAGTACTATCTCAATGTTTGTCTTAAAATATTTAAGAGATATTTTTCTATAATGCCTGAACCAAGTTTTTGATTATTTCATATAAAACTGTATTATCTTTTTTTTTTTAGTTCTACCAGTTTATTGCTACCAACCCATCTCCCTCCACCCTCGTGAAAACATGCTCAGTCATGTAATCCCATGGACTTCAGCCCGCCAGACTCCTCTGTCCATGGATTTTTCCAGGCAAGAACACTGGAGTGGGTTGCCATTTCCTTCTCCAAAAAGTGTATTATCTTAAAAATATTATTGAGACTTAAAAACACTTCAAACATAAATTAGAAAGGAATTTGCTTTGTTACTCATGCAAGTCTGGTGATATGTAATCACAATCTTGATCTTCTCCTTAGACAAAGATGTCAAGCTAATTGTTGTGTGACACTACATGCAAATTTCACATAACATATTTTTAACAAACATTAAGCAAAGTATTGGGTTCAACCTGAAAATATTAAAAACAAGAACATGAAATATAATGAGGAGTTAATGATTTCTAACCATTCCTGTAATAGCGTATGTTTTTACTGTAAGTTTATTTTGGTGTGCTTTTGTAGCACAATGGCCTAGAAATTCATGGAATAACATGGGAATATTAAAAAGTAATAATGAGGCCTTCTTGGGATGATCAGAACTAGTTTAAGCTCATAAACACTTGCTGAGTGCCTCTATATGTAACAGCATATAAAAAGGTAAGTATAAGACTATGACAGGCTTCCCTGGTGGCTCAGACAGTCAAGAATCCACCCACAATGCAGGAAACCTGGGTTCGATCCCTGGGTTGGGAAGATGCCCTGGAGGAGGGCATGGCAACCCACTCCAGTACTCTTGCCTGGAGAACCCCATGGACAGAGGAGCCTGGCCGGCTGCAGTCCCTGGGGTGGCAGAGAGGTGGACACGCCTGAGGGACTGAGCACAGAAGACAGGTCCCAGTACCACGTCCCACAGGAGTACAGGGGAGACCAGTTACCTCCTAAGTAAACGAGATGGTTATAAAGTGAAATCTTGTTTGCTAAAAGCATTATCTGATATATTAAGATTCTATTTCCGACCCATTTCAAACCAGTAAAAATTACTTTTCATTATGAAAATAAGTAAAAGGAAAATAAAACAGTCACTCCCAGACTGAAGTAATTTTGACATAAGTTTGGAATACAGTCTACTTTCTATTTATGTAGATCTTTTATCAATACAATCACACTATTCAAAATAGCACTTGTTGTTGTTGTTCAACCACCAGTTGTGTCCGACTCTGCAAACCCATGGGCTGCAGCACGCCAGGACTCCCTGTCCCTCACCATCTAACGCAGTTTGCCCAAGTTCATTTCCATTGCACTGGTGATGCCATCCAGCCATCTCATCCTCTGACACCCTCTTCTCCTTCTGTCCTCAATCTTTCCCAGTCTCAGGGACTTTTCCAATAAGCCGGCTATTCGCATCAGATGACCAAAATCCCAGAATTCCAGCTTCAGCATTGGTCCTTTCAACAAGTTTTCAGAACTGATTTCCCTTAAGATTGACTGGTTTGATCTCCCTGCTATCCAAGGGACTTTCAGGAGTCATTTCCAGCACCACAGTCCAAACAAAGGCATCAATTTTTTGGTGTTCTGCCTTTACAGTCCAGCTCTTACAACCATACATGACCACTGGGAAGCCCACAGCCATGACTATATGGACCTTTGTCAGCAAAGTAATACCTCTGTTTTTCAACACATTGTCTAGGTTTGTCAGTTTTCCTGCCAAGAAGCAATTGCCTTCAGATTTCATGGCTGCAGTCACCGTCAAAGTGATTCTGGAACCCAAGAGGAAAACTGTCACTACTTTCACCTTTTCCCCTTCTATTTGCCATGAAGTAATGTGGCCAGATGCCATGACCTTAGTTTTTTTTAATATTTAGTTTTAAGCCAGCTCTTCACTCTCCTCCTTCACCATCACCAAGAGGCTCTTTAGTTGATCCTCACTTTCTGCCATTATAGTAGCATTACCCGCATATCTGAGGTTGCTGACGTTTCTCCCGCCTATCTTCATTCCAGCTTTAACTCACTCAGCTCGGCATTTGTCAGGATGTCCTCAGTCTATAGGTTAAACAAAAACAGGGTGACAGCAGACAGCTCTGGCGTACTCTTCTCTCAATCTTGAACCAAACAGTTGTTCCATACATGGTTTTAACTGTTGCTTCTTGACCTGCATACAGGTTTCTCAGGAGACAGGTAAGATGGTCTGGTATTCCCATTTCTTTAAGAGTTTTCCACAGTTTGTTATGAGCCACACAGTCAAAGGCTTTAGCATAAACAATGAAACAGAGGTAGATGTCTTTCTGGAATTCCCTTGCCTTCTCTATCATCCAGCAAATGTTGGTAATTTGATCTCTGGTTTCACTTCATTTTCTAAACCCAGCTTGGACATCTGGACGTTCTTGGTTCGCATAATGCTGAAGCATGCAAGATTTTAAGCATGACCTTACTAGCATGGGAGATGAGGGCAATTACCCAATGATTAGCACATTCTTTAGTACTACCCTTGTTGGGAACTGGGATGAGGATTGACCTTGTCCAATCCTTTAGCCACTGATGGCTCTTCCAGATTTGCTGACATACTGACTGCAACACCTTGATGTCTAAAGGCATCATCCTTTAGGGTTTCCAACAGCTCTACTGGAATTCTACTGGGTTTCCCTGGTGGCTCAGACGGTAAAGAATCTGCCTGCAATACAGGAGACCTAGGTTTGATCCCTGGGTCTGAAAGATCCCCTGGAGAAGGGAACAGCAACCCACTCCTATATTCTTGCTTAGAGAATTCCATGGACAGAGGAGCTTGGCAGGCTCCTGGGCCCATGGGGTCACAAAGAGTCAGACACGACCTAGCGACTAACAAACACACTGGAAATCCATCGTATCCACTAACTTTATTAACATCAGTGCTTCCTAAGGCCCACCTGACTTCGCACTCCAGAATGTCTGGCTTTGGGTGACTGAACAGCATAGGGACCAAGGATGTAGGACGAGCAACAAAGCTCACCATCATCACCCCCCAGAGGACCTTTATGGAACATTTATGAACCAACAATTCCATGTTATAGCTTAATCCTTACAAAAATCATAGGTTCTATATTATTATAACTACATCATTAGGATGAGGAGAGTATTTATGGGCTGAGAAATCTGAAAGAGGTTAAATAACTTGCCTAAAGTTGAAGACACATATAGTAAGGAGTGGTGTAGAGTCTGAAACCCAGGCAGTCTGACACCAGAGAACGGTTCTCTTAGCCACTGCACTACAAAGTTCCCACATTACTTTTATTACTTCTCCTGTTTTGTTAACCGCTTCTGGTACAGACTTATATCAAGTCAAGAAAGAGTCCTTTCAGTAATCAAGATCACAAGAGAAGTTCTGATCTCAAAAAATCTAAGATGGCCTTCAATGAAACAGCTGTTAAACACCAGACTAGCATGAAGCAGAAGGCAAAGACTAGGGACAGTCTGAGTTAAGGAGTGGTGGGAGACAATGCTGTACTGTTTGTATAGAAATGAAAAATTAAATTTTAAAGCATACAGATTTACTCACAGATGGACACAAAGATATGCATAAGAACATTCACAATACTATTATTTATAACATGGTGGATGGTAGAGCTGAGAGGAGGAAAAGGAAGGTATGAACCTAAATGACCACAGAAAGAAATTATCAATTACAACCTGCAATGTTCATTCTACGGAGAACAGAACTCAGAAGTTGAGAGGCACGTTAAACAGACAGGCATACATGGAAAAAACTCCCAATTATATATAAGATAATGACACTTATATTTTTTAAAAGTGTCTCGGTGTGTGCTATATACGCTAAGTCACTTCAGTTGTGTCCACTCTTATTTGTGTAAAATAACAGACAACAAGCTCTGGAAGGACACACTTTAATGTTAGCAAAGGTTACTTCCGGAAAAGAGAAGGGAACAGAGAAAGGCTGAAAGAGAAACTGTAACTTTCTATGTTACTGCTGGACTTGTTTGAATATTTCAAAGTGCAAAAACAGTGTTACACTGCTTCTTAAATTCTGTGGTATTGAGTCTTGATTCTGCACTCAACCAAGACTCTACTCGCTTTCTTTTCTTCGCTGACGCCGCTCATCCGAAGGGAACCCCTGGACTCCGCCGGGGCTGGACCCCGGCAGTCTTGCTTTAACTAGACACTGAATAGCAATCAGAACCGCAAAGAGTAAAAAGTCTGTTAATACTGAGAGTTGTCAAAGGTGGGGTGGGAGGGGTGAGCACTTGTCTGCTTTGCCATTAGAATAGTAAACTCTGGTATCCAGAGCATTCTGGAGTATAATTTGGCAGTAAGTTCTGAAATCTTTAGAAAAAGTATACTCTTTGATAAAGCAATTTTAAAGAATGTTTATCACACTGTTATTTATAATGGAGAAAAATTGGAAAATATTGGGTTGTAAGGTAAAGTGATCAAGGATTAAGTAAATTATGATATACATTCACTATGATAATGTTAATCTTTACTGATCAGGAAATGTGACCACCATATATTCTTTAAGTAGGAAAAAATAAGCTAGACCATAAAGCAGTATGGATAGAGTCACACCATTTTAGTAAAAAATTTTAAATTGCTTATGTATATCGATGTATAGAAAAAATCTAAAAGGATATATATTACAGTGCTATCTCTGTGGGATTATCTGTGATTTTTAGTCTCTTTCTTCTATATATCTGTATTTTCTGAGTGCTTAATAAAGAGAATAATCAGAATAAAGCAAAGCTTTTCTTCTTCTGAGTAAAATTTAGTTTGTTTTTTCCCTCTGATCAATAAGCTGGAAAATGACTAGAGGAGATGAGGCAGAGAAACATGCAAAGGTCCTGAGACAGATCTGGAAGCCTGAGATGACGACCTTCTTTCTGGTATGAAGAAGGAAAAAAAAAAGGAAGAGTCAATAAACAGTTAAATGTAGTTTGAGTTTCTTTTAGTTTTTGTTCTGCTTGTTGTACAGCCCTGTTTTAAGAAAGTATTTGTCATACCACACTGATGTTTTCTTCCTTTTTAATAATATTTGAATTTTCATTAAAATGTCAAATTAAATCTGTGAAATTTCTGATATGCTCAGTATTTCACAACTTTTTCTAATCGGTTTCCAGTGTAATTTGCATTCACAAAGTTTCTGCTTAGCTAGAAGTTTGAAACTGATTAGGTTCAGTAAGCCAAGATTCATCTTCCAGCTCCACAAGGGCAAATTTTTTCCAGTGCACCAAAACATTTCTTTGAGATATGACAAGAACTTGTAAAGAATGCTTAAACCTACACTTTGCTACTCTTTTTTTTTTCTTCCAATTCACATGGAAGAAAAATAGACATCTGGGAGAAAAACTGAATCTCTAGTGAATTTGAAGGTCTGCAGTTTTACTCTTTTCTTTCATTTGGCCATGGTCCTTATTTATCTTGTAAGAAGGGAAAATAGTAAACAAATAATGATCATGCTAGGTATAATGTTAAAAAAATTATGTGAGGATGGTTAGAGTGTTCAAAAAAGGAATAAAAAAAAAATTCTGTGGTACTATTAATACTAAAGAGATTCTGGAACTTCAGTGAAATAATGAGCCCTCCTAAAGAATCAAATGCAACACTTCACCTAACTGAAGCACATCAAGCAGCTCTTTCTTTCCCATAAACATGTCAATGAAGTGTAGCCTTACTCTTTGTCATTTAAGAAAAACTTTCCTAAGTAATTCAGTTGGGAAAATATTTAAAAAGTACTAAAGCACCAGGCACTTCATCAAAAAAGTCAAAACTGTACTACCCATCTCATGTTCTTAACTTTTTAGCACTTTCTGAGGGACATATTACATGTCCAAAATTTGACAATTCTAAACCCTGACTTGTACTGTCTTTAGAAAGCAGTTATGTTCATCTTTCTGATTTGAAAAGTATGATGTTAACCAATACAAATTAATTCTGCTGAAGGAATAAAATTTGTAAATTTACCTTCATGTCTACAAAACTTCATTAAGTCTTATTAGACTCAAAGGCATACAAACATAATCACTAGTACATAATTTACTTCAAATATAATATTTAGATCTTATTACCTCCATTTTTTAAAGAATTAACTGAGACACAGAGCTGTTAAGTGACTTTATATCAAAGTAAGAAGTGGGAAAAAAAACAACAACAACAAAGAAAGAAGTGGATTTCAGATTTCCTGGCACCTTCACTCATTAAATCTCAATGATTACTGCCTCAAGAATCTACCAGAAAAATTTTACATAGCTTCCTTAGAAGATGGTTTCTGAAGTTGCTTAGATGCAGAAAATAATGCTGCTTCGGGGACTAAAAACAAAAAAACAGGTTTTTTTGCCTGCACTTCTCAGCTTGTGGGATCTCAGTTCCCCGACCAGAAACTGAACCCAGGCCCTCAGCAGTGAAAGCACACAGTCCTAATCACTGGACCACCAGGGAATTACCTAAAGACAATTTTTAAATGCCTTTAGTTTATAGATCAATGTAGCAGCTAACTATTTAACAGTTTGGCCTTAAACAAAATCCTCCCCCATCTGAAGGCCTAAACATTTCACAAGAAAAGTTTAGCCCCTGTATAGCATCTTGGTTTGAATCATTTGTTTTAATATGATAACCTTTTACTCTACTTTCTTTGAGGGCATGATTTTACTTATTTTCTACTCACAGCATATATATGTTCATCACCATAGTTTATGGGTACACGCATATAATAAAACACAGTTGTATCGACTACTTGAAACAGTTCAAAATCAGAAACAGAAACAAAAATCAAAAATCAAAAAAAAAATCAAAAAAAGAAACAAAAATCCAATTAAGAATTTGATCTTAGGGAATTCCTTGGCAGTCCAGTGGTTAGGACTCCACCCTTTTACCACAGGGGCCTGGGTTCAACCTCAGTTTGGGGAACTGAGATCTGCAAGTTATGTAGTGAGGCCAAAAAAAGAAGGAAAAAAAAGAATCTGATCCTCTTGACAATAGCATGAAGATATTTCTTCATTAAACTCTACAGTGAATTGATTCCTGAGGAGGATGAGACTACCACAGGACATTCTGCTTCCTCCATTTACCAATGCTAATGATTAACACTTGAAAAGCTATCTCCAAGCTTGTTTGATATGAAAAATTATTTTGTTACAGGGAACAATTATGATATCAGGAATTTCATCTAAGGTAATATTCAGTACTTTTAGTGAAACAGGCTTCCAATTTCCTTACTCTGGTTTTATTAATAATTTCTAATGTAAAATAAAAAGAAAGGTTCAAATGCTATCATTGGCCATGTAATATTTCTACTATTCATTACTTTACAAAGCATTTCTACATTATCACATTTGATCCTCACAATTCTATTAGATACATGCTATCACTCCCACTTTGCAACTGAGGGAAAAAAAGGCAAGGAAGTAACTTTTTTTTGGGGGGCCATGCAGCATGCAGTATCCCAGTTTCCTGACCAGGGGCCACACCCACGTCGTCCTCAGTGGAAGCACAGAGACCAACCATGGACTACCAGGAAAGTCCCAGAAGTGATCTGATCCAAATTCTTCTATTACTCTACTCTGGCCACCTGATGAGAAGAGCTGACTCACTGGAAAAGACCCTGATGCTGGGAAACATAGAAGGCAAAAGGAGAAAAGGGTGGCAGAGGATAGCACCACTGACTCAATCAATGGACATGAATTTGAGCAAACTCCAAGAGATAATGAAGGACAGAGAAGCCTGGCGTCCATGGGTCGCAAAGAGTCGGACATGACCTGGCAACTGAACAAAAACAACAATTTCCATTATTCCAGGGTTGAACTCAGGTCTGCTCGGACAAGTTTTATTTGTCCAAAGGGTACATAATGGAAAAGACAATCAATTTAAGGCTTCGCATGTGTGAACACTGTCCCAGTATCATTCGTTAACTCTTTGTGACCCATGGACTGCAGCCCGCCAGCTCCTCTGTCCATGAAGTTCTCCAGGCGAGAATACCGGAGCAGGGTGCCATTTCCTTCTCCAGGGGATCTTCCCAACCCAGCCATCGAACCCAGTTCTTCCACATTGCAAGCAGGTTCTTTACCATTTGGGCCACCCGGGAAGCCCCCCATCACTGCAGGAAACCTAACAAATCACAGGGCACTAGGTAGAATACTCAGAATAGTCTTGCCTCAGCAGTGGGGCACTGTGAGTCTTACATTAAATGCTGTGCTGAGGGAGGGGGGATCGGGATGGGGAATACACGTAACTCCATGGCTGATTCATGTCAATGTATGACAAAACCCACTACAATATTGTAAAGTAATTAGGCTCCAACTAATAAAGCAAATGAAAAAAAAATGCTGTGCTGATAAAAAACAAGGTCCTACTGTATAGCACAGGAAAATATATTCAATATCCTTTAATAAACCATAATGGAAAGAATAATGTGAAAATATATATATAAATGAATCCCTCTGCTGTACACTACAAACTAACACAACACTGTAAATCAACTATACTTCAACAAAAACAAAAATAAAAGCCGTGTTGATCACATCTAACAAAGTTTAAAAGCAAGTCCCAAAGGTATCAAATTGTTTCCACACAAGTAAGTGCCTTCTAGGATAAAACTCAAGAACATTTTACACAAAAAAAAATATGTATATAAAATTCACAGTAATGACATTTGGCTAAAAAAAAAAAAAAAACAAAAACCCACAAACTACCAGACAGATTTCGGCATCTGGTACCAAAAAATCAATCAGAAAGATATGACTCACAGTAAGGGGGAAAAAAATCAACCAACTAAATATGACAGATTAATAAAATAGGGAAAGACATTAAAACATTATTATAACTGAGTTCTCTATTGTTCAGGACACTAGAAACAAGTTACAACTTGCTAAGACATCAAAAATAGATCCAAACTGAACTTCTAGAGATGAAAAATACAATGTCTGAGATAAAAAATACACTTAATAGGATAATGGCAGGTTAAATATTTTAGAAGAAAAATGAACTTGAAGTTACAGCAATAACTATATAAAACAAAACACAAAAGGGGAGGGGGCTGAGAAAAAAAGTGAACAAGGCACCAATGAGCTACAGGGAAATTTCAACTGATCTAGTATATGTATTAACCTAACTGATGTACCTGAAAGAGTTGACTGAGAAAAGAAACCAAAAAAAAATCTTTTTTGATAAAATAATTGCAAAAGTTTATTCAAATTTGACTAAGACTGTAAATCCATAGATGTAAGTACCAATGAACTCCAAAATGAAAGCAAGAATCAAAGCAAGTCATTTAAAGGCCCACTGTAATCAAATTATGCAAAATCAGTAACACACAGAAAATCTTAAAGTCAGCCAGAGGGGGAAAAAAAAATAAGTATAATGATTATAGAAGATTCCTTTTAAGAAACAATGGAGATCAAAAACAATGGAGCAATGCTTTTCTTAAATCACTTTATTGAGGAATGATTGACATATAAGAAACTATACATATTTAACACATACAACTTGGTAAGCTGTGTATAAATATATACCCATGAGACCATCACCATCAAGCCACAAACATACCCATCACCTCCCAAACTTTCCTCCTTTCTCCTTGGAGGAAGACCCAGTGCAACAAAGACCCAGTGCAGCCATAATTTAAAAAAAAACAAAACAAAACACAGAATTTAAAAGAGAGATAAAGACTTTTCCAGACATATAAAAACTAAAAAACTTCATCACAAACAGACCTACATTACAAACGTTTAAGTAAGTTTTTCAGGGAGAGTAGATTACACTAGAAGGAAATCTGGATCCATACAGAAATGATAGCCACCAAAAATGATAACTATGTGAATAAATATATATAAATTTGTTAATCAAATCCCTTTTTTTTTAAGCCTAAATAAATAAATGAATACATGTGGGGGCTTCCTTAGTGGCTCAACTGGTCAAGAATCCTCCTGCAGTCTGGGAGACCTGGGTTTGATCCCTGGACTGGGAAGATACCCTGGAGAAGGGAAAGGCTACCCATTCCAGTATTCTGGCCTGGAGAATTCCATGGACTGTATAGTCAGTCCATGGGGTCACAAAGAGTCGGCCACGATGAGCCACTTTCACTTCACTTTCATACACACGTGGACTTCCCTGACAGTCCAGTGGTTAAGCATCCGTCTGCCAATGCAGGGGACAGAGGCTTGATCCCTGGGCTGAGAAGATTCCATAAACTGTGGGGCAACTAAGCCTGTGCACTGCAACTGCTAAGCCTGCGCTCTAGAGCCCACAAGCCGCAGCTGCTGAAGCCCACCCCCGAGCCCGCGCTCCACAACAGGAAACGCCGAAGTGACAGGTCCAGGCCTCAGGACCAGAGAAAGTCCACGGTCAGCAACAAAGACCCGGCACGGCCAAAAACAAATGGATTTTTTAAAAAAGAATGAATATATGTTTTCGTGGAGTTTGCATTATATGCAAAAGTAAAATAAGAAAAATAGCACAAAAGTTGGGAGAAGAGAAATGAAGTATAGTGTTCTAGGTTCTTATATCTTATGTGGAGCAGTATAACTCCTGAAGGTAAATGTGACAAGCTAAAGATGCATACTATAGGCATTAAAGCAATCACTAAAATAAGAGTTCATAGTTAATTGTCAATAAAGGAAATAAAACTTAGACTAATGAAAACTACTTGATTAGTCACAAAAAAGGCAGAAAAAGAAAATGGAACAAAGAAGAGACGGCACAATAAAAATCAGCAAGATGATAAGACTTAAATTTAACCATACCTCATTAAATACAAATTACCTAAATTAAATACAAATTACCTAAATACTAAAAAGAGTATCAGATTGAAAAGTAAGCCCAAATTCTATGCTACCTGCAAGAAAAGCATTTTAAATATAAAGACATAAATAGGTTAAAAATAAAAAGGTGAAAATATATACTAACACTAATTAGAAAAAAGCTAGAATGGCTATATTAATATCAGACAAAAATAAACTTCCGGACAAAAGAAATATTACTGGTTAGAAAGATAATTTCCTAATGATAAAATGGTCAATGGTTCAAGATGATCTAACAATCCTAAATGTTTATGCACCTAATAAGACTTTCAAAAAACGTGAAGCA
Source organism: Cervus elaphus (assembly GCF_910594005.1). Taxonomy (NCBI): domain Eukaryota; kingdom Metazoa; phylum Chordata; class Mammalia; order Artiodactyla; family Cervidae; genus Cervus; species Cervus elaphus. The sequence continues at coordinate 3,167,903 of NC_057817.1, read as the reverse complement.
CAAAGTGACAGGACTGCAAGAAGAAATAAACAAGTCCACAATTACTGTAAAATTTCAAACCCCTCTCAATAAGTGATTAAATGATAGAAAGAAAATCAGTAATATAGAAGACTTGATAACACACCATCAACCAACTGGACCTAATTTATGCTTACAAAACATTCCACCCATCAATATTCATTTGAATACTCATTTGAATGAGTGTTCATTTGAATACTTAAAAGAATACTCATTCTTTCAAATATACACAAAACATTTGCCAAGACAGATCAAAAATTGAGCCATAAAGCAAATATCAATAAACTTAAAAGAATTCAAGTACATTCTGTGACCACAATAGAATTAAATTATGAATCAGTAATAGAAATATCTTTGGCATATTCTCACATACCTGGAAATTAATAACATACTTCTAAATACCCAAGGATCAAGAAGAAATAAAAGGGGAACTAGAAAGTATTTAAACCAAATCAAAATGCAAGCTTATATTAAAACCTGTGCACGGTCTGTGCAATGCCACTAAAACAGCGCTTAGTGGGAAACACATAGGGTTACATGCCTTTATCAGAAAGGAAAAAAGGTCTCAAATTAATGACCTCAGCATCTACTTTAAGAAACTAGAAAAAGAAATGCCAATTAAACCCAAAGAAAGCAGGTAGAAATAAAGATCAGAGTAGAAATCAATAAAATACAAAAAAGAAATAAAACTGGTTAAAACTCTAACCAGACAGATGAGGAAAAAATAAACGACATAAACTACCAACATTCGGAATTAGAACTTTAACATCACTACAGATGTACACAAGTAAAAAAGACACCAAGAATATTTATGAACAATTTATACTAATGAATTTGACAACTTAAAACAAATTTAAGAGACACAGCCACCAATACTCACAAGATGAAAAAGATAATCTGTCCTGAGTAGTACAGTATAAATTAAGAAAATTAAATTTATAGTCTTTTTAACAGTGTTCAAATAAATGGATACCCATGTGCAAAAAGATAAAACTTTAACCCTTACATCACACTACATACACAAATCAAACAGGACAAGACTTAAATGTAAAACTTAAAACTACAAAGCTTTAAGAGGAAAATTTAGGACAAAATTTATGTGGCCGGGGGGAGGGGGGATCGGGATGGGGAATACGTGTAAATCTATTGCTGATTCATGTCAATGTATGACAAAACCCACTGAAAAAATAAATTAATTAATTTAAAAAAAATTTATGTGGCCTTGGGTTCAACAACAACAACAAAAATTTAGAAATGATGCCAAAAGCATAAAAGACTGGTAAATCATCAAATTGAAAACTTCTCTTCAAAAGACATTAAGCAAATGAAAAGTCACAGCTCAGGTGGAGAAAATACATGCAAGTCATGCTGTATGTGTAATAAAGGACTTACATCCAGAACATAAAAATAACTCTCAAAATTCAGTAACAAGACAATGAACAAAAAAATTTTAAATTAAAAAAAGGGCAAAAGGTTTAAACAGACACTTCACCAAAGGGATGACATAAAATCACATGAAAAAAATGCTCAGCATCATAAGTCATTGTTTTGCTGCTTTTAGTTGCTAAGTCATTAGGGAACTGCAAACTGAAACTATCTATTAAAATGACTATAAATTTTTAAACTAACATGCCAAGCGTTAACAAAGATGTGGAGCAACCAGAACCTTTATACACCACCAGTGGGAAGGTAAAATGGTTTGGAAAACAGTTTGGCAGCTTCTTAAAACCCTAAATACCCAGTTTACACTGTGCCATGTGCTTAGCCTGGCTCTGTGACCACATGGGCGGCAGCCCACCAGGCTCCTCTGTCCACGGAATTCTCCAGGCAAGAGTACTGGAGTGGGTCACCATCTACTCCTCCAGGGGATCCTACTGACCCAGGGATCAAACCTGCGACTCCCGTGTCTCCTGCACTGCAAGTGGATTCTCTGCCTGCGGAGCTATCAGGGAAGCCCGAAACTAACATTATGATCCAGCTATTCTACACCTAGGTATTTGCCCGACAAAATACAAAGCATATATTCATACAAAGACTTATACATCAATGTTCACAGAAACTTTATTTGTAAAGCCAAAAGTGAAAAAGAAAAATGTCCATCAATAGATCAATGAATAAACATACATACACCCATATACCTATATGACAGGATACTACTTGGCAATAACAAGGAATTACTAACTAATGATACATGCAACAACATAAATGAACCTCAAAATAATTATGCTGAATAAACAAAGTCAGGCCAAAAATAGAGTACATGCCATATAATTCCATTTATATGAAACTGCAGAAAATGCAAACTAGTCACAAAAAGCAGCTCAGTGGTTGCCTGTGGACAGGATGAAGACAGTGACAGATTACAATATGTCAAGAGGAAACTTTTGAGTGGTAGATATGTCATTATTTTGATTTTATTGATGGGTCTATAGTGTATTAAAAGTTATCAAATTATACACACTATGTGCTACTTACTGGTTGTCAATTAGTACCTCAATAAAGCTGTATAAAAAACAACTAACAGGAAAAGTCTATTTTATACCACAAAACCCTATATAAAAGTGAACACATGGCAGAAGTATCCTACTGGAAAAAAAAAGTTGTTGATCCTGCCTCAAAAAAATTTTTTTAATTCACACCTTATCTATTTTTCTTTGGGGATTAAGTGTCCATAGGGAGCAAAAACTATCAAGCACATTCAAAGACTCGCCACTTGGTGGTGGTAAGTCAATTATCTAAACTTAATTCAACAAACTTTTATTGGGCACTTATTATGTGCCAGACACTGTGGAGAGCAGAAAAAAATAAACAAGATAAAAGTTCCTTGCCTGGATGTAAATGGTAATTTTATAAAAAAGGTAAAATCTTTACACAAGCTAGAGCATTCTAATTTCTTCCCACCCTCTTGGGAGGGGGAAAAAAAAAGAATGGGTCAAGGTACTAAAAAAAGGAGAAAAGTTCTCTATTTGGAATAAAATGGTCTTAAATATTTGCTAAGATGCCTAACTAGGTAATTATATTTATAAAACTTCCAATGACAGCCTGGGACATTTTGACATGACATGGCAGAAACTGCCGATTTTTTTTTCCTTTACCAAAGAAACCATGTCCAACACAACTCATTAAAAGTACTCTGGGAACCATAGCAAATTATTTAGAATAAACTTACTGACCTCTTAATTTAGCAGAAATTAGAATAAAAGTTGCACAATACAATGGCAGATAATTTTTCATTTTGTCCCTACACTTAATGGAATTGGATTTTTATCTGTATTATTATAATCTTTATTTTCAAAAACTAAAGATAAAACATTCAACTAATATTTGAAATTTACTCTTAGGTTTTAGGGATAAAATCCTTGCCCTAAATCTCTGTCCAAAACTGGAAATTCAACACCTACTATACACAACATACATTCTGAACTTTAGCAACTGTGAATTTTTAAGCTAAATTTAACAAGGAAGTTACAAAATTCAGTTTCTTTAAAACTATTCGGCATATAAGTAATTTAAAGTTTTGATTAGAGATGTTATCTGCAGGAAATGCCAGAATAAGCCCAGAAACTCTAATGAGCAATATATAAGCACCCACTTGATGTCTCCACTTGAACAACCCACAGGCATCTTACACTCAGTATGTTTTATCCTAAATCTGCTCCTCTGATATTCCCAACTGTAAGACAACCCCTCCACCCAGTACCTAAATGCCTCTTTCACCATCCCCACGCCACCTCCTAAAACCCCTCAAACCTTCCCCTCTGACACTGACCCTTCATCATTTTTAGCCTGGGTTACTAAAATAATAGCCTGATCATGCCTCCCCAAGCTAGTCACCTTCCAATAATCTGTGTAAACTGTATAGTGTTTAACAACTGACAAAAATGACCTTTATAAAACGTACGTCTCACCATACCACACCTGAGCTTAAAATTCTTCTGACTCCACCCTTTACTTCTACAACTACGCAACACCTGTTACTCCGCGACACTCAGTGCTGTGGGCCCTCGGAACTCCCCTGTTCCTCAGAGCCATGTGCCTTTGCGTGTTGTGTGCATTCTATTCCTTCTGCCTAGAAGGAACCTTCTCTCTGCAAACAACTTCGACTAACTCCTTCAAAAGGACACAAGTATAGCCTATCCAAACACATCCAATCATCTGCATTCCACCTAACCTGATTGAAGTTTCTTTACTCATTCACATTTACTTAGCACCAACTAGATTTGGAGATAAAAGGTGCTGGTGGAAAAACATACATCATAAAAAGTGTCTGACTAAGTAGGAATGTCATGTAAGTCAACGATCATAGAAGAATGTGATAGAAGTGTACATAGGATCTTGTATGAGATGTCAAATACAGTTATTTCTTCAATAGTCATACAGTGAATGCCTGCACTGTGCCAGGCACAGAGCAAGCTTCTGGGTAAAAATAAGTAAGATTCAGTCACTGCCTTTACAGCGATCTAATTGGCGGTTAGAACAAGAAAACAAATAAAAGCAACGTATGATTTAATAAAGATGTAAACAGTTGCCAAAGCAAACCCTAAAGGGAATGGCTACCCACTCGAGTATTCTCACCTGGAGAATTCCACAGAGCAGCCTGGCGGGCTACAGTTCATGGGGTGGCAGAAAGTCGCACATGACTGAGCGACCAGCACTTCCACCCTACACAAAAGGGGTGGTGAGGCAGGATGAGAAATCAGAAAGACTGTAACTAGAGTGACATACAGCCCGAGACCTGAAGAATGGCAGTGTTACCTCAAAGAGGGTGTATGTTCTTGGCACAGGGCATGTGTTCTATGCAGAAAGTAGTTCCATGAATGGCTGCAACCCAGATTGGCAAGCAGTAACCAACAGTTTCGACACAAGAGCAGGAATCAGATCAGCTCACATGTGTCAGTCACTCAGTCGGTTCCGACTCTTTGCAACCCCACAGACTGTAGCCCACCAGAATCCTCTGTCCATGGAATTCTCCAGACAAGAATACTGGAGTCGGTTGCCATTCCCTTCTCCAGGGGATCTTCCCAACCCAGGGATCGAACCCAGGTCTCCGCATTGTGGGCAGACTGTTTACCCATCTGAGCCATCTGGAAAGCCTCCAGTGACTACAATGTTTTTAAGACACGCTCAGGAATTTGGGAGTTTGGAGTTTACCCTGCAGACAATTAATTACCACTGAAAGTCATTAGAAAGTTCTAGCAGAGGAACGCCATGTCAGACCTGCCTTTTCAAAACCAACACACCAGCTGCAGAGCCAAGAAAGAACAGCTGCAATAATCCAGAGAGGAAGCAATTCATGGGGCTTGAACCAAGGCAGCGGCAGTGGGATGAGGAAAGGCAGATGGCTCAGAATGGTAATCACGAGGTCAAAATGACAGCACTTCATGACTGATTAGATGTGGGAAGTGAAGAAGATTCCAGGACAAAACTGAGAGAGAGAATACAGGAGAAAGAATGCAAACAGTGAGTTTATTTGGGGCATGTTAGTCAGTAATGACTGTGGAACTCAAAGCAATGTGGAACACAGGTGGTTTTACGAGTAACAAACCACACAAATTCTTACAATGAAGACAAAGAGACACTGAGGATGGTACAACTCTCAGTAAAAGGCAGGCGGAAATTCATTGCTTCCTAAGAGCGCCAGTGTGCACAACCATGTCAGACAGGAAGGCAGTAGAGGGATAACGAGGTTAAATGAAGGACTTCTCTCATGCCAACGACTACAGACACACCACAGACTGCGCAAGAACAGTCAACACATCTCCAAAGGATTTCCTTCCTTTCATTTAGTCTCAGCAACTAAGACCCATCAAAGCAAACAATATTTAAATTCTTTCCCCAAGTCATGTTTTTATTAAATCACAAATTGAGATGACTTCTTAAAATGGCAAACCACTGTGCTGTGTCAAGAATAAAGAACTCAGCACACAGAAGGTACTCAAATGTTTGTTAAAGAATGCCAAAAAAATAAGGAAGACATATTCATTGTATCCCACACCAGGAAGATACTACCATTTAATAAGATCTAGTCTAAGAAAAGGACTTGCCTGTAGCTCAAACAGTAAAGAATCTGCCTGCGATGCAGGAGACCAGCGTTCGATCCCTGGGTTGGGCAGTTCCTCTGGAGAAGGGAATGGCAATCCACTCCAGTATTTTTGCCTGGGGAATTCCATGGACAGAGAAGCTTGGCGGGCTACAGTCCATGGGGTCGCGAAGAATCAAACACGACTAAGCAACTAACACACACACAGTCTAAGAAAATTCTCGAGGAAAACCTACCAGATAATAAAAATATCAATCTTTCTTAAGCATAGGATTTCACAGGACTATAAACATTATCTAAAAGGAACTGGAAAGGGCCAAATTTAAGCTACAAAATAAAGTCTTACTAAGAAAACCACACACACACACACAAAAAAAAACAAACGGGGGTGGGGGGGGACAACAGGTGATTTCCCAATTGTTTCAAGCTATTTTCAACAGAACCAAATTCTAACAGTAAAACACACAGGCCTAGAGAGAAATGTAAATATACTAACACAGGACTTATCAACTCTAAAACAAGAGTGCTTTCAGTGAACCCATCACTCTTCCTCTAGTCCCCCTTCGTTTGTGGTTTTCTCCTATTTTCTTGCTGCTTCCTCCTCAGTGAACACATCCTATGTGGCGGCACTATGCCAGGTACAGGGGAAACATTTCAGGCCTTGTGCTCATGAGGCTGAGTCCAGTCTACAAGCCTCATGAAAACAAACATCACTATTAACAGCACCACTTCAAAAATCTGAAACTCACTGAATTTATTTAAACAAGATAAGGGGGTGGATTTTAGTGAATATTTTCCTTCTGAAGAATTGAAATCTGTAATTTCCAAGGTAAGGACTATCTAATGTATCCCGAATGCCTAGAACAGTGCCTGGAAAAAATCAGGTGTTTAATAAATATTCTATAAATGAATAAAAGGAAACTGCAACCCTCATAGGCACTGGGTATAAAGGCCAAAACCTACTTCTAACTATCTCTTTTCTCCTGCCTCCTTTGTGATGTCAACTTATTCCATTAATTATCCTAAAGCAGGACAGCTTTTGCAGGGAGTGGCCCTATTTCTCCCCTAAAAATTCACAAGACGATCTACATGAGAGGATCTATCCTCATATAGAAGGATCTATATGAGAAGAGTTAGCTGAACCTACCGTGGTCATCATCTCACTATACATATAAATCAAACCATCAGGCTGTGCACCTTAAGCTTATACGTCAATTATTTACTTTCCTTTTGCCTTTTTTCCCTCCAATTTATTTTACATTAACTATAGTGCTTTATTATTTGGGGGCAGCTTTAATCTCTGTAGAAAATGGCAGCAAAAAACAAATATTCAACTACTTCCAAACAAATAATAACCTTAAAACTTTAAGACAGTCTGAAAGATCCTCAACAATAATAACAACAGCAGTTAACATTTATTAAGCACTTATCTGATACCAGGCACTATTCTAAATGCTCTGTAAATATTAACTCATTTAATCCTCTCCACAACCGATGATGGAAAATAATCACTAGCTCCCATCCTACATCATTAGCTCTCATTTCTCAAATGAGAAAACTGGTGCACAGAAAGTTCAGACATTTGCCCAAAGTAACACAGCTATACAGTGGTGGAGCTCGGTTCAGAACCCCACCAGTCAGGCTCTGTCTCCTTCACCACCGCCCTACTGTGATGATTTCTCATTCATCAAAACTACATGACTTTGGAGGGGGGTTGGCCACACTATGCAGCATGCAGAATCCTAGTTCCCCAGCAAAAGAAGCACAGAGTTCTACCCATTCGACCCCCAGAGAATTCCCATGACTTCTAAAACAAGGTGTTTTTCAAATTCTAAAAAAACACTGAGAATTAGAACTTAAAATTCAACATTCAAAAAACTTAGATCATGGCATCCCGTCCCATCACTTCATGGCAAACAGGTGGGGAAACAGTGGAAATAGTAACGGATTTTATTTTCTTGGGCTCCAAAATCACTGCAGATGGTGACTGCAGCCATGAAATTAAGACTCTTGCTCCTTGGAAGAAAAGTTATGACCAACCTAGACAGCATATTAAAAAGCAGAGACATTACTTTGCAAACAAATGTCTGTCTAGTCAAAGCCATGGTTTTTCCAGTAGTCATGTACGAATGTGAGAGTTGGACCATAAAGAAAGCTGAGCACTGAAGAATTGATGCTTTTGAACTGTGGTGCTGGAAAAGACTCTTGAGAGTCCCCTGGACTTCAAGGAGATCCAACCAGTCAATCCTAAAGGAAATCAGTCCTGAATGTTCATTTGAAGGACTGATGCTGAAGTTGAAACTCCAATACTTCAGCCACCTGATGCGAAGAACTGACTTACTGGAAAAGACCCTGATGCTGGGCAAGACTGAAGTCAGGAGGAGAAGGGGACAACAGAGGATGAGATGGTTGGATGGCATGATTAACTTGATGGACATGAGTTTGAGCAAGCCCCAAGAGTTGGTGATGGACAGGGAAGCCAGGCGTGCTGCAGTCCACGGGGTCACAAAGAGTCGGACAAAACTGAGCAACTGAACGGAAATTCAAAAATGAATTTCACCCTCATACCAAAAACCATATTCTAAACCTTTAAAATTCTACCATACTTAACCACTGACTTGCAGGGAAATCAGTAACACCTACACAGGATCTACACACTACCCATGATGAGTAACACCTACACAGGATCTACATACTACATGCCAGGCTTTGTTCTAATACATTTCCTTATCAATCCTAAAAATCCCATGAAGTAGATACTATTATCATTACTGTATTACAGATAAGGAAACTGAAACAAAGAGACATTAAGTAATTTGACTGACGTCACTAGTGTGAAGTTAGTTTTTGAAACTGGCTTGGGTCTCCAGAGTCCATGCTCTTAGCTGTTATCTTACACTGCTTCTCCATATGACAGAGATTAACTTCCTCACCACATGACTTCACAGAATCAAAGTTTCAAGCAAGTAGACTCAGTAGGAAAGTTACTCTACATCCTAGATCTCAACACCAGGGGGTTCTAATCAATAGAATTGGGCTGTGACCCAGCATCCATAGTTTTAAAAGTACCACACGTGATTCCTAAAGTCTTGGTTAACATTCACTGCCCTAGGTTTCTAATTAGACAGTTCTTAGCTGAACCTTTGGGGTGGGGGTGGGGAATAAATAAATACAGAAACACATATATACACACTCTTTCACAAATATAAGTGTGTGTTTTCTTTCCTATCCCCCTTTTCCCAAAGAAACAAGACTGAGAAGTAGAAAAGCATAAGATAAAGCCAGAAAGTCAACACACATTTTTAATGCCATGTTAACCAGCCTTGAGTATTATTTTAATGGTGACAGTAACAAGATGAAGACTTTTCTGTTTGTTTTTTTTTAAAACAAGAGACAATCAGACTTGTGCACTAGAAAATAACTCTAGTGGTTGTGTAGAGACGAGACTCTGGGCAAAGAGACTGTAGAAAAGAAGAAAAGTCTGCAGAGAACTCAAGACTAAATGTCTGAATGAACCAAGCGCTGAGAACGAAGAGGATGCAGCAAATTTAAGAAATCTCTTTAAGGTACAACTAGTAGGATCTGATCAGTCCTACTATCTTATTGATTAAATGCTGTTACAGAAATGGACATCTCCATGTTTGTTTCACATGCAACCAAGTAAATGATGATGCCATTAACTAGATCTGAACTTGCTGAGGAAGGAGTAAGCAGGTTTCACTGGTCACAATAGAATTATTTGAAAGACGGGCAGCCTTTGGCATGAAAAAATAATTTAGGTGCAGCGATGAGAATGGGTGTAAGTCTGCAACGCATGAGAATAAATGTGGTGGAGAAGCAGAGTTAAATAAAAGACGCAGTCAGGTTATGAAAGGTAGTGAGTGCCTGGAAGGAAAGGGTGAAAAAAGTCCTATTTCACAACTCCGCTTCATCATCTCAAAGGTTCTATCAAAATCAATCCACATCTGAAAGAGCGAAGTGTAGTTCAAATAGAAAGGATCCCTTCTTGGAAAGTCCTAGATTGGATCAGTCCAGATAGAAAATCTTACTATATGTAATGAGTCAAAGAGAAGATCAGCACCCATCCTAAAGACTAAAACAGACAAGACAACCAAAGACCGAGAAAATTCGAAAACGATGACCATCATTTAAAATATTCAGTATGCCGAAGGATGTACTTTCTTAATGCTTATATCATTTCATATAATCTTAACTCCAATACAAGAAATAATGACTAGCACCACATCCATTCTGGAGATAAAGACCTTGAAGGACAGAGAAGTCATGCTTGCTCAATTTCGCAAGGTCACAATTCAGAGTAAAAGTATTGTGTTATTCTGGCTAGTAGTTCCTACACTAAAGCGCAAACGCTGTCACACAATTCAAAATGGGATGCAGAGGGCGGCGTAAAGAAAATGAGTGAAATCAAGGAACGGAGGAAGCTATCCGCGGAAAGTAAACAGTCCTTGGTATGAGATGAGTCATTACCTCACCCAACTGTTTACGAAATACTCCTCCAACTGGAAATGTTGCCAGTAGTATGCCACGGTAGTACTAACAGGCATTAAGACGTTCCCTTGGAACATGAATAAGCACTAGGCGATGAAATATCCTCCGCACCTAATCCTAATTCCTAACGAAAAACGAGGCGATCAATGACCAACTCCGTAAAACGGCACCAGAGTCTCCCACGGGAACATCACAGCTTTGCCTCAGAAATAAATACCGTAACTAAGGCCTTCCTAGACAAGCGTGGGATGTTGTAAATCTCCAGGTCCCTGAGAGGAAACATCCCTACTGCTCACCATTACCAATCAACTCGGCAATCTGGTAAAATGGATCCAATGCGCTCCTCTAAGTGCACAGCTGCAAAGCACCTGTTTTTAGCTCCTCCCGAACAGGACAAAGATGCCTTACCAGAGTGAAGTAGAGGAAGGCAGAGGCGAATCAGAGTGACGCCTCAAAGGAAGACAGAAAAATTCCTTGAGTCCTTAGAGTGACAGAAGGAACGACAGTCAGAGAAAATCGAGCCAGAAAAAAAACGGAATAGGGGAACCACCTGTCTCTCAGAAAAGGCAATACCGATAAAAGCCCCTCACCCTGGGAAAGAGCGGGCCAAACAGCGCCAAGGCCTAGCTAGTCTTGGAGTAGGAGCCGGGTCTCTCAATTCCCGGGCTGAGCCGGCATTCTCGAGAAAACAGCTGACAACCAGGCATCTTCTCCTACATCCTCTACACGTTGTTCCGGATACAGAAAGGCCCTCGCATCCCTCCCAAGCCGGCCTCCAGGCAGCAAAAGCAGCCCTACCCGGAGAAAAACAGGAGTGTCCTCCCGGGGCCGTTACCTACCTTCCCGCTCACAACACCCGCCGCCGCCATGTTTCCTGCGCGTGCCTGTGATGACGTAGCAGCGCCTCACGTGTCTCCCAGACTCACAACAACATCCGGCAAAACTAGGCTGATATCCGGGCGGGAAAGGGGCGGGGAGAGGCGGGAAGGCGGAGGGGTGAAGGGGCTGGGGCGGGAGGAGCATTCTGACGCTTGCGCGCTGAGTAGGAATCGGAGGCTACTTGCGTGGAGTCTCAGGTACAAGTACCAGTTTAATTTTCCTTGGCGAGTACGGAAGTTGAAGTGGTCATATTTTGGGGTTTGTCTGGGAGCGAGGCTGTGAGCTGTTCGCAGGCCTCTTCAGCTTGGTATGATGGAAAGAACACCATACTGGGACCCAACAAACCTGATCTTGGCTTTGTGGCCATAGGCAAGTCACTTCCACCTTCGGCCTCAAAGTCTCATTTGTAAAATTGAGATAGGGCTATAGTGAAGTTTAACGGAATCCAGCCCTCTCTCCGAAGCGCACACACAGAGAGTTTTAGCCTTCGTGTAAAGTTTCTGACGTTGAGTCTGGTGACTGCCACTGACATATGACCAATAATAAGGTATTTTGATAGGAACTGCGATAATACCACGCCCTCGTTGATCCAGAGTCCAACGCACAGTATCTCATAACTCCTACACAGTTGACTGGAAACAAGTTTTTAAACTCATTCAAGCTTCAGGATGAAAAATGAGAATTACCTATGGAGTGGTTGTAAAGATCTCATGGGACAGTGCATATGTGGTGAGATGATTTGCTGAGATATTAAGATAATAATTTGTTTTGTTCTCAGTGTTGTAGAAAAATGTCAGAATGATAGGATCCTACCCCTTATCGCTCGGCACACAATATGGGACTTCCCTTGCCCCAGGACTGAATAAAAGTTCCCTTTGTACCAAAAACACCTGTGCACATTGAGGTACTTCTCTCTTCCACAGTGGAGAGAGGTTAGAGGCTTTTGAGGTTGGTTGAGTGAGTGGTAATCAATGGGAATAACAGAGGAAGGGGGTTGCTACTTCTGGGAATATTGAAAACCTAATGGGTGAAGGAGGTCGCAAGACCTTAGTTGGGAATGGACTTAGTAGGACTGCATTAAGATACCACCCATCGCCAAGATCCCATGCCCAAGTTTGGTATTCAGTTGGCAAAACAGCTCACCCACAAAGGATGAATAAGCTGGGGAAAGGAGCATATTAGCAGTAACCAACACTGAGTGAAGACTTGAGGGCCTTCTCCAAGAGTACTGGACTGTGTGACCCCTGGAACCTTCATGCAATCCTAGGTGTGATGTGTTGAGCCCTAATCAAGACACAGATTAAGTTTTCCATCAGTAATGGGGTGCCGGGGTCCAGCCCCAGCAGGATCCAGGCGAACCCTCAGGATGAACGGCGTCAGCGAGAGAGAGACACGTAGGACCGGCCTTTATGGGGCCAAGACTGCTGGGGGGTGGGGGGGGCGGAGAGAGAGAGAGAGGGGGGCTCTGGTGAGGCAGCCCCTGTTTAGCACTCTTGGTTAAAGTTAACAATTATCTTATTGTTTTTACACTAGGGCTAAACTCTTATTTTAATCTATCTTTAACTATATTAACAATAGTTTCCACTGCACAACCTCAGCACATTAACATCAATCAAACGTTGATCTAATAACCACTTTTAAAACAATATTTTTTGTATTTTCTAATAGGGCTTCCTTACCCCCCAAAGGGCTCTGTGCCTATTAGGGCCTTTTTAATGGTTAATCTCTATGTATAATATCTTTTGGCGTTCAGGCCTGTTGACAATTTTGGCTTGCACCTGGTGCAACTTTAAGCAACTTCAATAGCCGACCCTGTCTTTTTTGCGGTTAATCTATTTTCTTTCTATTAGGTGTCATCTCCATGGGAACTAGATAGGATTACATTTTTACAGAACAGAAATGCAAAGGATTGCAAAAACAGCAGATATGGCACAAAACAGGCTCTTAGTCTAAAAGTTAATTACCTGTAGGAAGTCACCAGCTAATCTCTATCTAAACTATTTTCTATTAGGCACATTTGTGGCTATAATATTTGTGGAGCTTTTCTCACCCCACGGAGGGACCTATGCTTAATAGTTTCTTTTGTTAGCTTACTGTGCTTAGGATGTTTAGAACAATTATGAGCATTTTGTGCAATGAGAGCACACATTTATCAAACAAGCCAGAATGCCAGCAAAAGGGTTTGAATTGAAGCATTTCCTTCATCTCTGGCCCCTTCATAGGGTACCAGCGTCCAGAAGATTTATTAATTAGGGTTTTAACTTGGTCCTCATTCAGTGAAAGAGGAGCAGGAGAGCTCTCGGCAGGCAACACAAGAATCCGAAGCAGGGCAAACAAGAACAACAGCAGAAAAGGGGGGAGGATATAGGGTAGGGTAGAGGCCAAGGCCAACCTGGAGGGTCCCTTATCCTAGACGGCCTTGCCTGCCCGGTATTTTCTTCATGACCTCATCACGGGCAGGACCTCCCATAGTGGCTCCCGACAATGGGGTGTCATTAGAGAAAAATTTTAATGACATCTCTTATGCTCTGTGTTTTGGAGAAAATTGAAGCCCTTAGTACAGTACTCAGAATCCAATCCTCAATAAATGGTAGCTATTATTGATATTTATATGATAAACTTGGGAATTAAAGGCTTTTCATTGAAAATTTGGCAAAATTTGGTTCATCTGCTACTTCATGTTCTTAAGCCTCATCCTCCAACTGCCCCTTAAATTACGATGTTACCTTGAGTTTGGATTGGATTGCTTGGATTAGCCTTGGACTTCCTTCCTTTTTTCCAAAAGCTAATTCTGTATTATTATCTTGATGTTCTGATATCACCTCCTAAATGTTGATGGTTCCCAAATATCTCAAGCTTTTCTAAAATCTAGAGCCTGGATATACGGCCAACTGGAACTTTTAAGTTGAATGGCTCACTCACACCTTAAAAAATCCTAAATCTTTACTACTCAAAGTGTAGTCTGCAGACAAGCAATACCATCATCTCCTGAGAGCTTGTTAGAAATGCAGACTCCTATGTCCCACCGCAGACCTACCAAAACAAAATCGGCATTTTAACACATCCCCAGGTGATTTGTGTATATAGTAAACTTTGAGAAACATGGTCTTAAATGAAACTTAAATTTTGCTTTTCTTCTTTGAAAATGACTACCATTTCCTGAACTACAGATGCAGTCAGAATCCAGTTTCTCCAGGAAAGTACTGCTATCATGGTATGCCTTTTTGGTGTGTCTTCTGGGAAACAACATCATCATGTCTCTCCTTCCTATCCCCACTACCACTCCTGCAGTTCAGGTCTCTCATTACCGCTGATTTGAACAACTATTCTGGCATCTTCATTCATTCTCTTGCTTTTGTCTTCATCTTACCCCATCTCATCATTTGTATTCCTACCAGATTAATCTTTCTAAGCATAAACATGATCATGTGACCTCCCTGCTTAAAATCTCTTAATGGCTCCCTATCTCTTCAGGAAAAAGTCCAAATTCTCCAGCATAGCTAGAAGCACCTTCATAAATTGTTGTTGCCTACCACTTTAGCTTTACGTTCCCAACTCAGACCCAGTTCTCCAACCACAGCCAAATAACTGTTGTTCCTAGAATGTCCCATGCTGTGTCCCAAGATTGCTTCTCACTGTAGCAGATTGACTTGGTTTGGATCATGGAATTATCCTTGAGCCGATCACAGTAACCCAAAATATGTAATGTTCTGATTGGCCAGATTTGAGTCACATACCCACAGCTCCAGTCAAAGTACATGTAAATAGCAGAAGAGTAATTCTCAGAGAAAAGTCCATGAGCTATTCCAGAAAAAAATGAGTGACTGCTAAGCATGCAAGCAGAGATCAACGAAAGAGGTTCCATTTTCGCACTTTCATGGTATCATGCTGGAAAATACTTTGTAGTTTAATGAACTGCCTTCCTTTCCTTACTAGGCTATGAATTACTGACAAGCAGGGACAATGCTTTTTATATGTGTTACCACTGCACCTGGCACAAATGCCTGACCCATAGAAGATATTAAATAAAGGTTTAACAAATTAATATCAGCTAATTTGCCATTTAGAAATGGCACAGCTATACTTTACATTCTAACACCCCAAAAAGATGTCCTTTTCATTATAGGGGACTGTAATGCAAAAGTAGGAAGTCAAGAAATACCTGGAGTAACAGGCAAATTTGGCCTGGAGTACAGAATGAAGCAAGGCAAAGGGTATAGAGAGTTTTGCCAAGAGAACACACTGGTCATAGCAAACACCCTCTCCCAAGAGAAGACTATACATGAACATCACCAGATGGTCAATACTGAAATCAGATTGATTATATTCTTTGCAGTCAACGATGTAGACGCTCTATACAGTCAGCAAAAACAAGACCAGGAGCTGACTGTGGCTCAGATCGTGACCTCCTTGTTGCCAAATTCAGACTGAAATTGAAGAAAGTAGGGAAAACCACTAGACCATTCAGGTATGACCTAAATCAAATCCCTTATGACTATACAGTGGGAGTGAGAAATAGATTTAAGGGACTAGATCTGATAGACAGGGTGCCTGAAGAACTATGGATGGAGGTTCGTGACATTGTACAGGAGGCAGGGATCAAGACCATCCCCAAGGAAAAGAAATGCAAAAAGGCAAATGGTTGTCTGAGGAGGTCTTACAAAGAGCTGTGAAAAGAGAAGTGAAAGGCAAAGGAAAAAAGGAAAGATATACCCATTTGAATGCAGAGTTCCAAAGAATAGCAAGGAGAGATAAGAAAGCCTTCCTCAGCAATCAATGCAAAGAAATAGAGGAAAACAACAGAATGGGAAAGACTAGAGATCTCCTCAAGAAAATAAGAGATGCCAAGGGAACATTTCATGCAAACATGGGCTCAATAAAGGACAGAAATTGTATGGACCTAACAGAAGCAGAAGATTTTAAGAGAGGTGGCAAGAATACAAAGAAGAACTATACAAAAAAGATCTTCACGACCCAGATAATCATGATGGTGTGATCACCAACCTAGAGCCAGACATCCTGGAATGTGAAGTCAAGTGGGCCTGAGGAAGCATCACGACGAACAAAGCTAGTGCAGGTGATGGAATTCCAGTTGAGCTATTTCAAATCCTGAAAGATGATGCTGTGAACGTGCTGCACTTAATATGCCAACAAATTTGGAAAACTCAATAGTGGCCACAGGACTGGAAAAGGTCAGTTTTCATTCCAATCCCAGAGAAAGGCAAAGAATGCTCAAACTACCACACAGTTGCACTCATCTCACACGCTAGTAAAGTAATGCTCAAAATTCTCCAAGCCATGCTTCAGTACGTAAACCATGAGCTTTCAGATGTTCAAGCTGGATTTAGAAAAGGCAGAGGAACCAGAGATCAAATTGCCAACATCCGTTGGCTCATTGAAAAGGTGAAAGAGTTCCAGGAAAAACATCTACTTCTGCCTTATTGACTATGCCAAAGCTTTTGACTGTGTGGATCACAACAAACTGTGGAAAATTCTTAAAGAGATGGGAATACCAGACCTCCTGACCTGCCTCTTGAGAAATCTGTATGCAGGTCAGGAAGCAACAGTTAGAACTGGACATGGAACAACAGACTGGTTCCAAATAGAGAAAGGAGTACATCAACTGCTGTATATTGTCACTCTTATTTAACTTCTATGCAGAGTACATCATGAAAAACGCTGGGCTGGATGAAGAACAAGCTGGAAACAAGATGGCCAGGAGAATAAGCAATAACCTCAGATATGCAGATTACACCACCCTTATGGCAGAAAGCAAGGAACTAAAGAGCCTCTTGATGAAACTGAAAAAGTTGGCTTAAAAGTCAACATTCAAAAAACTAAGATCATGGCATCTTGTCCCATCACTTCATGGCAAATAGATGGGGAAACAATGGAAACAGTGACAGACTTTATTTTTGGGGGCTCCAAAAGCACTGCAGATGGTGACTGCAGCCATAAAATTAAAAGACACTTGCTCCTTGGAAGAAAAGTTATGACCAACCTAGACAGCATAGTAAAAAGCAGAGATGTTACTTTGCCAACAAAGGTCTGTGTAGTCAAAGCTATGATTTTTCCAGTAGTCATGTTTGGATGTGAGAGTTGGACTATAAAGAAAGCTGAACACCAAACAATTGATGCTTTTGAACTGTGGTGTTGGAGAAGACTCTTGAGAGTCTCTTGGACAGCAAGGAGATCCAACCAGTCCATCCTAAGGAAATCAGTCCTGAATATTCATTGGAAGGACTGATGCTGAAGCTGAAACTCTGATACTTTGGCTACCTGATGCAAAGAGCTGACTCATTTGAAAAGACCATGCTGCTGGGAGGGATTGGGGGCAGGAGGAGAAGGGGACGACAGAGGATGAGATGCTTGGATGGTATCACTGACTAGATGGGCATGAGTTGAGTAAACTCCGGGAGTTGGTGATGGACAGGGTCGCCTGGTGTCCTGCAGTCCATGGGGTCACAAAGAATCAGACACAACTGAGTGACTGAACTGAAGTGAAACTTTACATTCAAGAGGAAAGAGACCATTTTCAATGATAGTCTCTGTCTATATGCAAAGGGGAAGAAAGAATGTCAGAAGTTCAATGTAATTTGTTTCATTTGTAGGATTTTACTACAGTAGAAGGAAAAAAACATAGTAAATTTATGTATAACAAGTGTACAGCTTTTTTTAAAGTAGCATTCATAAATTTAATGTAAATAAAGTCAGTGTTTCCTATAACTTAAAATAATTACTGTCTTAAAGGAATTTAGTAATTTTATAGTTTCTAAGTTCACTCTCATAAACTACATAGTCATTGACTAATTATAACTTATCACTCAAAAAAATCATATAATGCAAAAGAATCTTAAGAAGCACCTTAAAGAATCTTTGGACCTGGGTGGGACTTTAGAGAGAATCTTCTGGGTTTTTCAGTTGAAGAAACTGAGGCTCTTAGAGATTAATGGTTTGCCAAAGTCATGAGCTACTTTATGGCTGTCTAGAGACTTCATTAGAGATGTGTCTTAGTTGGTTGTGCTACACTTATCATCTGAAAGTGATCACTCCCCTCTCTAAACTACTGCATTTAATTAACTGTTCAGTTTGATTTTCACACACCTCAGTTTGACTGACCTGTTTGTCTTTCATGGATTATTCCATGTCACACATCATGTATTAAGATTCACCCAATGTTGCCAGCATTCATTTATCCCTACCTTGCCTGAATTCTTATAATAGTCAGACTAAAAACTTTGTTTTAGTGCTTAACTATACAAGATAGTGGGCTTCCCAGGTGGCTCAGGGTAAAAAATCTGCCTGCCGATACAGGAGAAGTGGGTTCGATCCCTGGGTCAGGAAGATCCTTTGGATGAGGAAATGGCAGTCCCATTCCAGTATTCTTGCCTTGAAAATCCCATGGACAGAGGACCCTGGCAGGCTACAGGCCATGGGGTCACAAAGAGTCAGACACGACTGAGTGAGCGAGCACACACACAGCAGTATGCACGCCCCATACAAGGTAGCGCCATGAAGAAGGCAAAGACTTTGGTGACAGGCAAGAGATTCCTGGAGTTCTCTTGGGATAAATTGGCCAGCTGAAGAAATCAGACCTGTAAGTATTGACGGTTGGGAATCTCCACTGAAATGACCCAACCACATCATTCTACCATGAAAAACAAAAATCAACAGGCCCCACCTTTATACCTAAAACTTCCAATCAGCTTTTGGTTCCAGTCTCTTAAATATGAACAGATAACTATGGATCACTCCACATTTGAAGAAGATCTTTAAGTAGAAAGGCAGAGACCAAAATGAACAAACCAACAAACAAGCAATTCAAGACAAAAAGGCAATGCCCAGAAGAAAATGTTTTAATTGTAATAAATTCCTTTAAGAGATGAGAGAAGACTTTGTATCCATGAAACAAGAATAAAAGACCGTGTAAAGGAATATTTAGGGAACCAAAATAAGTTTTTAGAAATTAAAAATATGCTAACATAAATTCAAAAGCCCATAAATGGATTAAAAGATAATCTGAGGAAATGTCCCAGAAAATAGAACAAAGAGAGAAAACTATGAAGAGAGAAAAGTTGAGAAAATTAGTGGAGTAGAACAGGATATCTTAAGTCCAAATAAACAACAGCAAGCAGAAAATATGGAAGAAAGGAAATTATTAAACAAAATAATTCAAAAAATTTCTCAGAAATGTCAGATGTATATTTTCAAACTGAATCAGCACACTAAGCACCCAGCATAGTGTAACAGAAAGACTAACAGCAAGGGATGTAATTGTAACATTTCAGGACAATGAGAATCAAAAGAAGATTGTAAAAACATGCACAGTTGGGGGAAAATATGATGTTGCATGAAAAGGACAAGAATAAGTATATATTTGAACTTGCTAGTAAAAGCATGGGAAGATGTAGGACAACAGAGTAAATTATTTTGTCTTATTCACATTTCTACCTGAAAGGTTCTCCATGTATGGACTCATGAGACTAGATTAAGTCCACCTAGATAATTCCTGACACTCTCCCCTTCTCAAAGTCCATACCTTTAATCACATCAGCAAAGTAATTTTGCTGGGCAAAGTAACATTTTCTTGAGGTTCTGGGGATAATAGCATAATATTTTTGGGAGGAAATTGTTCTTCCTATCACACGTCAACACACATTTTATTAAAGACATAAAAGTGGCAAAATGAGCACCTAAAAGATGTTCAACTTCATTAGTCATAAGGGAAATGCAAAGTAAAGCCATAATGAGTTATCACTACGTACTTACTAGAATGGTTAAAATAAAAAATATGGGTAACACCAAACCTTTTAAGGATATGGAGAAACTGGATCACTAATACATTGCCTGTGGGAATATAAAATGAGACAATCACTCTGGAAAATACTTTGTCAATTTCTTATAAAATGCACTTACCATATGATCCAGCAGTTGTTCTCTTGGTCATTTATCCCAGGGAAATGAAAACTATGCACAAGTCCCTATGGACTATGGACTATGGACTCCAAGGAGATCAGACCAGTCAATCCCAAAAGAAATCTACCCTGAACATTCATTGGAAGAACTGATGCTGAAGCTGCAATACTTTGACCACCTGATATGAAGAGCTGACCCATTGGAAAAGACCCTGATGCTGGCAAAGATTGAAGGCAAAAGGATAAGGGGCCAACAGAGGCTGAGATGGTGAGATAGCAGCACCAGCTCAATGAACAAGAATTTGAGCAAATTCTCTCTGGGAGATAGTGAAGGACAAGAGAGCCTGGCATGCTGCTGTCTGTGGGGTTGCAAAGAGTTGGACAGGACTCAGTTACTGAAGAACAACAAAACTGATACATGCAGCAACTTGAATGGATGAAGAGAATTATGCTGAATGAAAAAAAAATCAGTTCCACCATGGTTAATGCTACATGACTCCATTTATATAATGTTCTTGAGATAGCAAAATTATACATATTAAAAACATTATTATTTCCAAAAAAAAAAAAAATAATAAAAAAAAAAAAAAAAAAACAAAAAAAAAACATTATTATTTCCAGGGGTTAGGGATTAGGGAGGAAGGGGGAAAGGATGGGAGTAGCTGTAAAGGGAAGGAAGCTTTGTGGTGATGGAACAGATCTGTATCTTGATCAGAGTGATAGTTACATAAATTGACACGATAAAATTGCATACTATACTCAGTGTTCACGTACATAGACAAATAAGTGCATGTAAAACTGGTGAAATCTGAGTAAATTCTGTGGATTGTATCAAAGTCAATTGCCTGGGTTTGGTGTTGTGCTGCTGCTGCTGCTGCGTCACTTCAGTCGTGTCCGACTCTATGCGACCCCATAGACTGCAGCCCACCAGGCTCCCCCGTCCCTGGGATTCTCCAGGCAAGACCACCGAGTGGGTTGCCATTTCCTTCTCCAATGCATGAAAGTGAAAAGTGAAAGTGAAGTCGCTCAGTCGCGTCCGACTCTTCGTGACCCCATGGACTGCAGCATACCAGGCTCCTCTGTCCATGGGATTTTCCAGGCAAGAGGACTGGAATGGGGTGCTATTGCCTTCTCTGTGGTATTGTTCTACAGTTATATAAAACATTATCATTGGGAAAAAGTGGGTGAAAAGTATATGGAAATTGCCCATACTTTTTTCTTTTTTGGCAAATTTCCAAAGTTTTTATGTATATTAGATATTTGAAATTCAGTTATATATTTTTAAATGTGTATCAGGATAGCCAACTTTGGCTGCAAGTAGCAAACAATCCAAATGTGGGGGGAAAAAGGGCGGGGGTGAGTTAGATCAGGATGGGTCAGACAGAAAGTACCTGGTGAGCAGCTGGAGACACTGAGTGCAGACGGGGAAGGAGCTCTGAGAAGGGGCTGGGAGGTCAGGGGGCCGTGGAGCCAGGATGGGAGACTCCTGAGCAGACCTGTCTGCCCAAAAGAAGGGCCAACGCCTGGGAGAACCTTCTGCTGGAAGCAGACAGGGTGACCGCAGAGACAGAGTACTTTGGGAGGAGAGGTGATGGGTCCAGGGGTGGGAGGGGTGACACATCACAAGGGCAGATGCCCCACCGTCTATGCCAGCAGGAATCTCAGTGCAGAGGCTGCAGCTCCAGAGGCAAGTGGGGTATAGGGCTGGTGAAGCTTAAAGAGAGTCAGTAGGTGAGGGCAAAAGTGAAAGATTCGAGAGCAAAATGTTTGAAAGTCATGCTGAAAAATTATGCTGTATCGTGTAACTTTGTGCTACTCTGTGTCAGAACTGTGACAATTCCCGTGTTCTACCGTGAGGCCCTTGTTGGTTGTGCTGTGTGCTAAGTCACTTTAGTCGTGTCTGACTCTGCAACCCCATGGACTGTAGCCCACCAGGCTCCTCTACCCATGAGGATTCTCCAGGCAAGAATACTGCAGTGGGTTGCCATTTGCTCCTCCAGGGGATCTTCCTGACCCAGGGATGGAACCCTGCCTCTTACATCTCCTGCATTGGCAGGCAGGTTCTTTACCACTAGCGCCACCTGGAAAGCCCCTATTTTATATATAGTGGTGTGTGTCTATTCAATACTCTGTAATGGCCTATACAGGAAAAGAATCTAAAAATGAGCAGATATATCCATGGTACACCTGGAACTAACACAACATTGTAAATCTACTCCAATAAATTCTTTTTTTAAAATTGTCACCAAAAAATGTATTATAAGTGGATTTTGTTTTCTCTCACAAAGCAAAAATTCAAAAGATAGTCAGGATTGATTAATTCATCACTCCAAATGGGTCATCAAAGACCCAGCCTCGTGCTGTATTTCTCCCTCTTCATTTCCAGAATGTTGGTACTTGGTCCTAAAACTGTCCACTGAATCTCAAAATGATTACAGCAGCCCCATTAATCACATCCTTCTATAAAAACATGCAAAGACCAGGAGAACGTTTCTTTTCTGGGTTCCTTTTTTAAGGCTAATGAAAAGACCTCAGGAGGTTTTCTGTAAAATCATTGGCCAGAATTGCGTCTTATTCCTCAAATAGTATGGCTCTGGAAATGTAGTATGGCCCTGAGTATACAGTTCTCAATACTAGAAAGCAGTTAGCAAAGAAAAAGGGAAAACCGGTTATTGGGTAGACAGCCTGTATGTCTGTCACACCGTAAGTACAGTTGGGGTTGAAAATTTTGTTTAACCCTTGATACAGTTGAAAAGTAAAGCTCTGTCGTTACCTGTTATATCTGAGGATACTGTCGTCACTCCCATGAATAACTGCAGCAACTCCTCCCTGCCTAAAATATTTTCTCCTCCTGATCCTTTTCCAACAGTGAGGCTCAATAATCTTCTTAATCTTCCCTTTTCCCCCCCTTAAGTCACAATGTCATTAATCCCATAAATCACCCACCAATTTTTCATCAACACTGATGGAATGAAATTCAGCACCCCTCCTTGACCCTTCAGCCTATTTTCCATCATTCCCTGCAGAACTTTATACTCTAATGACCCCAACTCTTTAGGTTCTCTGAACACTATGCTATTTCTTCCTTTGCTGATGTGCCCTCTTCAACCTGGCATGCCCTTGCTTTCCATTCCGAAACCTATAAATTTCCGCTAGGAAATGGCTCCTTATTCTTTAAGAATCAACCAGGGTATCAGTCTTTCTCCTGGAAGGCTTCTCCACAATTCTTCATCAGAATGGTGATAGACAAAAGAACCTCTACTAATAGAATTGTAAGAGTAAGCTAGAAAAGCAATAAAGAGCAGTTGAAAAACTAATAAACAAAAACTTCAAACCTGAGGCATGGTTATATATAAGGAGTTTTTGAGTGTCAATTGTTTCTTAGTGGCAGCCTGTGTATACAATATTTTTTTCTCTGATGTTATGATGCTCTAGAAATGAAAGACCCCCGTTAGGCAAATAATAAAAAATAGCCTCCCAAACTGCTGATTATTCATAAAGTGTTTCCATTTATTTCAGAAGAATAACATTGCTAACTACTGAGAAATGGAGTTATTGTTGAAGCCTGAGGAGGTATTCTTGTTTTCTCCTATCAAGGCACATATTACCCAATATTAAATGTTTCCTTCTCAGCTTCATTGCTTACCCACTTACATATTTCTCTCCTTTAGTGTGTCATGGAGATTTATGTTGTTAAAGTTTTTTTTTTTTTTTAAACTATAATAGAAGGAGGAAAACAGAAAATTTATAAGCTATTTGGGGAGAAAAACTAATATCAACATAATAATCATTTAAATTATATTGGTATGAATCTACAGCATTTATCTTTTGTACTCTAATGAAGCTAATGGAAAACAAAAACTAGCAAATTCAGATATCTGCATAAATCGAACCCTTGAAAATAACAGTTGCTACAGTCTACTACTCCATCCACAGTTTGGGGGATGTATTTCTCTACAAAAGCTGGAAAGGCATTATTGCAAATGTTCCCTACAAATAGCATGTGCATGCATAATTGAGTCCATATTAAACATTAAGAAAAGACATACAGTATACATGGAACATGATTTCATTAGCTGATAGATCAGGAGTCCTGCCTCCTAATCCTGTTACTGGAATTTAAGAATGCTTCAGAGCCCACTGCTTAAGTGCACTATTTGGTTTCCGTACCTGTTAAGGCATGAAAGAGAACAGACAAAAGGCCCTGAGTATCTGCAGTGTAGATTCTAAAGCAAACGCCAAACTCCTGAGAGCATAAGAGGAATTCCACTTTCTACTTTAAGCAAGGTGTATTGTCTAAAATTTTAAAAACCAGTTTACTTTTCCTCCCTCATTGTTAGAAAGTTCTTGTTCTGTACTAAAACTGGATTCCTTGTTGTCAGTTCAGTTCAGTTGCTCAGTCGTGTGTGACTCATTGCAACCCCACGAACCACAGCTCGCCAAGCCTGCCTGTCCATCACCAACTCCCAGCCTTCACCCAAACTCATGTCCATTCAGCTGGTGATGCCATCCAACCATCTCATTCTCTGTTGTCCCCTTCTCCTCCCACCTTAAGTCTTTCCCAGCATCAGGGTCTTTTCAAATGAGTCACCTCTTTGCATCAGGTGGCCAAAGTATTGGAGTTCCAGCTTCAGCATCAGTCTTTCCAATGAATATTCAGGACTGATCTCCCTTAGGATGGACTGGCTGGACCTCCTTGCAGTCCAAGGGAATCTCAAGAGTCTTCTCCAACCCGACAGTTCAAAAGCATCAATTCTTCGATGCTCAGCTTTCTTTATAGTCCAACTCTAACATCCAAATATGACTACTGGAATAGACAGACCTTTGTTAGCAAAGAAATGTCTCTACTTTTTAATATGCTGTCTAGGCTGGTCATAACTTTCCTTCCAAGGAGTAAGCATCTTTTAATGTCATGGCTGCAATCACCATCTGCAGTGCTTTTGGAGCCTCCCAAAATAATGTCTGTCACTGTTTCCATTGTTTCCCCGTCTATTTGCCATGAAGTGATGGGACGAGATGCCATGATCTTAGTTTTCTGAATGTTGACCTTTAAGCCAACTTTTTCACTCTCCTCTTTCGCTTTCATCAAGAGGCTCTTTAGTTCTTCTTCAATTTTTGCCATAAGGGTGGTGTCATCGGCATATCTGAGGTTACTGATATTTCTCCTGGCAATCTTGATTCCAGCTTCTGCTTCATCCAGCCCAGCGTTTCTCATGATGTACTCTGCATATAAGTTAAATAAGCTGGGTGACAATATACAGACTTGATGTACTCCTTTCTCTATTTGGAACTAGTCTGTTGTCCACTTCTAACTGTTGCTTCCAGACCTGCATACAGGTTTCTCAAGAGGCAGGTCAGGTGGTCTGGTATTTGCATCACTTTAAGAATTTCCCAGTTTGTTGTGATCCACACAGTCAAAAGCTTTGGCATAGTCAATAAGGCAGAAGTAGATGTTTTTCTGGAACTCTCTTGCTTTTTTGATGAGCCAACAGAAGCAATTTGATCCCTGGTTCCTCTGTCTTTTCTAAATCCAGCTTGAACATCTAGAAGTTCACAGTCCACGTACTGTTGAAGCCTGACTTGGAGAATTTTGAGCATTACTTTACTAGTGTGTGAGATGAGTGCAATTGTGTGGTAGTTTGAGCATTCTTTGGCATTGCCTTTCTTTGGGATTGGAATGAAAACTGACCTTTTCCAGTCCTGTGGCCACTATTGAGTTTTCCAAATTTGTTGGCATATTAAGTGCAGCACTTTCACAGCAGCATCTTTCAGGATTTGAAATAGCTCAACTGGAATTCCATCACCTCCACTAGCTTTGTTCATCGTGATGCTTCCTAAGGCCCACTTGACTTCACATTCCAGGATGTCTGGCTCTAGGTTGGTGATCACACCATCATGATTATCTGGGTCGTGAAGATCTTTTTTGTATAGTTCTTCTTTGTATTCTTGCCACCTTTCTTAAAATCTTCTGCTTCTGTTAGGTCTATACAATTTCTGTCCTTTATTGAGCCCATGTTTGCATGAAGTGTTCCCTTGGTATCTCTAATTTTCTTGAAGAGATTTCTAGACTTTCCTATTCTATTGTTTTCCTGAGGAAGGCTTTCTTATCTCTCCTTGCTATCTTTGGAACTCTGCATTCAAATGGGAGTATCTATCCTTTTCTCCTTTGCCTTTCACTTCTTTTCTTTTCACAGCTCTTTGTAAGACCTACTCAGACAACCATTTTGCCTTTTTGCATTTCTTTTCCTTGGGTATGGTCTTGATCCCTGCCTCCTGTACAATGTCACGAACCCCCGTCTATAGTTTTTCAGGCACTCTGTCTATCAGATCTAATCCCTTGAATCTATTTCTCACTCCCACTGTATAATTGTAAGGGATTTGATCTAGGTCATACCTGAATGGTCTAGTGGTTTTCCCTACTTTCTTCAATTTCAGTCTGAATTTGGCAATAAGGAGTTCATGATCTGAGCCACAGTCAGCTCCTGGTCTTGTTTTTACTGACTGTATATAGTTTCTCCATCTTTGGCTGCAAAGAATATAATGAATCTGATTTCAGTATTGACCATCTGGTGATGTCCAGGTGTAGTCTTCTCCTGTGTTATTGGAAGAGGGTGTTTGGAGGCAATCTCAGGTAAATCCTTACCAGCAATATGACTCTGGGCATGTGACTTAATCTTCTGAGATTTGTTCCCTCAGCCTGTCAGTAGTTCAATGTTACAGTCCAAAGGTATGTAAGATGTTGAACTTGTGGTCCTATGAGTCAGGAGCCTTGCAGCTTAACTGGAGCAGAGCCACCAGACAGCACAGAAGACAGTAGGAGGTCCACACTAGAAACCTGGTGGCCACGCATGGCCAGTTGCAGAGTGTGAAGCTCTGGGGGCTTAGACATCGTGGTTCCCACCTTCCAGCTGACTCCCTGTAAGTACCCCACCAGGCTCCCACAGGGCCGGGGGCTGAGGGAACCCGGAGAAAACCATGTCTCCACAACACTGGCTCTAAATTACTTTTAAGATCAGCAGGTAATCAGAATTTTAAAGACACAGTGCCTGGTGATTCTCTCGTATATTTTTCTATGAGGAGAATCAAGAGATTCAAGACCCTAAGCACTCCCTTTATTTTATACAAAAAATTTGATCATTTTATTTGAAGCACAGATGTCATAGTAAACATGTCCAAATAACTGGTTCATTTCCCCAGATACTCACTGCCCATATTTTCTTAGTGGCTATTCAGTCAGCATGCCATGCCAGGAACCATGGGAATCAGGAACACCTGGGAGAAGCCCTGAAGAGAATCATTTAGGAACAGAGTTGTGTCCAGCTCTTTTGCAACCCCATAGACTGTAGCCTGCCAGGCTCCTCTGTCCATGGGATTTCCCAGGCAAGAATACTGGAGTGGTTTGCCATTTCCTTCTCCAGGGGATCTTCCCAACTCAGGGATAGAACCCACATCTCCTGCACTGGAGATTCTTTACAGCTTGACAGCCAGGGAAGTGCTAACTGCTGTGTTGCCTTTGAAATCAACCAATCTCTAAGTTAAGGGTTACAGTAAAATGAAGGGACTGAGTCAGATGATTTCTCCATCTCTATGTTAGATTGCAAAATTACCCACATGTATCTATCCTTTGCTGTATGCATCTCTCTTTACAAAGTGTCTTTACAGCTCCTTGAATCAAAAGGTGGAATATTTTACCTCCCCCCCCAGACCTATACATAGAAAACTATAAAACACTGATGAAAGAAATCAAAGAGGACACAAATAGATGGAGAAATATACCATGTTCATGGATTGGAAGAATCAATATTGTGAAAATGAGTATACTACCCAAAGCAACCCGTAGATTCAGTGCAATCCCTATCAAGCTACCAATGGTATTCTTCACAGAACTAGAACAAATAATTTCACAATTTGTATGGAAATACAAAAAAACTCAAATAGCCAAAGCAATCTTGAGAAAGAAGAATGGAACTGGAGGAATCAACCTGCCTGACTTCAGGCTCTACTACAAAGCCACAGTCATCAAGACAGTATGGTACTGGCACAAAGACTGAAATATAGATCAATGGAACAAAATAGAAAGCCCAGAGATAAATCCACATACCTACGGACACCTTATCTTCGACAAAGGAGGCAAGGATATACAATGGAAAAAAGACAACCTCTTTAACAAGTGGTGCTGGGAAAACTGGTCAACCACTTGTAAAAGAATGAAACTAGAACACTTGCTAACACCATACACAAAAATAAACAAAATGGATTAAAGATCTAAATGTAAGACCAGAAACTATAAAACTCCTA
The DNA here is from genome assembly GCF_910594005.1 of Cervus elaphus. NCBI lineage: Eukaryota > Metazoa > Chordata > Mammalia > Artiodactyla > Cervidae > Cervus > Cervus elaphus. The sequence continues at coordinate 3,139,244 of NC_057817.1, read as the reverse complement.
GAGGAGAACATAGGCAAAACACTCTCAGACATAAATCACAGCAGGATCCTCTATGACCCACCTCCCAGAATATTGGAAATAAAAGCAAAAATAAACAAATGGGACCTAATGAAACTTAAAAGCTTTTGCACAACAAAGGAAACGATAAGCAAGGTGAAAAGACAGCCCTCAGAATGGGAGAAAATAATAGCAAACAAAGAAACAGACAAAGGATTAATCTCAAAAATATATAAGCACCTCCTGCAGCTCAATTCCAGAAAAATAAATGACCCAATCAAAAAATGGGCCAAAGATCTAAACAGACATTTCTCCAAAGAAGACATACAGATGGCTAACAAACACATGAAAAGATGCTCAACATCACTCATTATCAGAGAAATGCAAATCAAAACCACAATGAGGTACCATTACACGCCAGTCAGGATGGCTGCTATCCAAAAGTCTACAAGCAATAAATGCTGGAGAGGGTGTGGAGAAAAGGGAACCCTCTTACACTGTTGGTGGGAATGCAAACTAGTATAGCCGCTATGGAGAACAGTGTGGAGATTCCTTTAAAAACTGGAAATAGAACTGCCATATGACCCAGCAATCCCACTCCTGGGCATACACACCAAGGAAACCAGAACGAAAGAGACATGTGTACCCCAATGTTCATCACAGCACTATTTATAATAGCCAGGACATGGAAGCAACTTAGATACCCATCAGCAGATGAATGAATAAGGAAGCTGTGGTACATATACACCATGGAATATTACTCAGCCATTAAAAAGAATTCATTTGAATCAGTTCTAATGAGATGGATGAAACTGGAGCCCATTATACAGACTGAACTAAGCCAGAAAGATAAAGACCAATACAGTATACTAACGCATATATATGGAATTTAGAAAGATGGTAACGATAACCCTATATGCAAAACAGGAAAAGAGACACAGATGTACAGAACAAACATTTGGACTCTGTGGGAGGAGAGTGTGGGATGTTTCAAGACAACAGCATCGAAACATGTATATTATCGAGGGTGAAATAGATCACCAGCCCAGGCTGGATGCATGAAACAAGTGCTCAGGGCTGGTGCACTGGGATGACCCAGAGGGATCGGCTAGAGAGGGAGGTGGGAGGAGGGATCGGGATGGGGAACACGTGTAAATCCATGGCTGATTCATATCAATGTATGGCAAAAACCACTACAATATTGTAAAGTAATTAGCCTCCAACTAATAAAAATAAATGGAAAAAAAAAGAAAAAAAAAACACCTCACCCCCTTGAATCCGAGCTGTCCTTGCAACCTGCTTTGTCAAGGGATGAAGAGCACTCGAAATTCATCTTCTGTATACAGAGTATCAAAAAGAGGAGGCATCTTTCCTTCTGAGCTCCCCAAAACATCACCAGACCTGTTACTAAAGCGTAGTTATGACTATTGGCCACCTCCGTAAGGGAGGCCACTCCCTGACAGAATCTTAGCAGTGTCTCAGAAGGGAGAGAAAGAAATGGCACCCCGCTCCATTGTTCTTGCCTGCGAAATCAGAGGAGCCAATTGGGCTACAGTCCGTGGGGTCGCAAAAGAGTCAGACATGACTGAGCAACTAAGCAACAGCAGCAGAGGGAAGTCAGAAAAAGAATGTTGTAGGACTTTGGACTCTTGAGTTCAAGTGCTTTAAATTGAGTCTTTCAAGGCAAGGAGCTCATCGAGATCAGACAGATTCGTGGTATTTTTTCAAAATTTAGTGGACAAAGAGACAAGAGGATATTGAAGTGATTCTTGCCACTTGTAGTTAAGTATAAATTGTTGTAAATACTTGCAAGCTAATTGCAGAAGTGATCAGTCTACTGTCTCAGATAAATTCATCTGTGGGGTCTTCTAAAGTGAAATTATTTATTATTTACAGCAATAGCCATTCCAGGCAAAATTTCCTCAAATAACTAAGTCAATTTGACATAAGTGGTCTATAGTCTTATATAAGTCAAATTGTCACAGATTCTCAATTTTTAATCCATTTCCACTTTATGGGCATAAAATTATTGATAATCTTCTCTTGTTATCTTTTATATTTCTAATGTAATTATAGTTATGTTTTCCTTTCTCTTTCATTATATGTGTGCCCTTCTTTTTCCTTTAAAACATTTCCAAGTTTTTCTATTTTAAGCTTTTCATAGAACTAATTTCTGAACTTGTTCTTTCTCTTTTTGGTGTCTTAGTTTTCGCTTTCAGCGGATTCTACTTTTATATTTTTTATCTCCTTCCTTCTGCCTGCTTTGGGATTTATTCTATTGTTCTTTTTCTAATTTCTTAAGTTAAAACTTTATCCTATTACTATTCAGTCTTTTCTCTTTTCTAATACAAACCTTAAATATATAAATTCCCAAAAGAACAACTTCTGCTGCATATCATGAGTTTTTCTATACATATATTTATACAGTATTTTATTTATCATTCAACTCTATCATTCATTCTTTTTTTTAGTTTACAGTATGATTTCTTCTTTGACCCATAATTATTTTATATATTTTACAAATTGAAAAAAATTTAATATTGTTGGGCCTTTTATTTTTATTCATATTTTCTTCCAGCTTCCAATTATTTAATATAATTGACATACAACATGTGTAAGTTTAAGATGTACATGTTGATTTGATACATATATATTGCAAAATTATACCACGGTAGCAGTAGTTAATACCTGATCACTTCATGTAATTGCCATTTCTTTTTGGTGGTGAAAATATTTAAAATCTACTTTCTTAGCAACTTTCAATTATAGAAAACCGTTAACTGTAGTTAACTACATTGTTAACCATAATCAGCACACTGCATGTTAGATTCCCAGAATTTATTCATCTTTTAACGGGACGTTTGTTGGTAAAGAATCTGTCCACAATGAGGGAGACCCATGTTTGATCCCTGGATTGGGAAGATCCCTGGAAAAGGCAAGGGCTACCCACTCCAGTATTCTTGCCTGGAGAATTCCATGGACAGAGGAGCCTGGCGGGCTACAGTCCATGGGGTTGCAGAGTTGGACATGACTGAGCAGCTTTCACTTTCACTTTGTACCCATTGACCAAAAATCTTCCCATTTCCCCCTACTTTCAGCCCCTAGAAACAATCATTCCTGTCTGTTTCTAAGAGTGTGGCTATTTTAGATTCCACATTAAAGTGATATCATCTAGAATTTGGATGTCTCTATAAGTGTCAGACTTTATTTTGGGGGGCTCCAAAATCACTGCAGATGGTGACTGCAGCCATGAAATTAAAAGACGCTTACTCCTTGGAAGGAAAGTTATGACCAACCTAGATAGCATATTAAAAAGCAGAGACATTACATTGCCAACAAAGGTCCATCTAGTCAAGGCTGTGGTTTTTCCAGTGGTCATTTATGGATGTGAGAGTTGGACTGTGAAGAAAGCTGAGCACTGAAGAATTGATGCTTTTGAACTGTGGTGTTGGAGAAGACTCTTGAGAGTCCCTTGGACTGCAAGGAGATCCAACCAGTCCATCCTAAAGGAGATCAGTCCTGGGTGTTCATTGGAAGGACTGATGCTGAAGCTGAAACGCCAATACTTTGGCCACGTCATGCAAAGAGTTGACTTATTGGAAAAGACCCTGATGCTGGGAGGGATTAGGGGCAGGAGGAGAAGGGGACGACAGAGGATGAGATGGCTGGATGGCATCACCAACTCAATGGGCATGGGTTTGAGTAAACTCTGGGAGTTGGTGATGGACAGGGAGGCCTGGCGTGCTGCGATTCATGGGGTCACAAAGAGTCAGACACAACTGAGCGACTGAGCTGAACTGAACTGATATGACTTATTTCACTTGGCATATAATGTCTTCAAGTTTCATCCATGTTGTCACAAATGGCAGCATATCCTTCTGTCTCAAGGATGTATATTTACATTCCCACATTTCTTTATCCATTAATCTCTAGATGGACACTCAGGTTGTTTCCATATTTTACCTATTTTGAATAACGTTGCATTGGCCATGAAAGTGCAAATCTCTCTTCAAGACACTAATATAATTTCCTCTAGATATATACCCAGAAGTAGGATTTGGGGATCAAATGTAGTTTATTTTTAATTTTTTGAGGAACCTCCATACTGTTTTCTATAGTAGCTGTACCAATTTACATTTCAATAGCAATGCACAAGGGTTCTTTTATCTATATTCTCAACAACACTTGCTATCCCTTATCATTTTGATGGTAGTTATTCTAACAGGTATGAGGTATATATCTCATTGTGGTTTTGATTTGCATTTTCCTGATGATTAGTAATGTTGAGCATTTTTTAAATTTATGTTTTTATTGAAGGATAATTGCTTTATAGAATTTTTCTGTTTTCTGTCAAACCGCAACATGAATCAGCCATTGGTATACATATGTCCCCTCCCTGTTGAACCTCCCTCCCATCTCCCTTCCCATCCCACCCCTCTAGGTTGACACAGAGCCCCTGTTTGGGTTTCCTGAGCCAGACAGCAAATTCCCGTTGGCTATCTATTTTACATATGGTAATGTAATTTTCCTTGTTACTCTCTCTATACAGCTCACCCTCTCCCCATATCCATAAGTCTATTCTCTAATGTTCAGCATTTTTTGATCAGTGATGTTGTGCATCTCTTCGTGTACTTATTGGCTATGTGTTTGTTTTCTTTGGAAAATGTCCATTTAGTTCCTTAGCCCATTTTTAAATCAGATTGGATTTTTTTTCCCTATAGAGTTGTATGATTTATATGTATTAGATATTGCCTTCTATGAAATATATAACTTACAAATATTTTATCCCATGCCATAGGTTGGGAATTGTGTTCATTGTTTCTCTGCTATGCAGAAGCTTTTTAGTTTGATGTAGTTCCACTTGTTTATTCTTGCTTTTGTTGCTTGTGCTCATGGAGCCATACCAAAAAAATTCTTGCTAATACCAATAACAAGGAGAATCTTCCCTGTTTTCTTCTACTAGTTTTATAGTTTCAGGTCTTATATTTACACATTTAATCCATGTCAAGTTAATTTTTGTGAGTGGTATAAGGTAGGGGCTCAGTTTCATTCTTTTGCATGTAATTACCCTGTTTTCCCAACATCATTTATTAAATAGACTATCACTTTCCCATTGAGTATTCTTGGCTCACTTGTCAAATACTAGTTGACTGTGTATGTGTGGGTTTATTTCTGGGCTCTCTGATTCTATTCCATTTGTCTACATGTCAGTTTTTATGCCAATTCTACACTGTCTTGCTTTCTGTAGTTTTGTATTTTAGTTTGTAATCAGATGAGATCAGACATATTCAGGATGGTATGTCCATAGACAATGGTTTGTAATCAGGAAGTGTAAAGGTTCTAGCTTTGTTCTGCTTTATCATAATTTCTCTATTTGGGTTCTTTTTGGTTACATAAAAATTTTAGGATTTTTTTTTCTATTTCTGTGAAAAATGCTATTGGGATTTTGAAAGGGAGTACATTGAATTTATAAGTGACTTTAGGCTGTGTGGATATTTTAACAGTGTTAATTCTTTCAATCTATGAACATAGTGTGTCTTTCCATTTATTTGTATCTTCTTCAATTTTTTTCATCAGAGTCTTGCAGAAAAATGAATTAAGCCCGAAGTTAGTAGAAGGAAAGAAAAAAACATATCAGGGCAAAAATAAAGATAAAATAGAAAAAATGAGCAAGACAAGGAGACAGTTTTTTGAAAAGACCAACAAAATAGCTAAACTCTTAGCTAAACTAAGAAAAAAGAAAGAAGACTCAAATAAAATTAAAAAGGAAAGAAGAAACAGTAAAACTGATGCCACAAACAAAAAGATCAAAAGACAGTTAGAAGCAACTATATGCCAAAAAATAGTTTAACATAGAAGAAATGATAAATTCCTAGAAACATACAACCTACCAAGATTAAATCTTGAAGAAATAGAAATTCTGAACAGATCTGTAACTACTGAGAAGACTGAATCAGTAATCAAAAACCTCCCAACAAAGAAAAACATGGCTCCAATGATGATTTCTACCAATATTTAAATAACAAGTCGATATATCTCAAACAATTCCAAAAACAGAAGAGGGAGCACTTCCAAGCTGTCAAAAACAAAACGAAATCAAAGGGAACAAATGTTGTTGGAGAAATTGGAACTCATGTACACTGTTGATGGGAATGCAAAATGGTAGAGCGGCTATGGGAAAACAGTAGGGACAGTCCTCAAAAATTTCAAAATAGAATTATCATATGACCTGGCAACCTCACTATTGGGTATTTATCCAAAGAATTTCAGTCAACATCTTGAATAAATATTGGCACTCCAGTGTTCAGTTCAGTTCAGTCACTCAGTCGTGTCTGACTCTTTGCGACCCCATGAACCACAGCGTGCCAGCCCTCCCAGTCCATCACCAATGCCTGGAGTCCACCCAAACCCATGTCCATTGAGTCAGTGATGCCATACAGCCATCTCATCCTCTGTCATCCCCTTCTCCTCCCGCCCTCAATCTTTCCCAGCATCAGGGTCTTTTCAAATGAGTCAGCTCTTCGCATGAGGTGGCCAAAGTATTGGAGTTTCAGCTTCAACATCAGTCCTTCCAATGAATACCCAGGACTGATCTCCTTTAGGATGGACTGGTTGGATCTCCTTGCAGTCCAAGGGACTCTCAAGAGTCTTCTCCAACACCACAGTTCAAAAGCATCAATTCTTCAGTGCTCAGCTTTCTTTATAGTCCAACTCTCACATCCATATGTGACTACTGGAAAAACCATAGCCTTGACTAGATGGACCTTTGCTGGCAAAGTAATGTCTCTGCTTTTTAATATGCTATCTAGGTTGGTCATAACTTTCCTTCCAAGGAGTAAGCGTCTTTTAATTTCATGGCTGCAGTCACCATCTGCAGTGCTTTTGGAGTCCAAAAAAATAAAGTCAGCCACTCTTTGTACTGTTTCCCCACTTATTTGCTGTGAAGTGATGGGACCAGATGCCATGATCTTAGTTTTCTGAATGTTGAGCTTTAAGCCAACTTTTTCACTCTCCTCTCACTTTCATCAAGAGGCTCTTTGGCTCTTCTTCACTTTCTGCCATAAGGGTGGTGCCATCTGCATATCTGAGGTTATTGATATTTCTCCTGGCAATCTTGATTCCAGCTTGTGCTTCCTCCAGCACAGCGTTTCTCATGATGTTCCTTGTAGCACTATTCACAACAGCCACGATATGGAAACAACCTAAATGTCCATTGATAGATAAGCCAATAAAGAAAATGTTGCATGTACATACAGTGAATACTATTCAACCTTAAAAAGGAAGTAAATCTGAAATATGTGACAGCATGGATGAACCTTGAGAACATTATTCTAAGTGAAATAAGCCATCACAGAAAAACAAATCCTGCACAATTCTACTTATATGAGTACCAGAAATACTTAAATGCATAGAAACAAAGAGTGGAATGATGGTTTTCAGGGACTGGTGGGGTGGGGGTAAATGGGATTATTAATCAATGGGCATAAAAGTTTCAGTCAAGTAAGAGAAATAAGCTCTAGAGAGTGGTTATACAACACTGTACTTATAGTCATCAATAATATATACTTCAAAATTTATCAAGAGGATTGATCTCATGTTGCAGTGTTACCACATACACACACACAAAGTAAAATAGAGGCTACGCATACTCTGCAGCCCAGAAATCCTACTTCTAAGTATGTTTCCTAGTGAATCCTCCATGTATATGAAGAGTCATATACAAGAATGTCTACTGCAGCATTATTTATAGTGGTAAAAACCTCTAAACAACCTGAATGATCACCAGAGAGAGAATGTCTGTGGAATGCTGTGTGGCAATTCATATGAATAAACTAGAGCATTTGTATTAGTATGAGTAGATTCTAAAAATAATGTTAATTTAAAGAATATTTTTGTAATGTTTGGTATAAAAGTGTTTTCTAAAAATCCATGGCTCACTTATTTTTATGCACGACTAGAAAATTAAAGTCATTTTTGTCTTTTTCACCCTTAATTGAATCCTCTACTTCTTACCATCTCCTTCTCTTTTCATTTGTTAAGAAATCATTTTCTTGCTGTTATAATAGGAAGAACAATGCTTGTTTCCTGCCTTGTTACAAGATTGTATTTCCATTCACAAATTCGTCATGGTATATTAAAACACAAATGAGGTAGCTATAATCAATGGCAGTGGAATTCTAAAATACAATTACAGTGCTTCACAATTTGACTGGAAATGACAGATTGTAATTTGGATTACAGCGTATTACAATTAATGCTAAATTGCCAACAGCAAATACATTTAACCCCGCTTCACAGTTGTAATCAGTCATGCATGAGATAAAGCACATCAGGGAATACAAATCATTACAAAATAAAAAATACAGGCACTTGAGGAAGAATTAGTGCAATATCCATTTCTGTTAAAGTCAACTTTCATTTAATGCTTTTGTTTTGGAATGTAAAAGGCAATCTTTGTGGTAAACTATTTCATCAAATTTACTCATTAGAACCAGTTAATCTGAAGGGAAAAAACTTCTACTGTATTTTATGAAAATAGCCTACTCTTTACAAAGGACTGGATTATAACTTATTCTTCTTTACAGAGAGAGTTTTTCTGTCATTGAGATGTATTTTCATAAAGAATACTAAGAAAAACAAGATACTCATGGCCAAAATTATGTAACTTTTGATTAAGCATACTTACCTGCTAATAAATCAAATGTGGTTAATTTGTGAGTATGCCTCAGGTGGTGCCTGTAGCATATATTTATCCTGAGTCTACACTGAGTCACAGAATAATTGCAAATTTCCCTTGGGAATAATACGACAGAAAGAAACTCATATATTCCCTTTTCAAGATACTAAGTTCCACTTTATGAAATTGAAATTGCATTCCAAGAACAAATTTTCCTCTGCATTGAATTGTGCCTGTTATAAAGGTTATCAGTCTACATACAATTATCCAGAATTGCTCAATATGCAAGCTCAAAACAAAGATTAAGTTGGCCTCTTTGTGATGAAAAATGAATAACAAGATACCATTTAATAAGAAAAATTAATCTAAAGTAACACAATCTGCTAATGGAATTCGTATGTGTGTGTGCATGTGCACACACGTGCTCAGTCACTAAATTGTATCTGACTCTTTATGACCCCATGGATCATGCTCCTCTTTCTAATTCACCCTCTGAAAGTAATTTAAAGGTTGAAAGAGCTGGTGTATAATTAACCTTTTAGAAAACTTCAAGGAAGGAGGATTTTTTTTTCTAATTTTTTAGTGACTGTTAGTGGCCCATAAAGTAACTGTTTAGTACTTGGTCTTGCTCTTATGTCCACTCCAGTGTCTGGATACAATTACTGGTCATAAGCACAGAAAATCAGTGACAGGGACTGCCTCTGGCCCAGTGTTACTGGAGAGAACCCTATGCAACCATCAGGGCTGTTTTGCTTCTCTCAATAGACATTCTTCTTCCCTGGTATCCTCACCCCATTTCTTATAGATTACCTATTTCAGCAGTTCTCAACCCTGACTGTACATTAGAAGCATCTGAAGAATTAAAAAATACATCTATGCTCAGTCCCTAGCCCTGATCAGCATTTCTGAGAGTAGGGTCCAAATCAATATAGAAATTCCCCAAGTGATCTGAATGTGGATTTAGGCTTGAGAACCATGTCCTCTGTCTTTTCTTCATACTTCTTTCCTTCCTCTATCTTTGGTTGAAAGCTACCATTTTCAAACTTCCTTAGCAATAGAACAATTTTCAAGGAATTTAAAAAAAAAATTTTTATTTTTATTTATTTTTGGTTGCGTTGGGTCTTTGTTGCCACCCAAGGACTCTCTCTAGTTGTGGTGAGAGGGGCTCCTCTTCATTGTGGAGCAAGGGCTTCTCGTTGCAGTGGCTTATTTTATTGCGGAGCACAGGCTCTGAGTGCGTGGGCTTCAGTAGCTGCGGCTTGCAAGCTTCGTTGCTTTGCAGCAATGCGTGGCCCCTGCATTGGCAGGCAGATTCCTGTCTACTGTACCACCAGGGAAGTTTGGGAATCTTAATAAATAACACAAATTAAAGGGATAAAGAGCATGACAGTTAATTTTGTGTGTCAGTTGCCTGGATAAAACATTGTTTCCGAGTGTGTCTGTGAGTGTTTCTGGATGAGATTAGCATTTGCTTTGATGGACTCAGTAAACTACTAATAGATGGCCCTCCCCCACTGTAGCTGGGCATCATCCAAGCCATTAGTGGCCTGGATAGACCAAATGGTGGAGGAAGGAAGAATTCCTCTTTTCTCCATTCTTACTGCTTTAACTTCTCATCTCATATTCTGTCCGGAATCTGGTATTTAATCAGCTCTCCTGGTTCTCAGGCCTTCAGACTCAAATTGAATTACATCACTGGCTTTCCTGGGTCTGCCTCTTCCAGATGGCAGATTGTGGATCTTGTCAGCCTCCGTAATCACATGAGTCAATTCCTTATAATAAATAGATAAGCATAGATAAATAGGTAATCTCCTACTGGTCCTGTCTCTCTGGAGGCTGTTGATGAACATAGTTTCTGTTTTTGTTGTTCAGTCACTAAGTTGTGTTCGCTCTTTGCAACCCCATGGACTGTAGCATGCCAGGCTCCTCTGTCCTTCATTGCGAGTTTTCTCAAATTTATGTCCATTGAGTCAGTGATATTATCTAACCACCTCATCCTCTCTCTCACCCTTCTCCTCCTGCCTTCAATCTTTCCTAGCATCACGGTCTTTTCCAATGAGTCGGCTCTTTGTATCACGTGGTCAAAGTACTGGAGTTTTAGCATCAGTCCTGCCAATGAACAGTCAGGTTGATTTCCTTTAGGATTGACTGGTTTGCTCTCCTTGCAGTCCAGCAGACTCTGAAGAGTCTTCTCCAGCACCACAATTTGAAAGCGTCAATTCTTCAGCACTCAGCCTTCTTTATGGACCAACTCTCACATCTGTACATGACTGCTGGAATAACCATAGCTTTGACTATATGGACCTTTGTTGGCAAAGTGATGTTTCTACTTTTTAATACACTGTCTAGTTTTGTCATCGCTTTCCATTCAACGAGCAAGCATTTTTAAATTTTGTGACTGCAGTCACCATCTGCAGTGATACTGGAACTTAAGAAAATAAAATCTGTTACTGCTTCACTTTTTCCTATCTATTTGCCATGAATTGTTGGGACTGGATGTCATGATCTTAGTTTTTTGAATGTTGAGTTTTAAGCCAGTTTTTTCCCTCTTCTCTTTCACCCTCATCAAGAGGCTCTTTAGTTTCTCTTCACTTTCTGCCATTAAAGTGGTATCATGTGTGTATATCTGAGGTTGATGATATTTCTCCCTGCAATCTTGATTCCAGCTTGCGATTCATCCAGCCTGGCATTTTGCATGATGTACTCTGCATGTAAGTTAAATAGTTTCTTTAGGCAATTTAAATTTCCTTTGTTTACAAAATCCTAGTATTAGTTCATTGGAGCTCTAGGGTTGCAGAATTTAAAATTACTTTTTTAGGCCCTGGAGTATCATCCAGAAGCATTTACCAAAAATATTGGCACCATAATGACTCCAGGACATTCGTTATACTGTCGCCTGTGGGTCAGTTGCTGAGTTAACAGAGCTAATAAAGAGATTAAACAAACAAACAAAAAAACCAGTTCCAGTATTCAAAGTGGCTCCTGATCTAATGTAGAAGAGAGGGAAATAGATCATCACAATTCAGTGCTCATTTATTCAAAACATACTTAGTGAATACCTATGATATTCTGGCATTATGCTAGGTGCTGGGTATGTAGCAGTAAACAAAGCAGAAAAAATTCCTGTCCTTCCTGATTTTACAGTCTAACCAAGGAAAACAGATAAAAACAAAATAAATAAGTAAAAATTATACTATGTTAGAGGGAATTGCTGTTTTAATTGCTCAGTTGTGTCCAACTCTTTTGTGATCCCATGGACTGTAGCCCACCAGGGTCCTCTGTCCATGGGATTTCCCAGGCAAGAATACTGGAGTGGGTTGTCATTTCCTTCTCCAGGGGATCTTCCCGACCTGGAGGTTGAATGCACATCTCCTGTATTGGCAGGCAAATTTTTTTTTTTTTTCACCACTGAGCCACCCAGGAAGCCCCATTAGAGGGAATAGGAAGTGTTAGAAAAATTATAATTTTCAGGTGGATGGCAGGTCATGGGGTACAATGGGAAAATGCACAGGAAACATCTGAAAAATAGTTGTGCTTGATCTTGGTAAAAGCAATTTTGTGGAGTGATGGGGTCGGGCACAAGAGTGCAATAGGTTAAGGAACAGAAAAGAGGTGCCAGTGTGAACTTTCAGTAAATTTGATTACAAAACAGGAGAGAAGAGATGCTCACAATTATGGACGGATTTCAGGTGGGCAGCTCTTGTGCATGTTCATAATTCTAGGAAAAGGGCCAGAACGTTCAATATGCTATAGGAAAAATGAAACCATCTATGAAGGTGGGACACAGTTTGTGAGAAGTATTAGGCTTGGGTGAAATGATACAAGCAAGATCTTCTACTAATAATTGTATAATTTCTAATATTTATTTATTTAAAACTTAAATGTGTACAGATATTCTAAGCACTTTATATGTAACAACTCATTTAATATTCTCAGCAACCTTACAAGGTACATACTGTTACTATCATTATTTTATAATTGAGGAAGCTGGGGAACAGAAAGTTAACTGCTCAAATCACAAAGGGAAATGTAAAGTGAAATTTCAAACTCAGACATTTGGCTTCAGAGTCTTTGGTTTCCATTCCTATCCTGTACTGAAAAGTGTGAAAGGGGAGGAAGACTGGAGGCCAAGGGGTTTGAGTAATGGTTTGAATCTTTATCAAAATGGTTATATTTAGGAGTGGGCAAAGGGTTAGGGTTTTTAAGAGTGTCAGATTGAATCTGTAGCCAGAACTTTGAAACAAAGTGGAACATGGGGTTGCTCATTTTGCTGAAGCCCCGAGGTGCCCACTAGACTAAAACCTCTACCAGAAAAGACATCATGTCCATTTGGTTCACAGCTACATACACGTGCAACACCTACACTGGATATAGTGAAGAGCAGGCACTCAGTAAAGGTATCTGTCAACCAGTTAAGATAACTGAAGGCAAATATGTGCCTTGGATTGGATGGGTATTGGAGTGAACCATACGAAATTGCATTTATGTTAGTCTTAATTCTTCTGCAAAGCCCTCCTTTATCTAACTTTTTCTTCTTATTTCCCTTCCCAGGCCCAATGCCTCAGTCAAATTAATTTGCTTGCTAAAGTTTTCCATTTACCATTTTCATGTCTTTACACATATCTTCCTCTCAAAATGTCTACTTTACTCTCAATTCATGTTTCTCCTCTTTCAAAGTTTACTGCAAAGTCTACCTACTCCCAAGTATTCTTTAAAGATTCTTAAATATTTCAGCATACCTTTGCTAATTTTTAACTTTGTGATCTCTTGTGTCCCATTCTTAAGGTGTTTCTTTACAAAAATATTCAGTATTTTAGCAAATGATCTGTTTATACACCTAAGTTTTCTTATTTTCTGGAATAGGCAATATACAGACAGTACCCAACCTAGGATGGTTGAATTTACGATTTTTTGACCTTATGATAGTGCAAAAGCAATACTCGTTCAGTAGAGACCATACCTCTAACTGTGCACTGTGGTCGTTTCCCCGACTGGCCACATGTGGTTCTCTCTGGGGCAGTGGGTGAGCCACAGTACCCACCAGCACACACTCACAGGGGGAAATAACTGATCGGCTTACAATGACCATTCTGTACCCAATCATCCTATTGTTCACTTTCAGCACAGTAGTCAATAAATTACATGAGCTACTCAGCACTGCTATAAAATGGGCTTTATGTTAGAGGATTTTGCCCAACTGTAGGCGAATGTAAGCGTTTCAAACATATTTAAGATAGGTTAGGCTAAGCTATGATGGTGGGCAAGTTAGGTATTTTAAAGGCATGTTTTTGACTTACAATATTTTCAACTCTTGAAGGGTTTATCATAACCCCATCATAAATTAAGATTTGTATCTGATGGCTCCTACATTAAAATATACCAAAAAGTGTCCAGTAAGAAGTTTGCTTCTTAAGAATAAAATAAAAAAAGAACAAAACAAAAAAACCTATAAAAAGAGGTTTGCTTCTCATCCCTTTCCCCGTCCAATTCAGCTTTTCTCCTCAGGAGCAACCAATATTATCAAATTTTAATGTAACTTTTTGGAGATATTCTAGGTTTATAGAGGCAAATATGTATAGTTACCCTTTTTTTCAACAACAAAAGGATCAGGAACAAGACAAAATGTCATTTCTGATCACTTCTATTCAACATTGCCAGTGCAAGAAGACAAGAAAAAGAAGTAAAAACATCCAAATTAGAAAGAAATCTCATTGTCTTCATTCACTGAAGATATAATACCTATATAAAAAATCCTATGTAATCTACAAAGAAGTTATTACAACTAATAAGTGGGCTCAGCAAAGTTGTTGGATGCAAGTTCAATACAGAAAAATCAAATATTTCTATATATTGCTGCTGTTGTTTAGTCACTAAGTCATGTCTGATTCTTTTCGATCCCCCCGAGGACTGAAGCCCGCCAGGCTGCTCCGTCCATGGGATTTCCCAGGCAAGAATACTGGAGTGGGTTGCCATGTCCTCCTCCAGGGGATCTTCCTGATCCAGGGATCAAACCCACATCTCCTGCTTGGCAGGCAGATTCTTTACCACTGAGCCATCTGGGAAGCCTTGTTTCTATGTTAGCAATGAAAAACTACATTTTTAAATGTAAATGAATTACATTTAAAATATTATTTACAATACCATCAAAAACATGAAATATTTATGAATACCTCTGGTAAAAGACCTGTACACTAAAAACTACAAAATGTTGCTTAAGGAAATTAAAGAACACCTAAATAGAGAGCTATCCTACCTTTATGGATTCAAAGACTCAATCATTACCAGACGGCAACTCTTCCCAAATCAATCTATGGATTGATTGCAATCCTAATCAGAATTCTAGTAAGGTTTTTTAAAAAATAATTTTATAAAAATTAATAAGCTGATTCTAAAATTCATATGAAACTGAATGACCCCCCTCAAAAAAAAAAAAGAATTTTTTAAAAAGATAAAAAGGGAATGAAACTAGAATGGACAAAAACAATTTTGCAAAAGAAAAAAGTTGGAGACTAACACTACTTGATGTCAAGACCAACTATAAAACTACAATAATCAGTACAGTGTGGTATTGGCATTAAGATAGACAAACCAATGTTCAGAAGTAGAACCACCCATTAGGTGGGCAACTGATTTTCAACAAAGGTATAAATAACAACAGTCTTGTCAACAAATGGTAATGCAGTAATTTGACAAAAAACTTTAATATTTACCTTGAACCATATTCAGAAAATAACTCCAAATGAATCATAGACCTGAATGTAAAACCTAAAATCACAAACCTTTTGAAGAATACATTGGAGAAAAATCTTTGTGACCATAAGCTAAGCAAAGAGTTCTTAGAAACTATACCAAAGCACAATCCAGAGAAGAGTTTAAAACTTCTGTTCTTTGAGAGAGAATGAGAAGGCAAGCCAAGCCAGGAGGAAGAGTTTGCAAATCATGTGTCTGATAAATGACTTGTATCCAGAATACATAAAGAATCTCAAAACTAACTAAATAAAATATGGGCAAAAAATCTGAACAGACATATAACCAAGAAGATACACAGAAGTCAAATAAGCATATGAAAAACATACAACAGCATTTGTCATTACCTATTAAAAGGTATATTTAAAAAATTGACCATATATAAAGTGGTGGCAAGGATGTGGAGAACTGAAACTTTCATACTGGTGGTAGGGATGTAAAATTACTCTGCAAAACACTTTGACAGTTTCTTGAAAAGTTAAATACACACCTACCAAATAATCTAGCCATTTTACCCCTAGGTAGTTTCCCAAGAGTAATAAAAGCATCTGTGTTTACAAAGATTTGTATCCTAATGTTTATAGAAGCTTTATTTTAATAACCACAAATGGAGAACAATCCAAACGTCCATCCACAAATGAATGAATAAACAAAAAGTAGTACGTGCATACAAAAGGATATTACTTAGCAAAAAAAAAAAAAAATAAACGCAACAACATGGATGAGTCTTAACATAATTATGCAGAGTAATAATTATTATTCATAATTATTCTTTCATAGTTATGAAAGAAGCCAGACTCAAAAGTATACACAGTGTTTGATTCCATTTATATAAAATTCTAGAAAATTCAAACTAATCTGTTGCAAAGCAAGCATGTGAGGGAGAGGATTACAAAGATGCATAAGGGAACTTTGTTGGGGGTGATGGGTATATTCATTATCTATGTGATCACGGTTTCTAGGTCAAATGTGTCAAATTGCACACTTTAAATATGTATTTTTTTTGTCTATTATACTTCAACAAAGATAATTTTTTAAAACAGTATACATAATTCTGCCCCCTGGCTTTTTTTTTCTCAAGTAATATACCCTGTTGATCTCAAGAAAATTAGAGATACCAAGGGAACATTTCATGCAAACATGGGCATGTTATGGACCTAACAGAAGCAGAAGATATTAAGAAGAGGTGGCAAGAATACAAAGAACTATACAAAAAATATCTTCATGACCCAGATAATCACGATGGTGTGATCACTCACCTAGAGCCAGACATCCTGGAATGTGAAGTCAAGTGGGCCTTAGAAGCATCACTACAAACAAAGCTAGTGTAGGTGATGATGGCATTTCAGCTGAGCTCTTTCAAATCCCAAAAGATGATGCAGTGAAAGTGCTGCACTCAATATGCCAGCAAATTTGGAAAACTCAATAGTGGCCACAGGACTGGAAAACATCATTTTTCATTCCAATCCCAAAGAAAGGCAATACCAAAGAATGCTCAAACTACTGCACTCATTTCACATGCTAGTAAAGTAATGCTCAAATTCTCCAAGCCAGGCTTCAACAGTACATCAACGTGAACTTCCAGATATTCAAGCTGGATTTAGTAAAGGCAGAGGATCCAGAGATCAAATTGCCAACATCTGTTGGATCATCAAAAAAGCAAAAGAGTTCCAGAAAAACACCTACTTCTGCTTTATGACAAAACTTTTGACTGTGTGGATCACAACAAACTGGAAAATTCTTAAAGAGATGGGAATACCAGACCACCTGACCCGCCTCTTGAGAAATCTATATGCAGGTCAGGAAGCAACAGTTAGAACTGGACATGGAACAACAGACTGGTTCCAAATAGGGAAAGGAGTACGTCAAGGTTGTATATTGTCACCCTGCTTATTTAACTTCTATGCAGAGTACATCATGAGAAACGCTGGGCTGAATCACAAGCTGGAATCAAGATTGCCCGAAGAAATATCAATAACCTCAGATATGCAGATGACACCACCCTTATGGCAGAAGGCAAAGAACTAAAGAGCCTCTTGATGAAAGTGAAAGAGGAGAGTGAAAAAGTTGGCTTAAAGCTCCACATTCAGAAAACTAAGATCATGGCATCTGGTCCCATCACTTCACAGCAAATAGATGGGGAAACGGTGGAGACAGTGACAAACTTTATTTTGGGGGGCTCTAAAATCACTGCAGACAGTGACTGCAGCCATGAAATTAAAAGACGCTTGCTCCTTGGAAGAAAAGCTATGACTAACCTAGGCAGCATGTTAAAAAGCAGACATTACTTTGCTGACAAAGGTCCGTCTAGTCAAAGCTATGGTTTTTCCAGTGGTCATGTATGGATGTGAGAGTTGGACTATAAAGAAAGCTGAGCACCAAAGAATTGATGCTTTTGAACTGTGGTGTTGGAGAAGACTCTTGAGATCCAACCAGTCCGTCCTAAAGAAAATCAGTCCTGAATATTCATTGGAAGGACTGATGCTGAAGCTGAAACTGCAATACTTTGGCCACCTGATGTGAAGAACTGACTCATTTGAAAAGACCCTGATGCTGGGAAAGACTGAAGGCGGGAGGAGAAAGGGACAGCAGAGCATGAGATGGTTGGATGGAATCACCAACTCAATGGACATGAGTTTGAGTAAACTCCGTGAGTTGGTGATGGACAGGGAGGCCTGGCATCCTGCAGTCCATGGGGTCGCAAAGAGTCAGACATGACTGAGCGGCTGAACTGAACTGATGCCCTGTTGATTGTTTCTTTTAAACACACAAAGCTTTCTAATTCTTTTTTCTAGCTAGCTACCCAGAATTATATTATATATAAGAACTATAATTGATTTTACAATTCCCCTATTGATGAAGATTTATAAATAATGCATTGGAAAATCTTGTACAAACTCATTTCCTTCATATACAAGCATATCTATAGGATATATTCCTAGACTAGGTCAAAAGGAAATGCCCTTACAATTCTGATTGCTACTCCCAAATTGATCAGTCAGTTTTCCATGGAGCAAACAGAAACCATTATAGATACTTAAAACAGGAAGGCACTTGTTATAGGGAATTTGGTGCTTACAAATTCAGTGGAAGGGCTGAAGGAGCAAGGTTGGGGAATCTAGGTTGAGTTTCCCAGGATTAATCCCACCTTGATACAAAACAAATTCACCAGGGGAGCTACTATCTCTGCGATCATACATAATTTTGCAACATTCAAAGACCCCCAGAAAATGGCCTTTGCCTCATTTCTCTTTTCAAATCATGCAGAGAACATTTAATTGAGAAAACCTAATTAGCTTCCAGAACCCTAGCTACACACACACAAAGAATCTGGGAAATGTATTTCTCTCTCAACTTCTCTGACTAGGCGGGCAAACTGGTGGTTGAGTGAGTATATCCATAAGGCACAGCACACCATCCTCAGTGGTTGTTTTAGTTTATACCTCTACCAGCAAAAATAATTGTTCCTCAATTCTAACCAATGATATCTAGGATACAAGCGTGTTTTAGAAACATTAAAAAGTCTTTCTTGTTCAAATAGGTTAAAAAATAGTTTCTTGATATAGTTTTATTTTGTATTTCTCTTAATAGTGAAGCTGAACTTTTTTTTTTTTTTCCAGTTTAAGTTGTTCATATCCTTTTCTGTGAAAACTCTGTTTACAGTTTGGACCTTTTTTCTTTTGGACTGTTGAATGCTTTCTTATTGAATTCTAGGAGTTCTTTATATATTAAGCAAAGCATGACATGATTTGCAGGTATTTTCTCTACACCTGTCATTTTTCTTTACAGTGGGTTCTGCCATGAAGTATTTTTTTATATAGTGTATGATTTATCAGTTATAAATTTATAGTGAAAATCTATCTTTGTTGTTTCTGGATTTTATATCAAATTTAGAAAAGCCTTCACCACACTAAAATGTTTAAAAATTTTCCCCATGATTTCTTCAGGTACTTTAAACATTTCAGTTTTACATTTAAAGCTGGGTTTTATTTTGGTATGAGATATGAATCCAACTATTTATCCTCCAAATAGCTATCAGATGTCCTAGTATCTTTAATAAGTTAAACCATATTCTCCCCCACTGAAATGAAATGTCATCTTTGCCTTGTGCTAAATTACCCTATCTGGGTCTATTTTTTACCCTTCTATTCTGCTCTAAAGATCTGACCAGTCATATGCCAGTACCAAATTCTTCTAATTATTAGTGCTCTCTAGTTTAAAATTTTGTAAGACTAGTCTGCCTTTGTTGCTTTCTCAGAGTCTTCTTGGCTATTCTTGCTTCTTTTTCGTGGGAAGTCTGGAATCAGCTTTCTAGTTTTAGGAAATCCTGACAGTTTTATTGGGGTTGCATTAAGTTTATCGAATAATTTACAAATAACTGGCATGTATGTTAAGTCTTCCTATCCAAGAATACGATATGCCTTTTCAAGTACTTGAACTTTCTTTTCAGAAAAAAACATGGTTTTCTTTTTGTAGTCTTGCATACTGTTTATTCCTAGGCACTTAAAAGGGGACTTTTCTTCAATTACATCTTTGAATAGCCTATTATTTGTGTAAATGAAAGCCTTTAGTTTCTGTGACTAATTCTATACCCAGTGACTATTAGTTTTAGGGTGCTCCTTTCAGGTGACTCTCTGAAGCCTTTTACTCTCTTCTATAAATTTACCTCCTCCTCCATTCTTAATGTCTCTGAATGCCCTCACATGTTACATAATTTTCCCCTAGATTTTTAAGTTCCTTGAGGACATGAATTATAGTAGTGCATTTTGTACACTTTTCAGAGCACCAGTAAAATCCTCTGCATAGAACGGTTTATGGCTGACTCTTTATTATGAAAACAAAAACATGAAGTGCCTGCTAAATTCTCAACCTGTCTCAGTGATGATTCACTCATATCTCTTTTTCCAGGTCTCATTCACAAATGAAACCAAAACTGATTTCCTTCTAAAAAGAAATTTAGCAGTTCTACCCATTCATAGCATCTAATTCCTTTCTCCTACTACAGTAACTTTTTAAGTAAAGTGTCACATATATATTTTGCAATAAAGTAGGCCTTTCAAAGCTTGTAAGATTTTGTCTTGGATTTACATATGAAATTGCTGGCAAAAAGTAAAAATTTTAGTCTCCATTTTGCTTAAACATCCTTGATAATATTCATTCATTGTCTATAACAGTTTCCCCAAAGGTATGTATGATTTCATGTAACAACTATACACACTAGGTATAACATGATGGGGGAAATGGCCATTAAAGCTTAACATCACATAGATCTAAACCAAAGATGTTTACATGCACAAAACAGAAGATTAAATTCCATATACAAGAAAATCAGTCTTCTTATAGTTAGAGATCTTATTAAAATATTTCCAAAGTACACCAGTTACCTGGATATCAGGAGAATAAATCAGTCATGTGTCCTTCTTTAAAATACCACACAAAATCAGAATTTCACATGATAAAGCAAATGTTCCTTCCCCAGATCATTTTCAAATGTGGTTAAAAATTGTAACTTCCCAATTAAAATTTTCATTAGGTGAAGTAAAGTAGCAATAATTGTGTGATACAGTGAAATAAGATGAAAATTCCACAAAGTATAAACAAAAGGCAGCTTTTCTGGGGCAGGGGTGGGAGGGCATGACTTGTGGGATCTCAGGTCCTCCACCAGGGACTGAACCTGGGCACAGCAGTGAAAGCCCAGAATCCCAACCACTAGGTACTAGTGACCTCCCCAACTCCCCAGAAAGCAGGTCTGAAAACTGCCCAACCAAAAAACATACAAAGCAATTTCCATATGTTTAATATTTTAAGTAGCTCAAATGCCTGTTTTCATACCTATAGATAAAAATACACATCCAGGAAAGAAATATAAAATTAAGAATAAATAGGCATATATATATATATATAAAACTGAATCACTTCACTATACACCTGAAACTAACACCACATTGTAAATCAACTATACTTCAATAAATAAACTTTAAAAGAAACAAACAAAAAAAACACTGCCCAGCCAAAATGAATAAATATTTGTAGATTTTCCTCACAGGGACTTAAGATACTATCCCTCAGCTTAACTCTAAGGCTCTTCCTCATGATAAGGTTCTTTCACTTCTTCAGTAATTGATTCTTCCTTGTATTTTACAGTGGACAAATATCCCTTAGATCTTTTATTGACTGTATGTATTTCACACTCCCAACTCCTAAAAACTGAGGCATAAATTTTCAAATGTGCTAGTATTCTAAGATTACTATCAAAGACCATTAAAGGCAGGCAACTGAGATTTGGAAATCTAACCAATGAGTTCATAAGACCAAGATATGAATCCTGACCACAACATTCAAATAATATAAGTGCAATTAGTTTTCATTATTTCTTATTTAGATAAATACAGGCAGACCTCAGAGATATTGCAGGTCCCACTCCAGACCATCAAAATAAAGCAAATATGGCAATAAAGTGAGTCATTTTTGATTTCCCAGTGCATATAAAACTTTTTACTCCATACTGTAGTCTATTAAGTGAGCAATAGCATTATGTCTAAAAAAAAGTACATAACAACTTTAAAATACACCAAAAATTGCCAATAGTAACAAAGATCACTGATCTCAAATCATTGTAACAAATATAGTAATATTGAAAAAGCTTGAAATATGAATTACCAAAATGTGAAACAGACACAAAGTAAGCAAATGCTTTTAGAAAAATCATGCTGATAGACTTCCTCAACACAGGGTCTCCGGGAACCTCCAATTTGTGAAAAAACAAAAAACTTTGTGCAATAAAGCAAAAGCTCACTAAAACAAGGTATGCCTGTAGATAAATGTCCATCTACAAGGCTAATCGGTGTAAATGACAACCTGAGGTTATGACTCAAATTTATTTTACCTTCTACCTCTTTTCCTGTTCATTCACTGTTTAATTCTCAGTTGGGGGCGGGGGGCGGGGGGCGTGGCTATCAGGTACATGCAAACTTTTCTTTTAGTATTTCTTGGTGTGTACATTAAAATAGCATAAAAATTCAGTTAATATAGTAAGTGTAGTGATCTGCTTTGAATATCCCGTTAAAATGTACTGAATTAATTATAAGTAACTGGCATGTGCATTTTTAACTGCAAAGTAACCAGGAAACAACAGCAGCTAAATCACCTTGAAATACTGAAGTTAGAAACATTAAAAAAAAATCCTTTTCTATTAGAAATTAAGAATTTGAGGATACTAACTTCCACCCAGTTTTTAATCTTAGGGCAAAAATGGTGAGACATGGTTAGAGTTCTCTAGTTCAAGTGTTTCCAAAAGATAACAGGCAGTGTCATATCAGCTTCAGAAAGACCCTGCCATCACCACCAAAAAAAAAAGAGAGAGCAAAGATGGTCAGGAAATTCAAGGACAGCATTAGCAGAACTTGTTGCATATGAAAAATTGAGAATTCATGGCAGAAATGCCAAGTGGCTGGAAGCTTCTCTGTAATTTAGTTATCATGGAGGAAGACTGTAATTGGGGGGCAGGGAAGAGCTGACTAAGGTATTAGTTAATCTTAGTAACTAAAGATCACAGAACTTATCTCAGTCTTCCCTAATAATATTAAAACTGACTTTAAATATTGTTAGTAGAAGTTATTATTAGGCGAGGGACATACTCAAATGTCTCTATTATTATTAAATGCAAGCTTTTTTTCCTTTAAAAAGAAAAAAAGCAGAGCTTAGAGCTCCTTCACTTCCTTTTTTAGCACTGCCACAAATATTCCGATTCTTTGATGGTATGTTTTTAAGTAGCTATTTTTGCCTTCTAATATTCTGAGTCACAAATCTTGCCAAATTTTATTTCTCTAATTAAACGCACCTATATTCCTAGATTCACTGTTCATAGGAAA
Source organism: Cervus elaphus (assembly GCF_910594005.1). Classification (NCBI taxonomy): domain Eukaryota; kingdom Metazoa; phylum Chordata; class Mammalia; order Artiodactyla; family Cervidae; genus Cervus; species Cervus elaphus. The sequence goes on along the minus strand of NC_057817.1, from coordinate 3,115,952 downwards.
AGACAAGTCACTTACTTACCAGATTGAATGAAGCTCTCGATCAACACAACTCTTGAACTTTAGCTTTTAGTTCTGCATTTAAGATAATTCCCCCTTCCCGCCCCCATGTATTAGAATATTTTGTTAAACCTTTCATAGATGAGAACTGCTCATGTATGGTGATTATTTTGTAAATAATTCTATATCCAGTTAATAATTCTTGAATTTTTTATTGCAAGAGGCACAGCTGTAGTTCCGGCAAAGCAGTGAGTCAAATGCTGAGGAACTAGACTGTCACATGGCAACCTCAAGGCAACACACTAAAGGTAAGTTCTCAGTAAACGAACAACGCTACACCTGGCAATCTTCAACAAAGTTCATCCTGGATTATGTCCTTAATAAATAGATTTCTTGGTCCACTACTGTTGACCGTAAGACCTTTGACGGGGAGGAACTACTAAATGCCACTTCTTCAGCTAAAGTGCATTTTCAGGTTTCATAATACCAACATGGGACTCAAAATGGGGAGGGAGGAGCTTATATTGCATAGTATTTGGATAAGAGGAATAACTTCGTTACCCAGGAGACAGCCAGAAGTCTCAAAGCCTCTTGTTCTTATGATAGTTTTTCCTTTACAGGCTTCTTACATTTTGAAGAGCTATCACTAGATTATTAAAAGTATTTATGTTTTGTGAATTAATGCCGATAAGAAGTTACTTCTTGATAACTGGTTCATGGAATAGTTTTTCTTAAAAACAAAAATCAATGATTTGACTTTGTTTTCTCCCCAAGAGGACCAAGAAGAGACATAGATAACTTTAATAATACACTGCAATATCAAAAATATTCTTAGAAGGCACTGGAAAGAGTATTAGGAAATCCTGGTATTCATTAAGGTGTCTTTCTGGCCTGTATCTTCAATTTCAGGAAGGAAAAAGGCAACCCATACTCCTCAATTGGAAAGTGCCTTTAGAAATAGACATTATGGAGTTCCCTGGTGGTCTGGTGGTTAAGAATCTGCCGGCCACTGTAGGGGACACAGGCTTGATCCCTGGCCCGGGAAGATCCCACATGCCACAGAACAACTAACACAGCTACTGAGCCACAACTGCTGAAGTCCACGCCCCCAGAGCCCGTGCTCCACCCCGAGAGAAGCCACTGCAACGAGCGGCCTGTGCACAGCTAGAGTACCACGCGCAGCAGTGAAGACCCAACGCAGCCAGAAGAAAAAATACACGTCACATCACATTACAGTCCCCAGAAGGGTTTACTGGCACTCAGGAATGGACTGTGTCCTGGATTACTATCTGATAACAAGGGAACAGCCGTCAAAGGCAAAGAAACAATTGCTTTTTTAAATACATTTTTAAGATTAAAGAAAAAAGCTGTGTAACAATCAAAAGACATGTTTCTTCAGTGCTACCACAAAATTTGGAAAAGTAATAAGGACTTGAGGACTTAATTGCCACTTAAGACTAGAAAACTTGTTATTCTATTTTAATCTGGCTAGAAAATGTACTGTTTGCCAAGACCCAAAATTCTGTTCAGCTTTACCACAAATTCACTTATCATCTCCAACTACTGTCACTCTAATTACTGCACAAGTTTGACCAGTACCTATCTATGTGATCAAACAGAATGTGAACATGTGCTTGGTTGACCTCATACCCACAAATAAACCATTTATATCCTAGACTATGGGCAATGGTAATCAGTTCCCCATCTCCAAGCTCTAACTATAAAGAAAGTCTGGTTCCCCTGTGCATGCTCTGGGCACTCAATGAATGAATGAAATTGAGTCATGATGAACAGAGAACATATTTTAAATTTTTAAAAATACCATATGGAAACAACAAAATCATGTAAACTTGTGCTTAACTTGCTGTCTGAATTGTTTTCATTAAAAGTCAAATATGAATAAATCTGTTGTTCTGGAGCACACACATTTATGTCTCAGCACACATGCTTAGCTATAACCTTGACAGTGCAGAGAAGTACTCATAAAGTAATTGTTGGGGACATTACAATACTTTTCAAGCAGGAAAATATGCCAAAAATTACACTCGTATCAAGGACTTTGGACTTCCTCACCCCTTTTTCCTAGCCCTATTTCCAAAGGGGGCAAAACCAATAATTTTATGGACTTCCCCAGAATGCTAGTTACCTCTTAAGCTTAATTTACAAAATGTACAACATCTTAAAAGTCAGGTACTTAACTTCTAGTTCAGGAACTGTCATCACTGATTTAACTTTCTTTTAAAAGGTATGATTCCGATTTGTTCTTGGAAAGTTGGTCCATTGATTGAGGGCAGAATTTGACATAGGGTAGAAATTGCTTTCGACTCAGCGACTAACACTTTCAGTCATGTCTAAATCTTTGAGACCCCATGGACTGTAGGAGAAGGGGGTGACAGAGAATGAGATGGTTGGATGGCATCACTAAGTCAATGGACAGGAGTTTCAGCCCACTCTGGGAGACAGCAAAGGGCAGGGAAGCCTGATGTACTGCAGTTTATGGCATCACAGAGTCACACACGACTTTACAACTCAACAAGAAATTGCTTTCAGGGAACTGAATATTTATAAAGACCAAAGATAAACTAAAACATTTATATATTAGATACAGACACATACCAAGTTGTTAACAATAGTTACCGCTAAAGAGGGATGGTGGGGAAGGTGGAGACCTGAAGAAAGATTTTCATTTTTCATTCTGTATTAATGACACAAATTAACCAGGTTTTCAATTTTTGGTGGCACGAAGTCTTGTGTTATGTAATGCTCAAAGCTGTATAAATACTCATTTGTCCTCTTTTTCCTATCAACTATACCTTCCCCTTTTTCCTTCTTTCCTCAAATAAAAACTTATTCCGAATAAAGAAAAATCTGCTAAACTCCTGAATTTTATATATTAGTCAACAGTAGGCCAAAAGTAAAATACTTCAAATGAATTGTAGGCAGATGTCTAATTTCTTGATTCACATGCTTAAAAAGAAACCCGGATTCTAAGTCAAGTCCTGCCTTGCATTTAAATTCTATGATTCTAATGAAATCCACCTAATTGGCCAGACTCCTCTGGGGAAGTTTTTTTTGTTTGTTTTTAGGCCATGTGGCATGTGGGATCCCAGTTCCCTGACTACACCAGTGACCTAAATGTGCTCCCTGCAATTGAGAGCGAGGAATCCTAATCATCAGACTGCCAGGGAAGTTTCTGGAGGTTTTATGGAGAGTCAGAAGTTATATAAAAAGGCAAAACACACCCAGAGAGATTTGGAAGAAAATGAAAATCTGTATATACTGTAATGTAAAATCTAGACATTTTGGTAGGAAAAAAAGCAAGTTGCAAAACATATGCATAGTAAGACACTACAATATGTAAAAATGCACAAAATTATATATTTCTACAGGTAAATATATATGTATGTAAATGCATAAAGAAAAGGTGACTGAAGAGTATACACTCTGAGGTACCCTAGTGGCACTTCTACAATATCTGTATTTTTAATTTTTTTCCTAGAATATAGTCATATGTAATTAAATACAAAATGAGGAACTTTTATACTTCTAGAAAGTACTTCATATGATGGTTTCCTTAAAATAGCTTGCTACCACCAAAGACTGTTGAGTTGTTTAGTCACTAAGTTGTGTCTGACTCCTTGTGACCTCATGGACTGCAGCAGGCTCCTCTGTCCATTGCATTTCCCATGCAAGAATACTGGAGTGGGTTGACATTTCCTTCTCAAGGGCATCTTCCTGACCCAGCAATCAAATCCACATCTCCTGCATTGGCAGGCGGATTCTTTACCACTGACCCCCAGAGAAACCCACCACTAAAGGTATAGTTTACCAAATACCACTGTTGTCTGTTTTTCATCATCATCATACTTTACCCCTGCTATCCCTCACCTTTCTCTCATTGCTCCACACAAGCTCAAATTTAAGGAAATCACATAAGCTGTTTCTTGAGTATTTGATAATGAAGAAATGATTCAGTCGCCAGGAAGTACCAAAATCAGAGAGAACTGATATTATGACAATAAAGATCATTTAAGTAGGTGTGCTCATCCTTTGGCTTTAATCCATTGCACTCGGAAATATGTGCATTATTTTGGAGGACCAGATGCTTTAAATAAGATTCTTTCTGGGTGTGCCATGCACCATGCCATGTTCATTACCTACTGCAGAAAAGATGCTGCAGTAGAAAGGTTAACACCCAGAAGCACATTCAGCTTCCTTAGAAGAGAGATTATATGTAAATCCCAGACAGCCCAAGCAGTGCTGAAGATCTGCCAAAGTGGCATTTGTTTAGAAGCAAAGCAGTCTGCTTAAAATTGCAAACGTTTAAGAGTATTTCTACATTTCTTCATTACATGTGATTAATACTAAAATACTTACATGTAGGAAAATTTGCTCAAAATTATAGTTTTCTTGAAAAGGGAAAAGCTATCAAAGTCAGACATATGGATAGCATGAATTTTAGCCCACAACACCAAATATATTATTAGTTTTAGTTGATAAAAAATTATAGAACAGCAGCTTACTAGAATCAATGACTATTATGAAATCAAGTAAATGTACAAATTCAATGAATCCCAGCTTTTAGTTATTAAAATCTAGGTAATGCAATTTATAATTTAGAAAAGAACACTTAAGGATCTATTCAGGTTCTCTTATCTTTAGAAATTATTGTAAGGTTCTTGCTGGTCATTACTATCTACCCCATTTTCCAGAAGATCTCAACATTTTAAATGGTTACAAATTAAGTATTCCCTCTTTGTTACACTGTATCTACTTTTTTTTGGTATCTACTTTAAAAAACACATCTTCTTTTAGATATAGAGATACTTTTAAAGTATCCACTTTAAAAAACTGTAATGGCAAACAGAAGTCAGAAGGTAAATGTCAAGTCAAAGGCATGGGTCAACCCCTCTAGAATGTAAGTTGTGTCGTCTGAAGATAACCTAAGATCAATGATCTAGACCCCTGGTAGCATCTGTAATACAGAAAACTGCAAATTATGGGTTAAAAGAAATAAGCAGTGTAACAACTCATTTTTAATGTTCTAAATATTTGGCACAATGCATAATTTGCCTTATTTAGAAACTATCTGTTAAAAGTACTATAATTTTTAAAATGATTTTAAAAATTGTAAGTTTGTAGAATTTCCTATCTACCTTTCATTCTACTTACTACCTTCCTTCTCTTTTTCTTAATAAAAATCTAATAATGAAATATTCTGCTTTTATTTTAATGCCAAATAAAAAGTAATTACTAATAACATACAAGCTAATATTTTTAAAAAGATTTTAATTTAGCTGTTACAGCCATAACATTTCATATGATAATGTGATGCTCTTTTCAGATTACTGTTTACCCCCAAATTGTGAAATGTGTATTTTTAAAAACAATAATCTTCCTCTATAATCACAATGCAAAACAAGCAGAATACCCATCGTCATTACAGAAACTATGATTGTATACTTTAAATATCTGGATGCCTTTTTAATGACTATCTTAAACCAACTTTAAACTTATATATACCAACAGTATACACTTATTAGTTGAAAAATACATTGGTTCTACCTACCTACTACTTTTAATACACATGATAATTTGTGTCTTCTTCCTAGTAGCACAATTATAAGGACAAGAACACAAAAGATGTATTAGGGAGGTAAAGCAAGTATCAGAAAAACTTTCTTAGCCTTGGTTTATTTTTTTTTTATCTTTCCTTTGAATACACACGGCAACTGATTTGTCCTCTTTCACTACCCTTTCACTCTATTCCTACCTAAAACTTTTGAGCTTTGGAGCAAGGTCAGGTATACCATATTATCTATTGTTGCTACTGAATTAGTTTAAATTACAGGTGAAAAAAAGAATGAAATGCTTGATGTTAAGGAAGATACACAGAAACCAAGGAAGAGTAAAGAAAGAAACATAGAGTGGTTGTACCTCACCAATTACCTGGCAACTCTGGAGAAGAGGTTTCTATCTGGACTTTATATCATTAATATAGGGTCGAAAATCGAAGAGTCCAACTCTCCAATCATGACTTTTGATTTTACTTTTTAAAATAAACCTCAATTTCATCTCTAATTAGTTTTAAAAACATACTTCACTCCAATGGAGAAGAGCTTATATCCCACTACATCTATAGCCAAGACTTTCTCTATGGACAAAATAACCAGGAAGGCAAAAACGATTTGTCCCAATATCTGTACTCAGAATTCCCCCTGCCTCCCTCCAGGAAACCAAGAAACTACACAGAGTACGATCATCCCATAAAAGAGGACAACTTTAGCTTATCTTCCAGGCAACTCTTTACACCCCACCCTCCCTCAACACACACAACAGAGAAGCCATGTGTTGAGTGTGACAGAGATTAATAATTAAAGAGGGTAAAAATGCAGACTTATAGAATACTTAATACTAAGTTAAAATTGCAATATCATAACATCAAGATGGCAATTCATTCAACTTTAATCCATTTGGGAAAGTTACTTTTTTAGTAACTATAACTTCTTTATATTCTTTTAAGTGTTCAAGCTAATAACTTTATTGTATAACTACTGCTTCTTATAAGAAGTAAATCCAGGGACCATTTCATTTTATCTTAGACATAACATTTACTAGTTTTCCAAGCATGACAGAAATGGAAAAATATATATATTAGAACAAGAACAATTTATGTTAATTTACACAATTTGTGTTCTTCCTGTGCCTGATTCTATTAAAATTAACAAATTTAGGTTTAGTCTTATGCTTAAGGAAAAAAAAACCTAGTGAGACTAATTTACAAAGTATACAAGAATATAATTTTATAATAAATCTTTCCAGTGTTTGCTATAACTGCATTACATGAAATGTTTCCCTTCAAAGAAATTCAGAAGGATAGCGCTTACAAAATGAAACAAAACTTTCTGTGTTTATCTCTGGCAAGCAATGAACAAATACGATTTGCTCAGGAAGGATCTAGAAGCGCTGCCTCGGGAGCAGAAACCACCACTAACATGCTGCTGTGTAAAAGTCTTAGTGAGCGGCTACTATCTGGGGCTTCTTCCTCTCTTCTCATACCAGTGAATCCATTTCATATAAAGCCTAAGAGAAAACTAAAGCTTCGCAGAAGTGAAACTCAGCATGCTCTTCAAATACTTCTAAGGTAACCATTCTAAAGCAAAAACGGCAGAAGTCATCTCTTTTATCCCCGCCCCACAAAAAACCCCGCAAACCCCACAAAAGAACAAAACAACCCAAAACCCAAAGGCAAATGCTGTTGCTCAATGATCAGATGGATTTAGAGGCGAAAAACAGGACAACAGCAATAATTCAAGTAAAGTATGTGAGAAACTTGAAACACACCACTTTCAAATTAAGACAGAAGTGAAGGGGAGCTATGACCTTTATATCAGAGTCAAAAAGCTTAGGCATTATCACCAAATGTTAATTCACTTTACAGTCATCAATGAGACTACTGTATATATTTTTGCACCTTGCACTTGTAAAAGCAGATAAAATATTTAATATGTAATTTACATTGTATTTTACCAGCTCAGCATACAGGATGTATATAGAGTATATCAAAGTGTAGTAGACAGTTAGGGGCCTGTGCAAACCCTGCAAAAATAGTACTTCAGGTATCTGCTAATTAAAAAAAAAAAAAAAAGACAGAAGAAGAAAACAAAAGACAGTTTGCTCTTTAGAAGGGATACAGTTCAAACTACCACAAAATACAAAGGACTGCAAAAATGTATACCATTCCAACAACATATATAAGTTATTAAATAAAGATTTGATTTAAAAGAATATAAATGAAGCCTTTAAGTAGGTCTTTTCTACATGCATATTATTTCTTATTAAAGAAAAAAATATGTAAAAAGGCCATTGGTAATTGCTTTGTTAACATTTGTAGAAAATGCCAATTCTCTGGTCACAAACTCCACTAAGTTTAGCACTTAAGGTCTCTGCAGTTATAAACGTAATTTAAAATACTGTTAATTCTGTAACTCCATCGGTAAAATAATGTGACTTGGAATATGGCAGTCTTCATGTTGAGGGCAATGATCCACAGTTTGTTTTTTTTACTTTCTTAGGGGTGAACAGTTATCCAGAAGAACAGCACCCTCCGCCAACGCTCTGGGCTTGAGGTTCATCATCAATAATCTGTACACCTCGCCTTGCAGCTCCCGGCTGACTGGAACCATTGCCTTTTGCCCTCTCATCCACTTGTGCTGTCTCTATCATTCCTAAGAGGGGGAGAAAGCAGACATCATTTAGGACCACAATCTGAGTCTTGTGTTTCTCTAATGTCAGTTTACCATCATGAGAGCAGATTTTGAACCAACAAGGCAACTAATTAATAGCAAAGAGTATTTGTCCACAGTGACATCACCAGAGAAAACAAGTTTTTGATCTGAACAAATGACTGTATACAAGTGTCATCCTTAAGATTTTCCAAATATACTTAGAAGTATGTCAGTTCAATTCAGTTCAGTCGCCTAGTCGTGTCTGACTCTTTGCAACCCCATGGACTGCAGCACACCAGGCCTCCCTGTCCATCACCAACTCCCAGAGTTTACTCAAACTCACGCCCCTTGAGTTGGTGATGCCATCCAACCATCTCATCCTCTGTCGTCCCCTCTTCCCACCTTCAAAATATGTCAAAGAAGGTCAAATTGTTCCAAGTACAAGCAATATTTAGGGTACAAGATTATTCTTCAAGTAATGTAAAACTTTTAAGCAAGTACATTTGAAAGAACCAAAGAGATTAGGATGAAGGAGGAAGAAGAAAGCTGGAGGACTCACACTATCTGGTTTAAAGATACAATAGAAAGTTGCTCTAATGATGACAATGAGATACTGGTGAAAGAAGAAATACAGAGATCAACAAAACAGGTCCAGAAACAGACTCCCATACATATGGTCACTTGATTTTTAACACATGTGCCAAGTTTACTGAATGAACACAGAACCATCTTTTTAAGAAACAGTACTAGAACTGGACATTTACACGTAAAAAATGAAAGTTCAATCTGTATCTCCCACCATATGTGAACATTAGTAAGAAATTAATTTCAGACCTAAATGTAAAACAAAATGTTTAGAAGAAAACATAGGAGGAGGGGCTTCCCTGGTGGCTCACTGGTAAAGAAGTAGATCCCAATGCAGGAGATCAATCCTTGATCCAGGAGGATCCCACAAGACTCAGAGCGACTAAGCCCATGCAGCGCAACTACTGAGCCTGTGCTCCACAGAGCCTGCGGGCCCTGAGCCAGCGCTCCCAGCAGGGAGGGCCACTGCCGTGGGAGGCCTGCAGACCACAGCCGGAGAGTAGCCCCCGCTCTCCGCAACTGAAGAAAAGCCCAAACAGCAGCGAAGACCCAGCATGGCCAAAAATAAATTAACTGATTTTTTCTTAAATAGGAGGAAATCTCTGTAGAAGAAAATCTTTATGACTTTTGAGTTAGCAAAGATTTCTCATGTAAGACACACAAAAAATGACTCATCAAGAAAAACTGATAAATCAGACCTCATTAAAATTTAGATCTTTTGCTCTCTGAGAGACAGTTAAGAAAAATGAGAATATAAGACACACACTAGGAGTAAACAGTTGCAAAACACATATCTGAAAAGATGAGCAAAGAAAAGAGAGTCTTCAGAACAGAATAAGGGTTCTAAACTTGGGTCCAGAGACTCATTTTGAACAATGGTTTCCAAATTGAGGTGTATGGGACAATTCACTGAGATGAAATTAGAAAAGAGTTTCCCCCAACCTTTCAAAATTTCTATTTTTTTAAATATATGTTTTACAATATACAAAATACATAAGCACTTGTACATGTTCTATAATTTTAAAATAACATATGGAGAACACTCAATCTTTTTATATAAAGATGTGATATATAACATTTACAAGCCACTGATCTAGAACCTCAGTACTCAAAGTATGGTCTAAGGACTAGTGTCATTAACCCTTGGGTGTCTGTTAGAAAACAGAAGTTCAGGCCTATACAAGACCCACTTTATTAAATTACAATTTTAACAAGATCTCCTAGTGACTGATACGTGCAGCAGTGGTTCTCAAAATTTAGTATAAATCAGAATCATAAGGAGGGATGATTAAAACACAGATTCAGGGAACCACCACCTGGAATTTCAATTCAGTAGGTTTGGGGTAATGCCCAAGAACCTGCACTTCTAACACATTCTCAATGATGCTAATGCTGCTGATGAGGGGACTACATATAGAGAAGTACTCTCCCAGGTGAACTACAAATGAACTTCAGGTTTACATAAAACTTATATTTACTCCAAAGTTTGTGTATATGTACATTTTTCTAGAGAGAAAACCATTATTTCATCATGTTCTCCAAAGAGTTTGTAATTTCAAGGACAATATCATCTCAACCCATTATTCTACAAACTAGAGTTTTCCTAAGTATGTATGTGTTCTATTGGTGATATGAGAAATGACTTTCAGGTTGTATATGATAAACGTTTTCCTTTCTCTTTTTTTAATATGAAAAAGCACAAACATACATAAAAGAAAAACATAATGAAAATCAATATGTCTATCACACACTTTCATCCATACTTGGCAATCATCGCTACCATTATTTTTAAATAAAATTTATGTGCCAGACACATAAATTTCATTCATAAATTATGATTTCTAAAGGTAAAAACTTTCAAAAAATAAAATTTATTTTTAGGCATAACCACAATACCATAATCATGCCTAACAAAATTCACAATATTTCTTAAGATCATCTATATCCAGTGAGTGTTCATATAGTCCCAATTGTTTCACAAATGTTCTTTTTCACTAGTTTGTCAAATTAGGATCCACATAAGGTCCATCCACTGCAACAGGTTGTTACATCTCTTAAATCTGTTTTATTCTGTATATTCCCCTTCCATTTTTATTTTTAATAATATTGCATTTATTTTAATATATATTTAGCAAACACCACACATCCATACACCTACTTTTACAAAGGTCAAGAAAGAGTTCCTCAATTCCTTTGTTCTGTTTGGCTGAAGTGTGATAATGTTTTGCTCCCACAGATTCTGCATACCTTAAAAAGAAAAGTAACAACAGTAATTGATGTAAAATAATGTTTCAAGTTTTTGCCACAACTGCTATTTGAACTTTTTTTTTAAACAGTAGCACTTTTAGTGACTTATTACTAATTAACCCAGGTTTAGTGAAATTAAGATCATATACTGTTTAGTATCTCTATATATAGAACCAACTTTTAAATAAAAATATATTGTAAGACTTGAAATTTTTATAAATTAATCTGCAACCCAAATATTTTAGTTTTTGTGACTCACTATTTGGCCATGGCAGTTTTCTTTTGCATCACTTTTATACTTTTTACTGAAACCAAAAAGAGAATTGAAAGTGAAATATCTTTAAATGTCATGAAAAGTCTAGAAACTGCCAATGTAAACACGCTTCACTGAATCCAATAGCTCAATCTATATTAAAAGGTTTGAGTAATAACTAAATGGTAAAGAACACCGTGCAAGGATGAAGACTTCTTACAGAGAGTGACTGATGGAAGGAAGAGAAGCACAACACTTACGATTCTGCTTCTTGGATGGAAACATGTCTCTCCTTCTCCAAGTCTACTTTATTACCTAATTGGAAAAAGTAAATGCCAGTGTTCAACATTGATTCATTTTTATCATGAAATTAAGCTAATTCTAAATATACAATTGCTATTTTAATCCCCTAGAAAAATAATGCCAAATCCCCACCAGACTTCTCAGGGTCTTGAAACTATCAGGTTAACTCCTATGACATGAGGGTTGATCATGACTGTCAAGGTGAATGCCTCAAACTCCCTCAAATGGCTCAACGCATATCCCTCCTGAAGCTGCGGACTCGGAGAGGAAAGAACTCTCCTAAAGAGATGAGTGTTCTTTTTGATTTAGAGAATAAATGGGATTAGGATTTACTAGGGAACCCTAAGGAAAAATCTATGATTCTTATCCAAGTAGAAGTGGTCCCCAACCAACTTAGAGATGGTCAGTAATTAAACAAGGCCATCTTATTGCTCATGAAAATATATTAGGCTAGCCTTTTGGATCCTAAGAATATTTTGGTTTTCTGGATGATATGAACTGATTAAAGAAAGCATTAAAACGTATGGCTTTTGAAGTACTTCACCAGTGCAGGGGAAGAAACTGTACTGTTTGTTTTAAAAACATCAGAGAACTTAGTATATGAACACCATGCAGATTTTATTTCTTTTTGTCATTTATTTTTATTATTTTGAGGCTAATTACTTTACACTATTGTAGTGGTTTTGCCATACAGTGACATGAATCAGCCATGGATTTACATGTGTTCCCCATCCTGAAACCCTCTCCCGCCTCCCTCCCCATCCCATCCCTCTGGGTCATCCCAGTGCACCAGCCCGGAGCACTTGTCTCATGCATCCAACCTGGACTGGCGATCTGTTTCACACTTGATAATATACCATGCAGATTTTAAATTACTGAAAATAAGTTTGGCTTTCCTTAAGCAATTAAACCAAACTGAAATTATGCTACAAAACAACCAGAATAAAAGTGAAGAAACTTCAAAATGCAGATTCCTTACTATATACAGGCTAGAGATGAAGGTAAATAGGCTGGACTGAGTGCTAAAGGCAATGTAAATAACAGACAGGAAAGGGGGAAATACACTAAGAAAGGACACATTAAACAAATATTTTCATTTCTTCTATTATGACCTATAGAGGTAAAAAAGGAAATCCTATAAATAAAGTCATTTTTTTCTTGGAACTTTAGAGCATCAGGAAGACAATTTCAGATAAAGCATTGAACTAAGCTCCCAATGAAAGATGCAACGCTTAGAACTGAGAAGTACAAGCCCAGAGGCTTTGCATATAGAAGACCTCAATAATCTGAGCCCCTAACTATATGCAGCTTCAAGTAACATTTGACACAGTAGCCTAAGGCTGAGAGGGAAGCAGACATGCTAAAGCTCAGAAAGTGAAAGAAAGTGAAGTCGCTCAGTCGTGTATGACTCTTTGCGACCCCATGGACTGCAGTCCACCAGGCTTCCCTGTCCACGGGATTTCCCAGGCAACAGTACTGGAGTGGGTTGCCATTTCCTTCTCCAGGGGATCTTCCCGACCCAGGGATTGAACCCAGGTCTCCCGCATTGTAGGCAGACGCTTTTACCAGCTGAGCCACCAGGGAAGCATCTGCCTACAGTGCAGGAGACTTGGGTTCAATTCCTGGGTCAGGAAGATCTCCTGGAGAAGGGAATGGCAACCCACTCCAGTATTCTTGCCTCCCCCCCCACAAAAAAAAACGGGCTCAAAGCTCAGAAGGTCCTAGCAAATTCAGTACTGAACTCTTCCTTCTTTGAACAGTCTACCTCAGCAAGAAAACACATATCAGTTCTGATCTCCCACATTATTCTGTCAATAAAATTTTTAATCTGCTAAATATTACAGCCAATACATCCAACAGTTGCCAGCAGAGTAAACTGTTCTATGCTGTGAAGAATGCAAAAAGCACCACCTAGTGGCAGATGGTTCCAACAAGCAGGAACAAGATTCTGCCACAGTAAAAAGGGAAAACAGTCTCCTTATAGAAGGAGACACTCGTTGAAGTTAACGAAAACCCTCTGAGTTGGTTTGATAGAGCTTAAATGTCTCTCTTTTTATTTTTTTTTCAAAATCTTCCAGAATTACTAACATCTACTTTTTAAAAATGAGGTTAGGGAAAGTAGACAATCACCTTACTGCCTCAAATGAATATTCTGGAAAAACCGAGACACTGCTTTATTATTTAATAGCATTTTAAACTTAGCCAACTTTAATAAAGCCAGTTATTTTCTTTTAGATTTTTTGGCCCGCCACCATGGCTTGCAGTATCTTGGTTACCCAGCCAGAGACTGCACCCGGGCCACAGCAGGGAAAGCGCCAAGTCCTAAACACTGGGCCACCAGGGGTTCCCCAAATCTGTTATTGTTAAAATTGCTGACTATTTTAATAACACAATTAATATTTTAAACAAAAAAATCCTTCTACTAAGTAACTACTATTTCTTTGAACAGTAAGTGCTCATGATGGATTAACAGCACAGACTAAGTCACAAAACTGCCTGTCAGTGACTGATACCTTTCCAAAGTTCAAGACCTTTGTAGCTCCTGTGTTTGTTTGAAGGCAAGAGAGCTAAAGCTGGCAGCTTTGAGGATTATTTCCCTGATAGCTCAGATGATAAAGAGTCTGCTTGCAGTGCTGGAGACCCAGGTTCGATCCCTCGGTCAGGAAGATCCCGTGGAGAAAGAAATGGCAACCCACTACAGTATTCTTGCCTGGAAAATCTCATGGATGGAGGACAGGCTACAGTCCATGGGGTCGCAAAGAGTCAGACACGACTAAGCCACTTCACTTCACTTCTGTTTCAATACTACTCTGTGGCCACATTGGGAACATTCCAATAGGCTTAAACACCTGAAAACACCAAAATAAGCACCTACTTGAGAGTACTGTATACTTTCTGAGGGCTGAAGCCATTGGAGAAGAAAAGGCTATCCTGCTAAGAACACTAAAAACTTTTTCTTCTTTAAAAATACCTATTTTAATAAAGAACATGGAAGGGATATGCCCATTGCTAAGGGCAGATGGCTAATAGCAATAAAGAGGACTTTATTTTGCTTAGACAAAATAAAGGATGGAATGCGGCCTAGTGGAAACTTTTAAATCTGATAAATTTCGCTTTAACTTCTGGCTCATTTCAAAACTATACGATTTGGGGCATATTACTTCACCCCTCTTAGTCTCACTTTGTACAAATGCAGCTAATAAACTTTCCAAGGTTTATGTGAAAATAAGATATAATGTAAAAGGCCCAGTAAATAGTACATATACAATGGAGAGTAGTTATTAAAATCAGCCATATTCATCACAGTGAATGATCAAATGAAAAATCAACACAGTTATGAGAGACTTAAAGCCCATGATAATTAACACACTTCTTATCACAATCCTGACTGGCTTAGGAAATTCTTTACCCACCCCACCCCCCAATTTAGTTGGGTTTCCCTTTGTGTTATCACAGCACCCTCCCCTTACCCCTTCACAGCATTTATCACAATATACAATAACAGCTTGTTTTTCTTTCTCACCCTACACAATAAGCTCTGGGACGACAAGGACCGTATCTATTTTTTTTCCCCCTATTTTTTAACTTATTCACTATATTACTCCCAAAGCCTGGTACACACCAGCAAGTGTGTACACATATTGTTGGTTAAGCATACGGGCCTGAAGGAGCAGACAGGCCTAAACTAAAACCCCAGGCCTCTCTCTACATACTATGCAGTCTGGGAACTGTCACGTTCGCTAGGTCCATTTCCTCACGTGTAAAATGGCAATGGCAACAATGCCTTCTTGCAGTGTTGTCAGGGGGCCTAAATGAAATAATAACGGTGTAGTTCTTAGAACAGTACCTGGCACTCAACAAGTGGTAAGTAGTTATTAATAAATGTATGTTTAACAAACATACAAATGTTGAGAACAGACTATTAACAAAATATTCTATTAAATAGAGCAACCACAGCCAAGAGTGCTGATCAATGGATTAAATAAAACTAGGGGGGAAAGTCTCTGCTAGCAACGGATGGAGTTCTCTATTCCTGATTTACACATTATTAGTGGTTTAGATAAGGACCGAGAAGGTTAAGCATCTAATTTACACATGAAAAAGCTAGTAGATTATAAATATGTCAAGCATAAACAGTCAGAAGCATATGGCAAGTTGAATCTTACACTTAGGTTTATGTAACAGATATGCAGGAAGACAGGAAAAGCCTAACAGAAGAGCAATACTTATAAAAACGAAATTCTGATTTTTGTTAACTATAATCTATATAAAAGACAAATTAAGCTGACATGACTGCTAAAAAGCATATGCAATCTTAGAGATAAAAATCTAAACAAACAAACAAAAAAAAAAATCAGGAACCAAAGAGCAATGCCAGAAGTCCAAGACAGAGTTCTAGAGTTCTCTTACTTTACCTATTAAGAATATTCCTCCACTCTAGTGAATCATGGTCTACTTTCATCTTTGGAGTCAAGAGTCACCTTTGGAGTCCTTAACTCAAAAATATGTATAGTTAAATGTAACAAGAACAGATTCAAGGGATTAGATCTGGTAGACACAGTGTCTGAAGAACTATGGACGTAGGTTTGTAACACTGTACAGGAACCAGTAACCAAAATCATCTCAAAGAAAAAGAAATGCAAGAAGGCAAAGTGGTTGTCTCAGGAGGCTTTACTAACAGCCAAGGAAAGAAGAGAAGCAAAAGGCAAGGAAGAAAGGGAAAGATAAACCCAACTGAGTGCAGAGTTCCACAGAATAGCAAGGAGAGATAAGAAGGCCTTCTTCAATGAACAATGCAAAGAAATAGAGGAAAACTATAGAGTAGCAAAGACTAAAGATTGCTTCAAGAAAACTGGAGCTATCAAGGAAACATCTCATAAAAGGATGGGCACGATAAAGGACAGAAATGGTAAAGACCTAACAGAAGCAGAAGAGACTAAGAAGTGGTAACAAGAATACACACAAAAACTGTACAAAAAAGTTCTCAGTGACCCAGATAACTAGAACTGGACATCCTGAAGCGTGAAGTCAAGTGGGCCTTCGGAAGCATGACTAAGAGCAAAGTAGTGGAGGTGACGGAATTCCAACTTAGCTATTTAAAATCCTAATAGGTGATGCTGCTGCACTCAATATGTCAGTAAATTTGGAAAATCCAGCAGTGGCAACAGGACTGGAAAAGGTCAGTTTTCATTCCAATCCCAAAGAAAGGCAATGTCAAAGAATGTTCAAACTACCGCACAATTGCACTCATTTCACATGCTAGTAAGGTAATGCTCAAAATCCTTCAAGGTAGGCTTCAATAGTACATGAACTGATAACTTCCAGATGTACAAGGTGGGTGTCGAAGAGGCAGAGGAAGCCAGAGATCAAACTGCCAACATTTGTTGCATGATGGAGAAAGCAAGGAAGTTCCAGAAAAACATCTACTTCTGCTTCATTGACTACGCTAAAGCTTTTGACTGAGTGGATCACAAGAAACTGTGGAAAATTGTTAAAGAGATGGGAATACCAGACCACCTTACCTGTCTTCTGAGAAACCCGTTTGCAGGTCAAGAAGCAACAGTTAGAACCGGACATGGAACAACAGACTACTTCCAAATTGGAAAAGGAGTACGACAAGGCTGTGTTCTGTCACCCTGCTTATTTAACTTCTATGCAGAGTACATCATGCAAAATGCCAGGCTGGATGAAGCACAAGCTGGAATCAAGGTTGCTGGGGGAAATATCAACAACCTCAGATATGCAGATGATACTCCTCTAATGGCAAAAAGTGAAGAGGACTAAAGAACCTCTTGATTAGGGTGAAAGAGGAGAGTGAAAAAGTTGGTTTAAAACTCAACATTCAAAAAACTAAAATCATAGCATCTGGCCCCATCACTTCATGGCAAATAGATGGGGAAAAAGTGGAAACACTGACAGATTTTCTTTTGTTGGGCTCCAAAATCACGGTGCATAGTGACTGCCACCACAAAATAAAAAGACAATTGTTCCTTGGAAGGTAAGCAATGACAAACCTAGACAGTGTATTAAAAAGTAGTGACATCAATTTGTTGACAAATGTCTATGCAGTCAAAGCTATGGTTTTTCCAGTAGTCACGTATGAATGTTGAGTTGGACCATAAAGAAGGCTGAGTGCTGAACAATTGATGCTTTTGACCTGTGCTCTTCAAGACTTCTGAGAGTCCCTTGGACAGCAAGAAGATCAAACTAGTCCATCCTAGAAGAAATCAACACTGAATATTCACTGTAAGGACTGATGCTGAAGCTGACACTCCAATACTTTGGCCACCTGAGTGAAGAGCCAACTCACTGGCAAAGCCCCTGCTGCTGGGAAAGACTGAAGCAAAAGGAGAAGGGAGTGGCAGAAAAGAAGACGATTAGATAGCATCACCCATTTAATGGAGATGAATTTGAGCAAACTCTGGGAGACAGTGGAGGACAGAAGAGCCTGGCGTGCTGCAGGCCATGGGGCTGCAAAGAGTCGGACACAACTCAGCCACTGAACAACGACAGTATGACGAGAACACAGCCTGAGTCACTGATTGTAATTATACTGTAGCTGCCAAGCTCTCTTATTTTCTAAAATAATCTTACGATGAAAAACTAAAGGTCAAGCTGAAGCAAGGCTGGGAGACTCAAAGCCCTACATGTTCAGGGATTCCCAGCTGCTCCCCCAAGGGCATTCCTTGAATTACAGATGCTTGAATCTCTTGAAAGATCCCTTCGAAATTCTAAATTACTCTAAAATATTAAATACTAAAATACCATTCTTCTTTTCTCATGTAACTTTAAAATGAAAATTATTCATTTACTATTCTTTAATAAAGTATAAAAGAAACAAAGGACATTTTTAAAAATTACTGTCACTTACCTACTATACATAAACAGATTTCATTTCCCAACATTTTCCGTAATTCTTTCACCCAGTTTTTAACCTGTGTATACAAGCGTAAATATTAAAACAAATCCTGTTACAATGACTACAATTACAATACCCCAAAATGCAATGTTGCGAAAATACCTCAAAATTCTGTCTAATGGTCCATATATTTAGTTATTAGGAATGATTCACTATATAGGAGCATGTATATTGCAAACCACAGACACACACATCCAATGGAAAGATTTCTCTCCCATCTACATACTAAGTATAAAGAGAAGCATCTCTAATTACAAACTTTCATAAATCGTCCACATATCTAAGCAAAGCTGTGCACCAGAGCAAAAGCATGTCCACTGCAGCCTCTGATAAGAGATGGTCATGTAGAATCACACTGGATTGAAGAACGTATGGGCTTGAGGATTCCCTAGTGGTCCAGCGGCTAGAACTCAGTGCTTTACTGCTCAGGGCCAGGGTTCAATCCCTGGTCAGGAAACCAAGATCCCACAAGGCACATGATGCAACCAAAAAAAAAAAAAAAAATACACACATATACAAGCTTAATTAGAAGTCTTTTATACCCCAGTTGGTTCCAAAATAGAGGCACAGGAGCTTCTGTGACACACACTTAAAGGAAAAACAAAACGTACAGGAGTAGAAAGAGAGTAAAATAAAGTTTTATCTTCTGGTGTGTGATAGGTTTCTTCACCCTCAGCATCACTGGTACTTCGGCTTTGCCAGCTCTCTCCGCGAGGGCTGTCCTGTGCAGTGAATGACGCTTAGTAGCATCCCTGGCCTCCCACCGGCTAGACACCAGTGCCACTGCCAGGTGTGACAACCAAAGCTGTCTCTAGACACTGCCACCACCGACGGGTAACCACTGGACTAGCCAGGGAATTCCCTACCTCTAGCCAATATTCTTCTTCATCTGCAGTCAGATTCCCCTCCACAGGCATTCTATTCATTAACCCATACACTCTGTGATGGGTTACAGAGGGTCAGAAACTGTCTGCCAAGAGTCCATTTCTTCTCTGACTCTGCTCTAGCCGAGTCTCCTGCTTTGACCAAGAGAATTTGGCAGCACTAGCGCCATGCCAATTCCAGACTAAAGTCTTAGGAAGTCTGTCAGCTCTCTCTTGGGATCTAGTTGTCATATAAGGTTTGGCTGGAATACAGATTAATGAGAGCATGTGGACAGAGTACTGGAGAACAAGACACCAAATGGAGTGAGAAGGCACATGGGGGAAAACCAGGCCCTCTTGGATCCAGGTCCCCACCCAGCCAACCCCAGTTCATGCAGCACTCTGAGTGACTCCACTGACACCACACGGAGCAGAGGATTTGTCCAGAAAAGAAAGAGTGTGAAAATCGCTCAGTCCTGTCCGACTCTTTACAACCCCATGGACTATACAGTCCATGGAATTTTCCGGGCCAGAATACTAGAATGGGTAGCCTTTCCCTTCTCCAGGGGATCTTCCCAACCCTGGGATCAAACCCAGGTCTCCTGCATTGCAGGCAGATTCTTTACCAACTGAGCCACAAGGGAAGCCCAAGAATACTGGAGTGGGTAGCCTATCCCTTCTCCAGGGGATCTTCCCAACCCAGGAATAGAATCAGGGTCTCCTGCATTGCAGGCGGATTCTTTACCAACTGAGGTACAAGGGAAGCCCAGGCAACCCTCAAAGCCATGAGAAATAATATGTTGTTGTTTTAAGCCATCAAATTTGGGGGGTTTTGTTATGCAGCAAGAGATAACTGGTCACTTTTCAACCTAAATGACTCCACTTTCTTTTAGTCAATAAAATACTTAAACCATTTCTTTCCATGCCAAAAAGGCAAGAAGGGATAGAAGAGATAACAAACAGTATCCCAAAGATAAAATGTTTTAAAATATCATTAAATCTGCAAGCTACCTATTTTCATTTTTCTACTCCTTGGCCTGTTTTTCAACACGGCATTAATAATCCAAAGGCTCACTTGTATATCTGCTTCATCCATTAAATGCTAGGAAACAAATAAAAATAAAAAACAAAAAGGGCAAGTAATTTCAAGAAGTACAAACCTGTAACTCAAGGCAAGAAAAGTTTCGCCTTGGAATTACCCCCTTTAGTTACATATCTTTTCTTATTCCCAAAGGCTTTCAAAAGGTCAAATAAGTAAACTGTCACAATCCTAACTGTGATGAGAATTCAGAGGTTAAGTTTAATGGTCACTCATTTTTGGTCCCAAAAACTTTATAAAAACGAAGTACTTTAAAATAAACACTGTGTTGATTTTCCTTTTAAAATCTGTATTGAATCCTCCAGGATACCTAGTGAGGAGAAAAGAGCTTAAACTTGATTTAGTTCTTCTTCTACCTCCCCATCATTACGGAACCCACCCGTGCAGCAATACCAAGTTTTCAGGTGCCCAGTGTGTACAGAATCAAAAAAAAAGTTTGTGATTTTTCTTCAATAAGGAGAAAAAAAGGCGTCTGTATTTTTCTGAAGCTTTTACTTCAGATTATTTCCCTTTCCAATATCTGAGAAAGCCATATAATAAACTATTAATAGATGATATCCATACTGTTAACATGAATTAAATACTCCATTAAAAAATATGACTGATCATCATTTATGTACAAACTATGCTTTTAAAGCCAAGGCTAATCACACTGTTAAACAAACACGTTAATGCAGACTTGACAAATCACTGTTGCTCTATTAAGTCGTTCACCCATAAGTAAGCAAGGTACCTTCTGAAAAGAATCTTCATCTGTTATATCATAAACTAAAATAGCTCCATTTGAATCTCTGTAGTAAATTGGACCCAATGCGTGGAATCTCTCTTGACCTGCTGTATCCTAAATAAAGCAACAAACGTTTATTAGACCAGAAGAAAACATATATCTATTATTTAAACTACAGTGAGCTTCTGACTAATTATAAACTAGGGTATAAAGTTATAGATAACCCCAAAACACTGCTAAAAGAAACAAGCTATAAAAAATTTTAAGTTATAATTAATATTCAATGTTTTACTGTTTTGTAAAGGTTACTTCTCCCCTCCCCAACCCTCCTCCTCAGCAATCTTTCCCACCCTCACTAAAAAGCCAACTCAGTTGTCAAAGGGCTGGCATGACCACAATGGCCTTATAAGCCAGAAACAGGCTTGGCACTAAATTTACGTTCTCCATACAGAGAGGAGACAAGGAGAAACTGCATTATCCTTGCCCTAGTCTCCACCAGCCACTCCCTTGGAAGATTAGGACATGGAGACAGGGGGATAAAGGCCAGGCAGGCTGTCCACCTCTTTCTCTGAAATGGAATCCCTTGAGTTCACCCTTCTCCAGTTGAAAAGTTATGACAGCATTATTCACGTATAACAAGTGTATTCAAGATAGAATTCTTAGCCAGATTTTAGGGGGAAAAGATGTTTAATTAAAAAAAAAAAAAGGTTTTGGCTAACCTTGAGTTAACAACAACAACAAAAAAATCCCAGAAATTCAAATTCCTATTTCTTAAGCCAATCAGTTATTAGAGTATGAAAAACAGGTAAAGGCCTTCACTCATACAGCTGAAAACGTTAACTTACCCATATAGCAAGATTTACTCTCTTCCCACCAATATTTAACTTCTTTGTTAAGAATGATGCCTAAGAAGAGAGATATACATTAAATGATGTTTTACATAAAACTTCTTATCCTAAAAACTATAGATGAATGAATCATATCATATGAAACAAGCTATCTGGGAGAAAAAGCAATCATGAGTTTCTATTAATAACTAAACATTGTTTCCACTGAAAACAGAACAGTATTTTTATTCTAAGAAAAAGATATTTTGTTTTATGAACACAAGTTATGAAAAGTACCCAAAAGCTGGTCATTAAATATTTTTAGTTTTTTTTTTCCCTCATTAAAACATTTTCTTAGCATTTAATTTGATGCCACCTAACCTACTCATTATAGTAAGAGTCTAAGAGACTTCTAAGATGAAATAAAAGAAATGTTTACTGGTGTTTACTTAGCTGTATGAATACCATTACTACTGGAAATTTTCCCGCAATTATTTTGCAATTCAATTATTTAAACTACAGCTAAAAACTGTACCAGGTACTATCACAGAAATGAAAGAAAACAGTTCCAGCTTTCAAAGAGCTTACAGTTCCACTGCAAATATTAAAATGTAAGGAGGTTGGTTAAAATGGAGGGTCTTGCTAAGTACACTATAAGGAAAATGCTGAGAAAGGAGTGTAAAGCTTGCCTGGATAAGTCACAAAACGCTTCAGTAAGAAAGTAATGAGCTCCTCTTTATGAGTAGTAGGGTTTTTCCTGACAGACAGGTGAAACCACTGAAGCCTGAAACATGTAACTCACCATGCCACAGGAAACTCCAAGCTGGTCTGGCGTATGCCAGAGATGAAACTCTAAAGTTAGGAAAAGGTTGAATCAAAAAACCCTGAAACTCCGTATCTCAAGATATGGACTTAACCTTGTGGGTCTCAATAAAAGCTGTTTCAAGACTCTAGACAAGGTTTTTGGTTTTTCTTTTTAATGCACACTACAGTCAGGTGTATTTGCGGACTGCTGTGGATTGCTCCATATCCCCTTTGTGTATTCACAGTGCACACTGAGAGTCTGCCAAAAGAAAGACTGGCTAATTGTATTTATACAAGTATTTCCCAAACTCATTTGACTTCTTTTCCCCTAAAGAAACACCTAACTCATCCAAAGAAGTAAATGTTAGGAAATAATACTGTTGACAATGAAGAATCAATGAAGGGCTTTTAAGCAGTGAGGACATGTAAAATCTGTATTTTTAAGAGAATGACTACGATAGGAAGAAAGACAGGACTAGACCTGGAAGACAGGAGGCTATTTTAAAGCTTGAAAGAAAAGCATAAAGGGCCTGAATTAAATGCATTAAGATAGAAAAGAGAATAAAATCAAGAGTAATTGAAGAGGGAATATAATCAGAAACCTGAGTCAGTTGACATGTTTAAAAAAGGAACAAAGAACCAAGTTCAAAGCTATTCAGAGATTATCACATTTAAGTGTATCGATACAAAAGAAAGTGCAGAGATGGAAAGTAAAACAGATAAAAAGGCTAGGATGGTGAATTACTGATATTACTGAAGGAGAAAGAACCTAGATTTTAGGAAGGACTTTCTACTGTATATATACCAAGGAAAATTAAAAACTAAGAAAAGGCCACTAGATTGAATGATTAACTAAGGAATCCAGATACAAAGGAATCACAAATGGCAGAGCTGAGATCAAATCCAGGAATGTCTACCCTCAAGATACTTTATTAAATAAAACAGAGGTTATATAGAAAAGGGTAAAATATTTAATTCAATGGCAAAACAACAAAGGAAATAACTTGGAAAATAAGAACACATGTTATGACAATAAATATGAATGAAGGAATATTTCCCACTCATAGCATAAGGGTTAAGAATATCAACTTTGAAGCAGAACTTTGGATTTGAATCTCAGCTTTGCCACTTATCAGTTGTATAATTTATTTGAACTCAACCATTTGCCCTATTTCACTATCATTGTTATATAAAGAAACTCAAAATCTGACTCCTATACAAATGTTTAATAGATAAGTAAAGTTAAATGCCTATTTCTCCTCTTTCAAACATATTTAAAATTAAACTGATCTTCCCTCCAAAATTGGCTTTCCACTGTAACATTAGTATTTTAATCACATTCTCCAAGGCACTGAGGTTTAACATCTCAGGAATATCATCACTGAATATTCTTCCTTCCCTGTCATCCCATATTCCAAAAAAACTGATCAAGTCTTGTCTTCATATTTCCTCTCAAGTTCTATGACCACCAGTCTCATATTAAGTCATAAATATAAACACCTTTGGTCTCACCTCACACTCTGGTTCTCTAGTCTACATGCCACATTATCTTCCCCAAACCTCCATGGTTAAAAATAAAAACAAGCAAACAAACAAAAACAAAAAGCCCTTACCACATCCATAGCTGAGTTCTCTAATAAGTTATCACTTTACATTAGTATACTTGAACTACATCCTGCTGGCAGGTAATATCATAAAAGCCTTTTGTCAAGAGTTTTGTGGGGATTTCTCAGCAGAGGGAAGTGAATTATAGCTGGGAGAGCTCCATCATTTCCTTTCTACCACTCCTTCTGAAACTTACCATAATTTTCCATGGTGAGTTGAGAGACAGTGCTAAGTCTCTCCTAAGGAACCATGGATGTATAGAATAATTTTATGGAAAGAGTGCTCATTAGAGCACTGATTCTTTAGAAAAAGCAATAAAGAAAATGGAACAAAATAACCTAAGTATCTATCACTAGGCAATTCTTTAAAAAATATACAAATGTAGCCCATCGATACAGTGAAGACACTACACAGTCATTTCTACTGCTATTGCTAATACCAGCTAACAGTTACTGAATGCTTACCTTTCACCAAGTACTGTGCAATGCACTTTTTACAAAGTCATTCATAAGCTTCTCCTTTAGGAAAGTCAGGGAGCCCTAATATAGAAATAAAAATCTCAGAGCCTTATCTTTGTATCCAAGGACCTCCACCATTTGTCTACATCTATCTTCCTAGAAAGCTTCCAGTATTTATAGAGTCTATACTATATATTCCCTCCAATTCTGTTTGTTCATAAAATTCCTCTCTAACTTGGGCCTATTCTTTAGTTTCTATCTTAATCTCATCTATCCAAGACCAGTTCACAGACCTATAATAATCTTCTCTGAATTTTTTAATTGTCTCATACCACCCATACAGCCCACACTGGATTTCTCTATGCAGCAGAACTTTAGGGAACCTAATCTTACAATATACAGCACATACCACCTCATATTTTAAGTTATCTTTTCATGGGTATACGTATTCTGTTAACTAGATTATATATTTTTATTTACCACTTTCACAGTGCTTACAATGACATGGGCAGTGTTTTAAATACTTTTCAATATTAATTCACTTCTCGTAAAACTCTGTGATTAGATATAGTTATTATCCAAATATTATAGAAGTGGACACAGAGACAAAGGAATGTTAAGTATCTTGTTCAAGGTCACAAGCGACAGAGTAGGATTTGAAATCTAGGCGGTCTGGCTCCAGGCATGACTCACAGGCACTGTGCTGTGGTACCTGCCAGACTGAGATGTGAATGAACACTTCTCTAACCGAGGGGGCAGGGGGAACCACAGTGCTGCCCACAGTAGACCTGCAAATGCTGTTACTGTAGATAAATGCATCTACAGCGTGCCTGGTATAATTCAAGTTACGTGAAAGATATGTTTCAAATAGTTTCCTTATAAACCAAATTATTTTAACTCAAATATCTGATGCACCAGGAAAGCACACTGTAACACGGTACTCACTAAATCTTTTCCTTCTGTCTTCATAACAAAAAAACTTAAGACTCTCTCTATGGAAAGAGTTCTTCTGTAATACAAATCATCTCATTTTATATAAATCCTAAATTCTTAATATTTCATGGATATTTTTTAAAGAACAAACATCTTCTGTTTTAAAAATAATTACAGTTGAGAATAAAGTGGAAAGATTTAACATGACATCAAGACAGCTGCAAATGACCAGAAGGTTGAAATCTCTTTTTTCTCCCCCCAACTACCTCTATGAGGCATACTTAATTTGGCCAAGCTACTGAGATACCATTCATGGTTATGTAATACTCTGGGGCAGAGGTTCTTAATTCTACTACATGGTAGTAAAAATGGGAGGAAGGTATAATCATGAACTGCTTTGAGAATCAGATAAAAGCCATGAACCCACTCAACACTCAAGAAAACAGCTCATATGCACATATAAAAAAAAAATTTTTTTTTATAAAGCTCTGGCAACATCTCAGTGAAAGAACCCCACTGAGAAAGAGAAGGGGAGAGTGGCATAAACAATGTCAATTCAAAGGTTTCGAGGAATATGGGAAGAAAAAAAATAGTACATATTATGTGCCACCACGCTTCGTCTTTCTCATTTTATTTTTGTATTAGTAAGAACCCTGTGAAGTAGGCAATTAGCCCTATTTCACAGGTGTGGATCCGAGATTTAAAGAAATACAGTGACTCACCCAAGGTCAGACAACTCAGTCAGGTACTGCAGTGGGTGGAAGGCTGTCTGCCTTTTCCCACTGCACAAAGCTGCCTATTCTGGAACACACACGTTCTTAAGCTGGCTCTCCTCCACTTGGACTGAGTGCTCCTGGACACCAACTCACCTCCCAAAATACTCTCAGGGCAGCCACAAACAGTGAGAATCAAAGCAGTGGTACGTTTCTCACTTTAGTCCTCCAAACCCTGAGTTGTGTTTGTGTGTAGCATGCTTGGTTGCTCAGTCATGTCCAACTCTTTGCGACCCCATGGACTGCAGCCTGCCAGGGTCCTCTGTCTATAGAATTATCGCCGGCAAGAATACTGGAGCAGGTTGTCATTTCCTACTCCAGGGGCTCTTCCAGACCCAGAGATCAAACCCACCTGTCTTGCACTTTCTGCATTGGCAGATGGATTCTTTACCAGCGCACCACCTGAAAACCCTGAGTTACAGCATCACTATTTCTTCTAATTCCAAAGATTTCATCTTCCAAACTTTAGGTGGATTAAGAGATTTATCAATCTTATTAGACATCTGTCATTCGCACCTGATGCTTATTTACCCAGCACTTTATTTGAAGTCATGATGGGTACTTTTTTAATCTCTATTTTTAAAAAATGCTTATAGGTGAGATGTAATAAGAATAAATTGAATTTGCCAAGTGAAAGTCTTTTCATATCTGGTTTCATCAAAGTTTTAATGTTTTTCTGGGTTTTTTTTTGGCCAAACCACTTGTTCTTTTGGCAAAACAAAATACCTAATGCAGTATAGTAACAACTGTAGACAAATATCCAACTGTCTTTATCTAAATTCAATAGACTTTCCAGTTATATTACTTTTGCTACAGTTACTAACATTGTTTCTGGCTTAAGGATTTAAAGCATCTATTGGGAGTTCCCTGGTGTCCAGGGGTTAGGACTTTGTGCTTTCATGGCCCCGGTCTTTCCCTGATCAGGGGCTAAGATTATGCAAGTGGGGCTGGGAGTGGCGGGCGTAATCCACTGACTCCTTTCAGCTGAAGTTGCGGACATGAAAGGGTTCAGTCAGGTAACTCATAAAATGAGTCCTCTCTAGCAAGGCAATAAAAATGAGCTACCAGAAAACTAAGATGACTTTCTACAAGGTCAAAATCATGGTACAGTATATAAAGGTAACAAATCAACATGTTACACAACTTAAGTTTATAAAATGCTATATATCAAATATTTTTAATTTAAAAAAAGAAAGAAAACTAAGCTGGGTGCTTGACTACCTCATTTCTTATCTTTAGCTTCCATAAAGAGCTATTATAATCAGTTTAGAGTCCAAGTAAATACTTTGAGGAGTCAAAAAGTCACTTCGAAGGACTAGCTCAAAACATACAGCAGAAAATAAGTTAGATATAGAACAGTTATGTGTTAGAAGTTCAAAGCAATAATTCAGAAAAACTCTTCTTAAAAAAAAAAAAAAATCACCCACCCTTCCATAGCCCACATATATCTAGTAAAATACTGAGGGAAAAAGGAAAGATTTTATAAAGACATTGTAAACAAATTGGCTGAATCTTTTAAGTGGCTTCCAGTACTACCTCAGAAGATCTTTCACACATTTGAAACATTAATCTTATAAACAAGGAAATTAAGATTCCTAGCTGAGTATAAAACTAACTGCTAGAGTCTGAATGCCAAGTGTTACTCTGGAGGTTAAGGTGTATGAATTTAAAAAAAAAAAAGTAGCTGACATAGATTAAGAAAAAAATAGTTACACCATCACTATACATAGGCCCTCAGAAATCTAACCCAAGTCTTTGTTTTCTCACTTGCAAACTCTTAGGATACTGTCTTCCCAACCAACTTTACAGCACTGCTTTGTTAATCAAATGACAGGCACCTACCCTAGACTTCAGGAGGCAGAGAGGTGGAATTCCAGTTAGAGTTCTAAAAGGAAAGATGATGGATGGTTCTGATTATGAAAAGTGATTCGGCAAACAAAACTAAGACAGCAGACCCAATATTAATCAATGTGGCAGCCCAAAAACTCATAGGATCTTTTCTACTTCGGAGTTAGAAAAGGATTCTCCACAGGGGAGGTGACAGCCTGCACTTCTTTGCACAGTTCAAACCACACTAAGAGTCATTTCTGCAGCTTAAGCTATCAAATTTTAAGAAAAGAGGGCAATGATTAAATATCAAGTATCCAGAAGAGATGTCAAAATAATGATATGACTTAGAACAATGTTACAGGCGGTCTAGTAAAAGGAACCAGAACTGTTTACCAAGAGAAGACAAAACTCAAGGAGATGTATAGCCATCTTCAACTATCAGAAGGGATGCCATGTGTGACTAAGATTCAGAAAGCAGGGAAACAGATTTTCTATCTAGACAGGGAAAAATGAACTGGAAAGTAATCTGTCCAAAAATGAAACATGCTATCTCAGGATACATTGTTTTCCACCTTCTGTATCAGCTCATCTCACCTCCAAGATGTTCAGACTAAACTAGGCAATCACTTGACTGAAATATTAAACAAAAGACTGAAATAGTAAACCATAAACTATCTTAGGTTCCTTTTAGTCTTTAAAACAGGAATGCTTGAGAGTGTACTTTGCAACCAAAACACAAAGTATTTTACAAAGATAAGTAGTAGGTAGTTCTTTTTGCTAAGTAAAAAGGGAAATTCTTTCTCTCACATCTTATGATGCATTAGTTCCTCTCCATCTGGAATGAAAGGTATACAAGACTCTCTATGGGTCTCACTGAAATCAGATTTCTCTGAAAAGACTGAAAAGATGAAATGATCTGATATCCAAGAGAAGGAGACTGTATATAATGCTGTTTCCATATGTTGGTACACAGCAAAATCCTCAATTCTAGAACATAATCCAGATAATGTTTGTGATCAGAGTTACATGCTATGCTTTGAGATCTATGTAGATTGCAGAGGTTTCCTCTCAGACATTTAAAAATCTGAACCCAGCTAAAAGCTTTGAGGATATTTTTGGAATGTATAAGTGTAATTTTTAGGCTGAAGGGCTAAATTATCTTTTTTAAAAAATTAAGAGCTCAATTAAAATGGTCTTCTCTTTTCTCTAAGATCTGTAGCACAAAAGAAATCACTAAGGGGTGGTTTACCAACATCCAGAAACAGTGCTCCAAAATTTTAAATCTAAACTGGATTCAAATTTCAGCTTGAGAACCAAGACTTGTAGCAATATGATGACCAACAAGTTACTCAACTTAACCATGCCTGTTTCAGCATCTGTAAAATGAGGCTAATAAAACTATCCACCTCACAGGCTGTTACAAGAACAGAAGAAAAGTAAAATACTCAGCACAGTAAGAACTCACTAAATGTTGGCTATTATTACTTTACCTTAATAAATTTTGAAATTTCCAACTGATCATAGGTATTGAACCTATAAATTTCCTTTATCTCTCTAGCAACACTCAACCGTAATTATTAAAATTGTGTTAAGTGACCTTGTACAAAAATGCAGGAAAACAACAACAACAAAAAAACTACCCAGGTTCCCGACATTCGCTCTTTCAGATCGTATGCTTTATACAGAAGTAAAAACAGACGAGTAAAAATAGAACATGGAATCAGAATCAGAGCGTCTTTGTAAATTCTAGACTCAGTAGTTTAAAAATAGCATCAAACATCTAATGCCACAATTAAGAAACTGCATTCTATCAAATAGTGTCCATGGACTTACACACTACACAATCACTAATTAACACCTATTGCGCAATTTGGGGTAGTAATAATAAAGATGGAGCACTTACACTGGGCCAGGTCCTAGGTGCGTTTATGAATATTTGTCCTGACGATCCTATGAACTATATTCTATTATTATGGCCATTTTAACAGATGGAGAAACACAGGCACAGATAGGTTAATTAACTTGCGCAAAATCACACAGCTAGTTAAACGAATAGAGGTGCAATCAGGCTCAAAGTCCAGTAGACTTGACTGCCTCTGATGAAACTGATCAGGGCGGATTCGTTGGGTATTTTTCTTCTAACACGTGCAAACTGATTTCACGCTCAATTAGTGATTACATTTTAACACTTTTCTGACTAACAATCATGTATCTGCAAATGAAAGCTGGCCCTACATTTACAAGCAAAGAAAATAAACAGCAGCAGTAAAGCTGTTAGCTTGAGGACTAATTGTTGGCCAGTATTCGTATGACGTTTCCACGTGAATATGGGTCGACCCGCATCGGTGAATATAAGTGACCCACAAGTCAGACCCACGCAGGCTGCAATGGAACTGCGTAACCCTCACCAGCAAGCGGTCATTTCAAAATCCCTCCAGAGAGAAAAGTCTTGCCAATCGGCGCGTTGTTCGAAGACAGGACAAAATGGAACTTGCACAAACACTTAGTCATCAGTAAGTGCTGAAGTTACACATCACCTAGTTCGCAAAATCAAACCCGCAGCTAAGTTCCTAATTCCGAAAGAAAGAAAAAGGGCTGACGCTCGGTTGACTGACTGCAGGGTGAAGGCACCTAGGGCCCAAGCGGAAGCGAGTCAGAGAGGAAAAACTAGCCCCACGACCGGGACCCCACCACATGCGCAGCCACTCTGGGGACCCTGGGGACTTTTCAGGGCCCTTCCACTTCTCTCCCGAGAGCCTGTACCGTCTCCGGGCTGCCCCGACTACGCGTCTTCCCAGGGTGAGACCGCAAAGGCAATGCGCAGGCGGAGGGGACAGGCCTGGGATCTGGGCGCCCCGACCCAGAGGACCGCGGTGGCAAAGTCCCCTGAGGCGCGGAGGCGCAGGGGCCCCGAGACGCCGCCCCCGCCCCCCGCGGCCCGCACCTGCAGGGTGGTGATGTGCTTGTCGTTGAACTTGTTCTCGCAGTAGCGCAGCACCAGCGACGTCTTACCCACGCAGCCTTCCCCCAGCAGCACCACCTTGAACGAGTAGGCTCGGCCCGCCGCCGCCCCGCCGCCGCCGGCCGCAGCCATCCCGTCGCGTCCCCGCCGCCCGAGCCCTAGCGCCGCGCCGAGTTCCCCAGACGCCGCGGCACCTTCACAGCCGCGGCCCGCGCAGCCCCTCCGCACCGGCGCCCCCCGCCCCGGGCGCCGTCCCCACTGCCGCCTCCGGGAGAGGCCTGGAAGCGCCGAGAGGAAAGTCCGAGTGTGAAGGGCCCCGGGCACCACGTCAGGAACCGGGGGAGAGGCGAGGAACGCTCGCTCTCCGCCTCCCTCTAATGGCGTCTCCTTCCTCCTACGTCACACGTCGGGTCACGTGACGGCCGCGACGGGGGCGGCCCCGGAGCGCGTCTGGGCGTGGGCGGGGCCTGCGGACGCGGCCGCGGGCCCGAGCGAGACCCTGCGGGCCCTCTCCGGCGGAGCTCGGCTGTCTGCGGGCCGCCACCTCTCTGCAGCTGGTGGGAGCCTGCATACAATGAGGAATGAGGAATTTGAGGCGAGCCCAGCTCAGGTGGAATGTTCAAGTACACAATGTTCTCGTTCTTGCCCAGGGGATGTTCACGAGGCTAATGACCTCTCCCTTCCGGAGGTCCCGGTAAAACGATTTTGCCGAGGTGACCCCCTCAGTATCTTGACAGTCTTCCTCTGTGGGATCCCAAATCCTAACTATTGAATTTCTTTCAGGTCCCCAGACCACCTGGACTCCTGCTTAAATCTCAGTGTCTCGCCTTAAACCAGAAGGTTTCCCTGACCACCCATCTCTGTCCATCATTTCAACTCTCTCCCCACCGTGTATCTTCTCTAGCCCAACTTACTATACTTCGTGGAAATTACTATGTTCAATATTTCTCTTTCCTTATTAGGCTGTAGATTTCTTAAAGGCAAGAACTGTGTGAGACTCGCCCACCCTTGAGTTTCTGACTCCAAGTGCCAGACACATTACTGGTATTCTATAAATATTTGGGAAGGAATGAATAGATGATACTACTTAGGCCTTTATGCCTTGGTTTCCCATTTTTTCCTATCTTTCATGAAGCTTTTTCCCCCATGACTTTCCATGTTGACTCCACCTCGACAAACCTGTCAGATTTGATGATTTCCTCCTGTGCCTCCCCTTTCTTTAATGAAATAAGTTCTTCCAAGACACCATACCAGTGTTTCTAAGAGTTTGCAACCAGAAACCTGATGTCAGCAAACATATTCTTTTTCATGAGACTCCTCTTCCATTCAAACCAGATGGTCGATTCATTGATTCAACAAATATTTGAAGGTGCCCACCATATGCCAGACACTGTGCTGAATAAGATACAATGCCTTGTCATTAAGAACTTACTGTTTAGCAGGAAAAACAGAAACGGTCATTATTCAATTGAATGGTTTCAACTTTATAAAGCAGTTCTGAGTATGCAAATGTATATGGGGACTCAGGGGCTTCCCAGGTGGCGCTAGTGGTAAAGAAACTGTCTGCCAATGCGGGAGAGGCTAGAGATGCCCGTTAGATTCCTGGGTGGGGAAGATACCCTGGAGTAGGAGCTGGCACCCCACTCCAGTATTCTTGCCTGGAAAATACCATGGGCAGATGAACCTGGTGGGCTGCAAAGAGTTGGACACGACTGAGCACAGCACGAATGATGGGGACCCAACTGGTTTAGCCTACTAGGGAAAGCTGCTGGGAAGATGCTACCTTTGGAAAGGTGTAATCTGGGTGAAGAAGGGAGGGGAGCTCTGCAAGCAGAGAGAATAGCATGACCTACAACCTTGAGGTAGAGAAAA
This sequence comes from Cervus elaphus, assembly GCF_910594005.1. Lineage (NCBI taxonomy): Eukaryota > Metazoa > Chordata > Mammalia > Artiodactyla > Cervidae > Cervus > Cervus elaphus. The sequence goes on along the minus strand of NC_057817.1, from coordinate 3,082,667 downwards.
ACAAGTAAGATAAGAATGCAGAGAACTTCAGATGAGACCAGCACAGAAGCCAGGAATCAATACTGAGAGGACGTTTCAGCAAATGAAGGGTTTTAATTAAAGAGGCTGATATAATCAGATTTGACATTTAAAGGATCACTCTGGCTACAATTTGAAAAATGGATTGGAGAACGATAACACTACTTCAATTTATTTAGAATCAGCCATTAAAGAAACCTTATGTTTTTATAAAATATCCTCATCCTTGCCTCTAAGGATATATTCTCTACTTCTGTCCACATTCCTGCTCTCAGAGTCTTTGGATATTCATGAGTTGTTCCAGAATTTGGAAGAGACTTCACTTTGAAGGGGCCCATTCCATTGTCCATTCTGAATTTTTAATATTGAATTGAAATTTACCTCTCACCGCCTACAATAAATTGTTTCTCATTCACCCTACACAACATGTATCTAATCTCTATTCTCTGTGAAACATCTTTATATTAATACATGTGAAGAAAGCTGTATGATCTTCCTTTAAGCCTTCTCTTTTCAGTATAGCCAATCGTTTCAACCACTGTTCAAATAATATGGATCCCAGATCATTTAATAGCTTAATCATCTTAGAATCTAAGCACAGTAGTTTGTATTCATCACTGAAAAACAATGAAAACTATTGGGAAATAATTTGTTTAAAATTAAAATAATTTTCCAGTTGTAGCTTACAGTGGGGTTTAAGGAATGTTCACAGATTGCAATAAGTCAGTTTGGCACAATTTTGAGCACAGAGTAGGGAAATATAGATGTAAATTGTGGCAGGTTGGTTGAGGCCCTTCAAAGATACCAGGTTTGAATACCTTGTGGCTGGAAATGTTACCTTGTTACCCATTGTCAGATATTGTGCTACAAATGTAATCCAGTAAGATATGACTTCTGCCCTCATCCAGTTTACAGTCTAATGGGAATCACAAATAATTGAAACAGTTAAAGTTTGGTAAGTGCTCTATAGGACCTGTACATGGAGCTATGGAACCTTGGGAACATCAACTAACCGAGCTGTTCCACAAGATAAGTCAGATCAAATGGGCACATCCTTTATCCTCAATTTTCTCAATATTTCGGTAGATTTGACTCAGCTGGCCACTCTCTTTTTTGTGACATGTGTGCCCCCTGTGTCTTCCAGGTTATCACAGTCTTCCAGTTTCCCCTGCTTTATTAGCTGCATCTTTTCCATCTGTTTGCTTGCTTCTCCACCTACGCTTGAGTGCGTGCTCTGTCACTTCAGTTGTGTCCAACTCTTTCTGCCAGTCTCTAAATGTTAGTGGGCTTCCAGACTCAGTCCTCTCCAATAAAACTCTCTAGTGATCTCACCCAGTCCTTTGGCTTGAAATATCTACTACATATTCACTACTCTTCAATGTACATCTATCACTCCCTTGTGCACTTGACATGTATATAGGCAACTCCCATTTAACATCATCACTCAAATGTCAAATAGGCATACTAAACACCATATGTTTAAAGTAGATCCCTCAATTTCTCTCCAAAAGTTGTTTCTTCCCTGATTTTTCCTGTCTTGGTAAATAATTTTATTATGCATCTATTTACTACAGCTGCTGCTGCTAAGTCACTTCAGTCGTGTCCAACTCTGTGTGACCCCACAGACGGCAGCCCACCAGGCTCCGCCATCCCTGGGATTCTCCAGGCAAGAACACTGGAGTGGGTTGCCATTGACTACGGCCAAAACCTAGCTAATATCTTTCTGTTTTCTCTTAATCTTCACATCCATCCACTATACCGTGAAAAACACATTTTTTGTTTCTTTGTTTTTTAATTGGAGGATAATTTATAATGTTGTATTGGTTTCTGCATTGCAACAACAGGAATAAGCCTGTATATATAGGCTCCCTCCAGAGCCTCCCTCCACATCCCACCCCTCTAGGTCATCACAGAGCATCTGCTGGGCTCCCTGTGTGAGACAGATCTTGCATTCATCAATTCTTCATCTCTACCACCCTAGTGAAACCCACAATCACCTTTTTTGTGTGTTACTACAATAACCCTCTAACATGTCTCCCTGCTTCTTCTTGTTGTTGTCTAGTGTGTTCAACCTCAGGGACTATAGCCCGCCAGCCTCCTCTGTCTATGAGATTTCCTAGGCAAGAATACTGGAGTGGGTTGCCACTTCCTTCTCCAGGGATCTTCCCAACCCAGGGATTGAACCCACAGCTCCTGCATTGGCAGGGGGTTTCTTTACCACTGAGCCACCAAGGAAGCCCCTCCCTGCCTCTGCCTTTTGCCCTGTTACCCACTGCAATATATTCTTCAAACAGCTGCCAGAGTAATTTTAAAAAATAAACTCAGACTTCCCTAGTGGCACAGTGGATAAGAGTCCACCTGCCAATTCAGGGGACAAGGGTTCAATCCCTGGTCTGGGAAGATTCCATGTGCCTGTGCAACTAAGCCTGTGTGCCACTCTACAGAGTCTGTGCTCTAGAGCCTCTAGCTGCAACTGCTGAGCCCGCGTGTTGCCACTACTAAACCCCGTGCCCTCAGAGCCTGTGCTCCACAAGAGAAGCCACTGCAATGAGAAGTCCTTGTACTGCAACTAGAGTAGCCCCCGCTCGCCACAGCTGGAGAGAGCCTGCATGCAGCAACAGAGATCCAGTGCAGCAAAAATATATAAACAAAAATAAATAAAAACTGCCCTTGACCAAAAAATAAAACTTACAAAACTTAAAACTAAACAGGCTCAAATTCTTTACCATGACCTATAAAGTCCCCACATGATCAGGGTGTTTCCTGACTTTCCACCTTCATCTCATACCATCTTGTCTTCCTGTCATTATGGTAGGAGAGTCTTCCATGCATCCATTCTGATCTTCTTACAGGCCTAGTCCTCATCTGCCTCCAGGTTCTCATTTGGAGCAGAGAAAGATTTATTGCAGGGCTGAGCAAGGAGAATGGTTGACTCATGCTCAAATACCCCCAAACTCCCCAATGGTTTTCAGGGAAGTTTTTATAGGCAAATTTGGAGTAAGGGCTGCAGGATGTGTGACTTTCTGCTGATTGGTTGGCTAGGTAACAGGGCACTACTCCAGGAATCTTGTCCTCAGCCGAAAGTTGCCATCCTCCACCTGGGTGGGAGCCTTAGTTCCTGGTTCTTTATCAGCAGCGCCACCTGGGAGGCCCTTAGTTCTGGCAGAAGAACTCAAAGATATTATATATGTGTGTGTGTGTGTGTGTGTGTGTGTGTGTCCCTTGATGAGGAACCAGGATCCTGACCATCCCGCATTTTTTGTTGTTGTTGACTGCTTTTTTGCTTCTGCGTTCCCTCACTTCTCTGATCAGTAACTGAATCTGCTCTTTGGAACTCATGGAAGATCTAGGAGGCTGAAGTCTTTTTTCCTGCAAACAAGAAACAGGGGACACAGAAAGGGTTTGTACCCAAGAGGACCCCACAGGCTTCTGCTCAGCTTCAGTACTTTTGCCACACTCCTAACATTTATTTGTGTCCATGTTTCTAAGCTCCGTGACAACAGACACCTTGATGACTGGCACACCACTGAGTCTCTAGGGCCCGGTACTGTGCCCAGGACATAAAGGTCACTTGGTAAACATTTGCTGCGTGAATTGAGGTAGGACAAAGTTTTGATACTTTAATCTGTGGGAATTTCCTCCTAGTATTTCCACGAGCCATGAGGCATCCTATGTACCAAGGAAAGATAGGGACAGCAGAACATAGTACAACAAAATTTTAATTTTAAAAATCATTTATTTATTTGATTATTTCTGGCTGTGTTGAGTCTTCGTTGCTGCATGCAGGCTTTCTCTGGTTGCGGTGAGTGGGGGCTACTCTTCTTTGTGGTGTGAGGGCTTCTCATTGTGGTGGCCTCTCTTGTTGTAGAGCATAGGCATGTGTGCCCTGCATTACGGGTGGATTCTTATCTACTGCATCACCAGGGAAGTCTGATTTTCATTTTTAGATTTTGATTTTCAGAAGACCAAGCCACTGTTATTTAAAGAGATATTTTAGTAGACTATATAAGCAATTAGAGTAACTGCCTGTGTTTGTTGCTCAGTCGTGTCCGACTATTTGCAACCCCATGTATTTCAGTCCACCAGCTCCTCTGTCCATGGGGACTGTCCAGGCAAGAATACTGGAGTGGGAAAAAAAAAAAAAAGAATACTAGAATGGGTTGCCATGTCCTCCTCCAGGGGATCTTCCCAACCCAGGGACTGAACCCAGCTCTCCCACATTGCAGGCAGATTCTTTACTGTCTGAGCCAACAGGGAAACCCAGGAATATTGGAGAGGATGGCCTATCCCTTCTCCAGGGGATCTCCCCAACCCAGGAATCGAACCGGGGTCTCCTGCATTGCAGGTGGATTCTTTACTAGCGGAGCTACCAGGGAAGCCCAGAGTAACGGCTTGATTAGTAATTATCAGTCAAGGAGAATCAGAGGAAAAGCAAGGAAGTTAGACCTTGGTGAGTATTCCCCTGGCAGATACCGATATTTCTCAAATATCCCAACCTCTTCTGTCTTGCCTTCCTCTACTATAGATATAAAAAGAGAAACACTTGAATTAATAGTCTTTGAGTTATAATAGTTATACTACACTTATGAGACTCAAAATCATATACTAAAAATTGCAGAGCAGTAAGTTAGAATCTTGAATAAGCATTCTGATCTTGAATTTCCTATCTTTGGATTTCTTCTTGAAGAAGACAAATACCTAATTTATATAATCCACTGTAGTATGATTATTATTTGTGGCTCAATATCTTCATAAGGATAGCACCCCAAAGAGTTTTGGGAAATCCAAGAGCAAAGAAAACAAATTTCCCCCTTCCTTAAAAAAGCCGAGAAGGTAACAAGTTTTTTAAAGTTCACCTGTGTCTAGGTTGGACCAGGAGCTGTAGAGTAGAGACGGCTGCATCAGGTGTCTAGACAGAAAGCCTGAAATAGACTTACAGAGTTTCCTTAATGACGGTGTTAAGAGAGTCTTCAAATGTTTCTATGAGCTACAGAGAAAAATTGACAAAGAATTGGACTTGAAGACAGGGTGACTGGTCATCCCAGTTTGCCCCAGATTCTCCTGATTTGAGCACCGAGAGTCCCACACCCTGGGAAACCCCTCATGCCTGGACCAACTGGGATGGTTGATCACCCTCCTTGAAGAGACCCTGTGGCTAAGACAAGGAGGGCACAGGAGTGCTTGAGGGCCAAGTGGCTATGAGAATGCGGATGGATGACAACAGACTACATGTTTGGCTGATGATGACGGAGACCCTGATGCCCAGCATCTCCAAAGTTCATAGTGTTGCCCCAGAACCATACCCTGCTCCTCCTTTGAATGGAAACCAATTACTCTTACCTAAATTTCAGGAAGAGCCTACAAAAAGAAAAACAAGGATTGGTTAGAACCAAGTAGACCCACAATGACAGAAGATTTGACTTCCGGTAGACCTTGATCTTCATTATATACACACGGTAATAGCATGCTACATGACACACCCACCAGCACCATGGCAGCTGACAACTGTCATAACAATAACCAGAAAAGTCCAAGCAAAGACTGAAAAGGAGTGGCACCAGTTCCAGATCCAAACCACACCTGTGTTCTCAGATAAGTTATGAATATTCCTCCCTCTCTTTCCAATACACTCCCTTTTACCATGACTCTCCTCTACAGATGGTATCTCCGCCCACATTGGGTTGAGAAGTTGATTTGCAAACTAAGTTCCTGCTTCTCCATTCTTTGGCTATTGCATAAAGCTGCTGCTGCTCCAGTCTCGGCATCAGTTTCTTTTCTTTTTTTTTTTTGGCCGGATTGGGTCTTTGTGGCTATGCACAGGCTTTCTGTATTTCAGCATCAGTGTCTTTGTTGGCCATGCATACCTGAGCAGAAAAAGAAGACGAGACAATGGCTCTCAGCTTGGGCTTGTTGTTGTTCAGTCGCTCAGTCGTGTCCAGCTCTTTGTGACCCCATGGACTGCAGCACGCCAGGCCTCCCTGTCCAGCACCAACTCCCAGAACTTGCTCAAACTCATGTCTGTTGAGTTGATGATGCCATCCAACCATCTCATCCTCTGTCATCCCTTTCTCCCACCTTCAATCTTTCCCAGCATCAGGGTCTTTTCAAATGAGTCAGTTCTTTGCATAAGGTAGCCAAAGTATCGGAGTATCAGCTTCAGCATCAGTCCTTCCAATGAATATTCAGGACTGATTTCCATTGGGATAGACTGGTTGGATCTCCTTGTAGTCCAAGGGACTCTCAAGAGTCTTCTCCAACACCACAGTCCAAAAGCATCAGTTCTTTGGCACTCAGCCTTCTTTATGGTCCAACTCTCACATCCATACATGACTATCTGGAAAAACCATAGCTTTGACTAGATGGACTTTTGTTGGCAAAGTAATGTTTCTGCTTTTTAACATGCTGTCTAGGTTTGTCAAAGATGTTCTTCCAAGGAGTAAGCGTCTTTTTTAATTTCATGGTTGCAGTCACTATCTGCTTTGATTTTGGATCCCAAGGAAATAAAATCTGTCACTGTTTCCATTGTTTCCCCAACTATTTGCCATGAAGTGATGGATGCCATGATGTTCATTTTCTGAATGTTGAGCTTTAAGCCAGTTTTTTCACTCTCCTCTTTCAGTTTCATCAAGAGGCTCTTCAGTTCCTCTTCGCTTTCTGCCATAAGGGTGGTGTCATCTGCATATCTGAAGTTATTGATATATATCTCCCTGTAATCTTGATTCCAGCTTGTGCTTCATCCAGCCTAGAACTTCACATGATGTACTCTGCAAATAAGTTAAATAAACAAGATGACATACAGCCTTGATGCACTCCTTTCCCTATTTGGAACCATCTGTTGTTCCATGTCCAGTTCTAACTGCTGCTTCTTGATGTGCATAGAAGTTTCACAGGAGGCAGGTCAGGTGGTCTGGTATTCCCATCTCTAAGAATTTCTCACAGTTTGCTGTGATCCACGTAACCAAAAGCTTTAGTGTAGTCAATGAAGCATAAGTAGATGTTTTTCTGGAATTATCTTGCTTTTTCTATGATCCAACAGATGGCAATTTGAGTTCTGGGTTCCTCTGCCTTTTCTAAATCCAGCTGGAACATCTGGAAGTTCACAGTTCACATACTGTTGAAGCCTGACTTGGAGAATTTTGAGCATTACTTTGCTAGTGTGTGAGATGAGTGCAACCATGTGGTAGTTTGAGCATTCTTTGGCATTGCCTTTCATTGGGCTTGGAATGAAAACTGACCTTTTCCAGTCCTGTGGCCACTGCTGAGTTTTCCTAATTTGCTGACATATTGAGTGCAGCACTTACACAGCATCATCTTTTAGGATTTGAATTCCTAAAGAATTCAAGCTGGAATTCCATCACCTCCACTAGCTTTGTTTGTAGTGATGCTTCCCAAGGCCCCCTTTGCACTCCAGGATGTTTGGCTCTAAGTGAGTGATCAAACCATTGTGGTTATCTGGGTTATTCAGATCTTTTTGTATAGTTCTTCTGTGTATTCTTACCACCTCTTCTTAATATCTTCTTCTACTGTTAGGTCCATACCATTTCTGTCCTTTATTGTGCCCATCTTTGCATGAAATGTTCCCTTGGTATCTCTAATTTTCTTGAAGACATCTCTAATCTTTCCCATTCTATTATTTTCCTCTATTTCTTTGCACTGATCACTTAGGAAGGCATTCTTATCTCTCCTTGCTATTCTTTGGAACTCTGCATTCAGATGGGTACATCTTTCCTTTTCTTTGCCTTTAGCTTCTCTTCTCAGGTATTTGTAAGGCCTTCTCAGACAACCATTTTACCTTTTTGCATTTCTTTTTCTTGGGGATAGTTTTGATCCACCTCCTATACAGTGTTATGAACCTCCATCCATAGTTCTTCAGGCACTCTATCAGATCTAATTCTTTGAATCTATTTGTCACTTGAATCTATTTGTCAATCCCTGTATAATTGTAAGGGATTTGATTTAGGCCATACCTGAATAGCCTAGTGGTTTCCCCCACTTTCTTCAATTTAAGTCTTGAATTTGGCAATAATGAGTTCATGACCTGAGCCACAGTCAAATCTGACTACAGATCTGAGTGGAAAAAGAAGCTGAGACAATGGGTCTCAACCTGGGCTAGGTTCCCAGCATTGGTCCGATCAATGAATTTGGTAAAAATAGGTCCCCTCAAACACTGATACAACCCAGGCAACCCAGGCAGAATGTGAAGGACATTCTGAACTGACTAAGATAACTAACACTGATATTCCGTTTCTGTTATCTAGACGTCAAACAAGTAAGTTCAATTTTAGAAAATTTCTTGTTTGTGGGCAAAGACTTTGTAACCTCTGTAGAATAAATGAGTAATCTGAATACTGAGAGAGGAGTAAGAATCAGCCAAGCAAAGAGATAAATATTCAGATTTCAAGACACAGCATGCCATTAAACAAGCACCAGGAATCAGATGAGCGTAGTAAGAAATGAATGTAAAGAACTAAGTAAAATCATATAGAACGTCATGCTAAAAATTTGGGGCTTTATCATAAAAAAACAGTGAGAAGCCCTTTAGGACAATGTGACAAAATGTGTTCTACAGAGCATCAGGGTCACCTGGAAGCCTGTTAAAAATGCAGATTCTCAGATTTTTCAGTCCCTACTTTTGCGCTCCCATACACTGTACAGTCCATGGAATTCTCCAGGCCAGAATACTAGAGTGGGTAGCCTTTCACTTCTCCAGGGGATCTTCCCAACCCAGGAATCAAACCAGGGTCTCCTGCGTTGCAGGCGGATTCTTTACCAACTGAGCTATTGGGGAAGCCCAGAGCATGCTAAACCATGGCTCACTCCCACCCCCAACCCCCATCAAATCAGAATTTCTGGGGGACAAGATCCAGGAGTCTGAGTTTTAATTAATCCTCCTTGTGATTCTTATTCATACCAAAGTTTATACAGCACTGAGTTTAGGAGATGAGGTTAAGCAAAGTGAGAAAGACAAGAAGGGATTAGAGTCTTGTATTTCTGGCTTAGGCAATTAGAAAATGGTGATGCCTTTCACTGAAATAAGGAACATACTAGAAGAAAAAAATGATCATATTCTTTTGGTTTGGGGCATTTTTCTTTTGAAGGTTTGAGAAGTTCCCAAATAGAAATACCCCTACCTGCTAGCAAAGGAGAGAGATCTGGGCCTGAGGCAAGGATTAGAGAGTCATCAATACAGACGGGGAAATTGACCTCAGGAGTGAATGACATCATACAGGGGCAGGGTGTAAAAATCAGCAGCCCCAGGGCCTAGGACCAAACCCTGGAATCACAGACTTTTTTTTTTTTTTGGCTGCACTGGGTCTTCATTGCTGCGCACGAGCTGTCTCTAGTTGCAATGAGTGGAGGTTACTCTCTAGTTGCGGTGCCCAGGCCTCTCATTGCAGTGGCTTCTCCTGTTACGGAACATAGGCTCTGGGGCACACAGACTTCAGCAGTCGTGGCACATAGGGCTTATTTGCATGTGGAATCTTCCTGGACCAGGGGTGGAACCCATGTCCCCTGCATTGGCAGGTGGATTCTGAACCACTGGACCACTGAGAAAGTCCTGAAAGTATTGACTTTTAAGGGGTGGGCGAGGGGCTTCCCAGGTGGCTCAGTGGTAGAGAATCAGCCTGCAGTTCAAGAGACAGAGGTTTGACCCCTGGGTTGGGAAGATCCCCTGGAGAAGGAAATGGCAACCCACTCCAGTATTCTTGCCTGGGAAATCCCATGGACAGAGGAGCGTGACAGGCTACAGACCATGGGGTCGCAAAGAGTCGGACATTGCTCAGCAACTAAACAATAACAAAGAGGAGCTTCAAGGGATAGCCGAAGGGGTAAAAGGCAAACTAGGAGTCAGTGTTAAGGAGAAGAGAATGTCTTAAGAAAGAAAGAATCTTGACATGCTTTGGAGAATTCAAGTTAAATAAGGACCTGCAAATGTCTACTGGTTTCTGTGTGTGTGTGTGTATGCGCGTGCGTGCTCTCAGTCACTAGCTCCAAGGTAGCAGTTAACAAATTGGTTTAACAGTTTCAGTAGAATGGTAGGGGTTGAATTAAACTTGTAATGCTCAGGAAGGAACTGAAAATGGTGGGTGTAGTTCAGCAATTCTCAGCAGAGGGAATCATGCTCTCTAGGGGACATTGGCAACATCTGATGATATTTTCACTGCTGGTATTTAGTGAGGAGAGGCTAGAAATGAGACTAAACCTTCTAAAATGCACAACACAACTCCCCTCCCCTGCCCCAATGAAGAATTATCCTGCCAAGTTTAACTGGCAGGATAATTATAATAATGCCAAAGGTCGAGAAACCCTGCTTTAGCCTAATAAGGTCTGTACGCTTTTGTAGCCTATCATAAATAGAAATCTCCTGGGTGTATCAGGGACTTCCTAGGTGGCGCTAGCCGTCAAGAATCCACCTGCCAATGTAGGAGATGCAGGTTTAATCCCTGGGTCTGGAAGATCCTCTGGAGTAGGAAATGGCAACCTGCTCCAGTATCCTTGCCCAGAAAATTCCACGAACAGAGGAACCTGGTGGGCTACAGTCCTTGGGGTCACAGACAGTCGGATGCAACTGAGCACACACACATACATGAACGCTGGGTGTATTAATATTACTGAGGCAAACACGGTATTCCTGAACAAGTAGTAAAAGCATGAGAAACTTGGGACTTCCCTAGTGATCCAGTGGTTAAGACTGTGTGCTTCCAGTGCAGGGGGCAAGGGTTCAATCCCTGGTCAGCAAACTAAGTTTCCAAATGCCTTGTGGCCAAAAAAAACAAAAAAGAAAAGAGAGAGAGAAAAACTCAAGAGTTCAGGAAACTCTTTCCAAGGTTGCCACTATTATCTATGTATGTCTTTTAAATCGTCATTTCAAGTGTTTCTGAGCTCCATTTCTTCATGTAGAAGCATCTTGTGTTCCCAAGGTATTTATAATCCTCCATGAACATATTTTCCTTTAAGCAAGTGTTACAGGGACTACATTCTTATTCTAATGAGGTTTCTCCTTAGGGACGAAAAGGGAATTCAAACACACCTTTATAACCAATTATAGAAATTCCAGTATAGATGCATGTTTCTGTATAGCTGAATTTCTACAAGTGCAAAAAATCTGAGTTTATTATGCAATCATTTGACAAAGAATAAGTTGAGTATGAGGAGATAAAGTGGAGAGAAAACAGGAATACAACTTGGAAATAAATGAAATGGAGGAGACAAAGTAGAGATGTTATTCCTGCAGCTGCCAGGGCTGAGGGAGCTGAGATTTGGAGTGTGGCAGCAAGATAGGGACTTTCAACATAACCATCTGATGTGCTCTCCTCTAGGGGCTAGAACTGTGTTTGTCACATTTTTTATCTCCAGACAGATCCTAGAATATAGTGCTAACTTCGTATTTATAAATTAAAACAAGTGAATAAAAAAAGATAAGCCTATAAAATACTGAGGTTGGGAAATGCTCTTGGACATAGGGGGATTTGTTAAATAAAACTGTCAAAAAATTTTTCATTTTAAGAATCTGTTAAGAATAATCACTCTGTATAATGGGCTCCAGTTTCATCCATCTCATTAGAACTGATTCAAATAAATTCTTTTTAATGGCTGAGTAATATTCCATGGTGTATATGTACCACAGCTTCCTTATCCATTCGTCTGCTGATGGGCATCTAGGTTGCTTCCATGTCCTGGCTATTATAAACAGTGCTGCGATGAACACTGGGGTGCACGTGTCTCTTTCAGATCTGGTTTCCTCGGTGTGAAGAATAATCAGGGCTTACCTGATGGCTCAGCGGTAAAGAATCTACCTGCCATGAAGGGGATACCAGCTCAATGCCTGGGGCAGGAAGATCCTCTGGAGAAGGAAATGGCAACTCACTCTAGTATTCTTGCCTGGGAAATCCCATGGACAGAGGAGCCTGACAGGCTACAGTCCATGGGGCCACAAAGAGTAGGACAGGACTTAGCGACTAAACAAAAACAACAAAGAATAATTAGTAATAGAAAGAAAAATAGCTACCATCTACTGCGAAATTTCTGTGAATTAAGCCCTTTTGTTTCTCTCCTTGCTCAGTCATTAAGCAGCCTCTGTTGACTGCCAGGCAGGCATTTTTGCCTTCGTAGCGCTTGTCTGTGTGGCAGGCAGCACAGAAAACAGCTACAATGAGGTGGAGTGGCCAACTCGGCGTCCCCAACTGCTTCTCCTTTGATCGGAGCCTGTTCCTTGCTCTTGCATCCACTCTCTCCTGTGCGGCACATGTGCCTCTAGCTTCCAGTTGGGCCTTATCTCATTTCTCTACAGCTCTTTCTAGCTTTTAGAGGCCACAGTTCATGCATGTGAAGCAGCAGCTCAAATGCATCTTCCTAGCAAACAGACATTGAGCTGTAATTGTAAGCACTGGACACAGAGGGGCACTAGCAGCTCAGTGGGATTCACCAGGCTGGCCAGCGTGCTGTCAGGACTGATTCTGAAGTCAATTTTCTCCTGAGTTGTAGAAAACAAGAAAATTCCAAGGGACATACAGGCTGGGGGAGGGAGAAGAGACAGTGTCCAAGCCATTTAGCCCTCAGATGCCAGTGGTGAGTAAAAGTGTCAAGAAATTTTACATATACCTGTCAAAGAAGGAATTTAAACCAAAACTTGCAGATTCTCAGAACTTATCAATTTATAGTAAAAATATATAATCTCAACAGTTAAAAAGGGAGGGCAAACAAAGAAGCCAAACAGTTTAAAAGTAATGTGTTTTTTATTTTTCCATTTATAAACTCTATGTGTATTTTGAAATAAACAGAGCATGAGGTTGTATCAAATGGAAATGCATGTTCAACATACTTGGCAATAGAACTGTGTACAAAGGTATCTAACTGAAAAGGTTCAGTTAGAATGGTAGCAGTGTGAGTCAGTCTCACTTTTTAAAACTAGATATCAGTAGTTAAATGGAACTGGAAATTCTAGAGATTTGTCCACTTGAACTAGGCCTGAATGACTATTCTATCTTGGGAAATAAATCAGTGTAGAGATAGAAAAACCTCGTAGAAAAATTGTTTTGTCCTGGTGAAATAATTTGGCTGAATTTGGTTCTTACGGGAGATTTTTGATGTTGAGCTTGGAGAGCTTTTTGATAGCTGTGGACTGTCTAATCGGAAGTTTGTAGGTCGTACAGATGTATACCGAGGATTATAACACTCAGTACCACCTGCTTGAGTGTTTTCTCCTCCTGTCCATTCATTCCTGCCTTGTATCGTCTCATTTAAAATCTTATCATTCCTCCATACCATTTCTAAATGCTTCATAGCATGTGTCTTTGAATATTACAATTGCCCATTTACCTATCATTACTTAAGCTGTAAGCTCTATGGTAGCAAATACCTGTCTGCCTTGCTGTCCATTATCTTCTGTGAACAGATTAATGTCTGGAACATGAGAGATACAAAGAAAACCTGACCAAATCTCCCAAATACCAACTCTTTTAGGCCTCCCTTTTCAGTATATATATTTTCTGCATTTGCACAAACCTCTAACTCCTTGAACCTCCATCTGCTGCCAACCCCCAACCTCCATTTGTATAGAGGTCTCACTCTTGAATATTTTAGATTAAATTCCAATCGTGTGGGTGAAGGGTGGGATTCCATGAGGCAGGGCAAAGAACAACTGCTGAGGAAGGAGCATTTCCAGAGAAACTGTGCTGCAGAAAGTTCACCCTCATCCCTTAGTCCATCTCTCTGTTGGCCTGCTTTTGATCTCTTTATACCCCTCCTTCTAGCTCCCTCGTATCCCCAGACTCCTCCAATGTGTTTAGACTTCTCTTTGAGCACCTAGATTCTCTCTGACCAGCATTCTTGGTTCTCTTATATCCTTATATTGGGTTGGCAAAGAAGTTCGTTCACGTCTTCCGTAACATGTAATGAAAAACCTGAAAGAACTTTTTGGCCAACTCAATATTTCCACTGCCATCATAGAACGTCAACCTTCAAGTTAACTTCTGGAAAAATCTTCTGAGCCATCTAGACTTTGTACATCAATACAAAATCATAGTCCTCAAGTCCATTCTTCGGCTACCTGTCAGCTTCCTTACTTTTCCGGCTTTAGCTTCTCCCCATCCTTTTTACTACTGTCACAAACTCTCCTCAGTCTACCTCTGGCTTTAATTTAAATTCACCACAGTATCTCCTTAATACCTTTTCAGTGTTAATGGATACACAGTGATCTTTCTTCTTTTATACCTGATACTGGTTATTGTATATTCTGTTTTTTCCCTTGGTCAGTCTGGCAAGAAATGTATTAATTTATCTTTCTAAGAATCAGTTTTTATTTCATTGATTTTCTCAGTTATTTTTCAGTTCTTTTCTTTCTTTTTTAATTAGTTGGAGGCTAATTACTTTACAATATTGTAGTAGTTTTTGCCATACATTGACATGAATCAGCCATGGATTTACATGTGTTCCCCATCCTGATCCCCCCACCCGCTTCCCTCCCCATCCCATCCCTTTGGGTCTTCCCAGTGCTTAATTTTACTGAATTCTAATCTTTGTTATTTCCTGCCTTCTGCTTGCTTGGGTTTAATTTGCTCTTTTTTCTCCAGTTTCTTAAGGCAGAAGCTTAGATGGCTGACTTAAGATCTTTACTTTTTCTTGCTTTCTCTTTTGAAACTGTGGTTGTGCTAGGTCTTCTCTGTGGTGCAGGGGCTTCTCTGGTTGCGGAGCTCACGCTCAGCTGCCCCAGAGCACGTGGGAGCTGAGCTCCTGACGGGGACTGAGCTCACGTCCCCGCACTGCAAGGCGGGTTCTTCACCCCGGGACCACCAGAAAAAGCTCTTTCTTCTTTTCTAACTATCTGCTATGGCCACATTCACAAATTTTAACACCATATATTTTCTCTTCCACTCCGTTAAAATATATGCTGTGCTGTGCTTAGCCGCTCAGGTGTGTCTGTCCCTTTCGCAACCTCATGGACTGTAGCTCGTCAGGCTCCTCTATCCCTGGGATTCTCCAGGCAAGAATACTGGAGTGGATTGCCATGCCCTCCTCCGGGGGATCTTCCCCACTCAGGGACTGAACCCAGGTCTCCCACACTGCAGGTGGATTCTTTACCAGCTGAGCTACCAAGAAAGCCGCATTAAAAAAAAAATATATATATATATATATAATTTTTTTTCCTCGTGAGATCTCCTCTTTGACTCATACGCTATTGTGGAAGGCAGGATAATGTCCCACCTCTCCCTGTCCCCAACCTCCAAGATGTCTATATCTTAATTTCTGGATCCTGTGAATATGTTAGGTTACATAACAAAGGGTAATTAAAGTTGCAGATGGAACTAAGGTTGCTAAACATCTGACCTTAAAATAATGAGATGACTCTGAATTATCCAGGGAGGCCCAGTGTAACCACTGTGCTGTGCTTAGTCACTCAGTTGTGTCTACCTCTTTGTGACCCAGTGGACTGTAGGCACATCTGTCCATGGAATTTCCAAGGCAAGAACACTGGAGGGGGTTGCCTGCCCTTCTCCAGGGGATCTCCCCAACCCAGGAATCAAACCCAGGTCTCCCACATTGCAGGTGGATTTTTTACTGTCTGAGCCACCAGGGAAGCCCTGTAACCACAACAATTCTTAAAAGTGGAAACAGGAAGCAGAAAAGGAGATGTGAGGAGAAAAACAAGATCACAGTGATATGACCCACCACTGCCGGCTTCAAGATGTGGGAGGGCATCAAGAGTCAAGGAGTGCGTCCAGATATCCCTTCTCTGCGCTCCTGAGATCCTCTGCATACATTCTTAATTTTGTGGTTATGTAATGCACCGTAATTAAGTGCTCAGGAGCCTGTCTACTCACTGTCTCATAAGCCTCCTGACATCAGAGACTGTTTCTTATTTTTGTATGCCCAGTGACTGCCGTGAGTTTGAGTAAACTCTGGGAGTTGGTGATGGACAGGGAGGCCCGGCCTGCTGCGATTCACGGGGTCGCAAGGAGTCGGACATGACTGAGCGACTGAACTGAACTGAACTGAAGTGACCACCATAGTGCCTGGCACACTGTGGGCATTTAAAACTATCTTGTTAAATCAACAAATAATTGAAAACCATCTACTGATAGTGAGTATATTATTTGTCTCGCCTCTTCACAGGGAACCAAAAATCTCTCACAGGCACAGGTTTTATGAGCTACGTTAGTTATTTTGATTGAATAAGAAGGAGGTGAATCTTGGCTCAAAGTTAACCATTCTCTTTTTCAATGGGATCCCTTAGGATGCTCTAAAGACATCCTAAAAAGATTTGTCTTTTTTATGTACCTACAACTGACCCCAGTGTGATTTTCATTAGGAAAACAACTTGAAGTGAACTATGGACTTGATATCGTTAATAGAATCTTTACTTCTTCCATTCTCGTATGCTTTTTCCACATTTAGGAGCAAAGGAACTTTCATCAACTGTTTTCAAATGTTGTAACTGTTAAGTTTTAAGAACATCAGGGACTGTTACAAAGAATCTGGTTATTAAGTCAAGGCTGTCTTTCTGCTGTTCTGGGATTCCCCTTCCCCTAACTGAAACAACTAGAAAAAGTAGCGGGGGAAGTAGGGGGAAATATGAGACAACTAGACAACAGTCAGCAAGGGACTGTGATCTTTCAGCAAAGGGAAGCAAACTAAGTGAGCGCGAGGAAGGCCCTAACTTTCCCTAAGGACAATTTTCATCACAGTGCCGGAAAGTCTTATTAAGATGAGAAGATAGAGATGAAAGTTCAGGGAGGCCAAGATAGCTAAAGTATGTGGGACAGTGACTCGGAGAGGAAGGTACTAGAAAGAGAACCCCAGAAACCTTCACAGATGTCTCTCCCTTGATTCTTTTAGACTGACTTCTAGTCTTGTGTGTGAAAAGGAAACTCCATGAGATTGGGCAAAACACTGCTGAGGAGAGAATGTTTACAGAGGAGCTATAATGCAAGAAAATTCCTAGAGCTCGTCCAAGCCTTGAGATGCTTCTAGTGCCCATCAGACAGGTGAACAGACCTCACTGAATAAATGGGTCATTAAGAAGAGATCTCAGAGGTCCCGTCTTAGCAGTGGAGCTAAACTGGTTCTAAATAAAGGCTTCAGTTCAGTTCAGTTCAGTCGCTCAGTCGTGTCTGACTCTTTGCGACACCATGGACTGCAGCAGGTCAGGCTTCCCTGTCCATCACCAACTCCAGGAGCTTACCCAAGCTCATGTCCATCAAGTCGGTGATGCCATCCAATCACCTCACCCTCTGTCGTGCCCTTCTCCTCCTGCCCTCAAGCTTTCCCAGCATCAGGGTCTTTTCAAATGAGTCAGCTCTTCGCATCAGGTGGCCAAAGTTTTGGAGAGGCTACACATACACATACCTAAAACACACTTAAATCCAAACCTCAAAAAGATGAGTTGGGGACTTCCCTGGTGGTCCGGTGGCTAAGAGTCCATGCTCCCAATGCAGGGGGCCTGGGTTCGATCCCAGGTCAGAAAACTAGATCCCACATGCCGCAACTAAAGATCTCCATGCTGCAACAAAGACTGAAGATCTGGTGTACGACAGCTAAGACATGGTGCAGCCAAATAAATAAATATTAAAAAAAAAGATGAAGTTGACCTCAAAGTAACGTAACTTTCTGTCAGAACAAACCCTAACACTCATCAAGAAATACTGAAAAACTTTTAAAGAAATATAATTTTAAAAGTTGGGGAGGCAGATATGGGAGCTCGGGGAGGTGGAAGCTGCTAGAATTTCTGAGACAGAACTTGGGAGTAGGGCATGCCACAAAGAGAGATGTCTGGAGAACTGTAGAGGGGTCTCCTCAAATATCTGAGTACTGATATGCACACAAGTGAGAGGAATCAGAAACTGCCACGGAAAAGGAGTAAGCAAAACAATTCCTGGTGTTCACACAGGGCAGAGAATAGTTAGTGTTCACGCCGGTCACAGACCTTGTCATAAATAGGGCGTTAGTTACAGCCCGCAAGAGAGTCAGGCCTTAGGAGTATGAATAAAAAGCCCAGAGTAAAGTCTTCCCTGAATCCGCTATAGCAAAGCTTAATAATAAGCCTCACAAGGATCAAGTTGATCCTCAAGTAGATTGAACAAAATCAGTAGTCTAAAAGGATAACTTTTGTGCACTTTTGGTGGAAATGTAAAATGGGGCAAAATCTATCCTCACTCCAGGTAATCTATCATCTTTATGACTCTTAAATTCAATGTATATAAAGTATTTTCTCTATTCTAGTTCATAGACCTTTTTGTCTCTTCCTATTATATCACATTGATTTGATAGCATATTTATATTAAATATTCAAAATTTAATGACTTTATTGTTCTTATTTCTTATAATTTTTTGGCTCCCCTTAGGCATTTAATCTTTCATATAAATGTTAGGAGCATTTTATCCAGTTATATAATAAACATGGTTGGAATGATAATCAATATATTAATTTGGGGAGAAATACTATTTTTATGCTAATTTTTGCCATCTACAAATATAGCATATTTTCCCACTTCTTTAGGTCTAATGTTTTCATATTATCCCTACCAAGAAGATTTTATAAATTTCTTTTCATATTTTTGACCAATTTATTTCTAAGAATTTTATAGTCTTCCCACTATTATGAATAAAATGTGGAATATTTTTCTCATTCTTCATTCCTACATGCTTGTTACAAGAAAATTAAAAACCTAATTAATTTAATATATTGTCTTGATATTTAGCCACTTTACTAATTTCTCTTATTAATAGTATAATAGATTAGTATTTTATTGGTTAATAAAATAAGTACTATTTTATTACTTAAATAAATTGTTTATTACTTTATTATTTTTGCATAAAATAAAATAATTAGTTACTTAAATTAATAAATATTTCACTGGATCTCCTAGGTGTTCTAGGCACTCTTTAATTGTCATAGTAATGAATTACATTGGTACATTTCCTGATGTTCAGACACATTGCATTCCTGAAACAAATCTTGTTTGAACCTAATTTTTATTTTTTTGATATACATATGGATTCTACTTACTAAATTTTGGAAGAGAATTATACATTTGTAGTTGTGAGATACAAGTATAGTTTTTGCCTCCATAAAAGAATAAATTTAAAATTTATTCTCATGTCCTAAAATAAATTGGAAAACTTTCTTATATAAACAATAAATTTAAAAAATGGAACAGAATTATCTGTTCTTAAAAGTTGTCAATCCATCTCATACTGAAGTCTTTTTTAAGTGGTAAATTCTTTAAAAAATCATCTTTAATATCTCTTTTGTAAAGACTGTAATTTTATATAAAATACACATATTTGGTAATTTATATTTTGATAGGAAATTATCCATTTCATTCAAGGCTTTCAATTTTTTTTCAGATTTCTTTATTTATTTGGCTACACAAGGTCTTAGTTGCAGCATGTGGAATCTAGTTCCCTTATCTAATTAACAATGTGATAGTTTCAGGTCAACAGCGAAGGGACTCAGCCACACATATATATGTATCTTGTTGTTACAGAATTGCTAGTAGTATTCTCATAATGGTTTTAGTCTTTGCTGAATACGTTGTACACCTTTTTTCTCATATCTAATTGTTGCTCTCTCTCACTTAATCAGACCTATAACTTTATCTAGTTTATTTTCAAACAACCAGCTTATTTGTTTCTTCTATTATTTTTGTTTCCTGTTTCCTCAATTTCAGCATTTTTAAAAAAAATTTTAAAGTTATAGTAAATTTTCTAATTTCTTAAGATAAAGACTTAGTTCCTTTATTTTTATTTGTTTCTTATCTAGTAATAAATTTATTTAGAGAGAAAGATTTCCTTCTAAGTTCAGCTTTTGAATGTTCCCTACATTTTGGTGTGAAGTCTCCTTTTCATTGCTTCATAGTTTATAAATTATCTTTGATTTACTCTTTGATCCAAAGGTAAAAAATCAGTGTATTTCTTAATTTCAGTGAAGTTACATTTTCTGTCATTTGTATATATTTCCCCCTAATTTTTATTGGCTTATGATTAGAAAAAAAGTAGGCAGTGATATCTCTATTTGTTTATTTAATTTGTTAAACTTCTCTATGTGGGCAAGTATGTGATAAATGTAAATTTTCCAAGGAAACAAAATGAATATTGTGTATCAGAGGAACATAAGATCCTTTATATGGGCTCCCCAATGGCTCAGCGGTAAAGAATCTGCCTGCAATGCAGGAGACACAGGAGAGGCAGTTTTGATCCCAGGGTCAGGCAGATCCCCTGGAGGAGGAAATTGCAACCTACTCCAGTATTCTTGCCTGAAAAATTCTGTGCAGACAGAGGAGTCATGCTACAAAGGGGTCAAAAAGAGTTAGACACTGAGCACTTGAGCATGAAGATCCTATATATAGCTATTTAATTAAGTTAATTGATTTATTTAGCTTTCCTAGAATTGATTTCTCAGAGGGATATAGTTAAGTGTTTCACTAAATATCTGATTTTTTATCATGCATTTCTAATAGTTTTGATTTACATATCTGATCGTTCTGATGCTGGGTGCATAAACATTTTTAATTATATCTTTTTCATAAACTGTGTCTTTAAAAATTACATAATGTCAGTCCTTATCCTGTTTAGCACTTTCAACTCCAAATTCCATTTAGTCTTGAGTCTTCCCTGATGTTCCAGTGGTTAAGACTATGCTCTCAACTAGGGGGCTGTGGGTTTGATCTCTGATCTGGGAACTAAGACACCATATGCCACGTAGCCAAAAATAAATAAATAAATAAATAAAAATCCAGTCTGCTTTTTTTTTTGGCCTCGCCACATGTGGGATCTTAATTCCCCACCCGGAGATCTACTTCCCTGGAGTGGAAGCGCTGAGTGTTAACCACTGGAACACTGAGGAAGTCTCTTCTGCTTTCTTTTTGTTTGAATTTTCTTGATATCTTTTGCCTAGTCCCTTAATTGTCAGTTCTGTCAGTTTGATTATACTTCTTTTAAACAGTTTTTTATCTTTTAATGTGAATGTTGTCTTTTTATTTATTTTTATTTACTTGGCTGCACCAATCTTAGTTCCGGCACTCAGGATTTTTAGGTGGATCTAGTTCCCTGACCAGGGATCAAAGCTACCTGCATTGGAAGTGTGCAATCTTAGCCACTGAACCACCAGGGAAGTCCCTGGGTATTGTCTTTTTTAAGTCAGTGTAATGATTGGGCTTCCCAGGTGGTGCTAGTAGTGAAGAACCCACCTGCCAATGTGGTAGACTTAAGAGAAGAGACTTGGGTTTGACCCCTGGGTTGGGAAGATACCCTGGAGAAAGAAAGTGAAATCACTCAGTCGTGTCCAACTCTTTGCGACCCCATGGACTGTAACCTATCACGTTCCTCTGTCCGTGCAGGTAAGAATACTAGAGTGGGTTGCCACTTCCTTCTCCAGAGGATCTTCCCGACCCAGGAATCGAACCCAGGTCTCCTGCATTGTAGGCAGACGCTTTACCGTCTGAGCCACCAGGGAAGTCACCCTGGAGAAGGCCATGGCAACCCACTCCAGTTTTCTTGCCTTGGAAATCAGAGGAGCCTGGCAGGCTACGGTCCACAGGGCTGCAGAGAGTCTGACACGACTGAATAGGCGCCTTGGATAATGATCTCTTTATTTTATTCCTTCCCTCATACTTTATATGTAATACTTATGTTTCACTTTTCTACATTTCCATATTTCAGCTGTTTCAATCATGTTAATATTTCACTCTCCCCTCTCTTCAACAGTTCTATTAAAACCTTCTGTTACATTTCTTAATCAGACACACATTTTTCTACAATTATTTGAAAACAAAACACAAAAGATTGCCCTATCTAGACACACAATTTCCTCCACTGAGGAACTCTGTTTCTCCTCCACTTTTTGTTACCAATATGCTAAGATCTTTAGAATAATTTCTCTTGCCTCCTTCTTCCCTCTATCCATGAGGTCTTAGAAACTTTTAATTCCTCTCTTCTTATACTGTCCCTCTGAGTTTCATACTTTCAAGTTTTCCTATTTATATTATACACGTATTCTCCACATGCCCAGTCTATCCTCATCTATTTATATGGAACTGTGCATGTGCCTAGCAATGTGTATTGCTCATTCTGTTTCTTCCACTTCTGTTTTGAAGTATTTGTGCACATTAATTTGTTTTCTTTAATACTTTTCTAGTCAAGGCAGGGGAATGATCTTATCTCTGAGTTATTGCACATTCTCAGATTAATTACATCATAGCTAACCTTGCTTTCTCTCTCTCTAAAGATGCTAATCTACTGCCTTCAAGCTACTAGTGTTACAGAGGTAATGCCAAGGCGCTTTTTTTTTTTTTTCCAGCAGCTTATTCTTTCTAAATGGTAGCATTAATAATATTTATTCTTTAGAATTCAAGAATTTTACCAGGTTGTGCATGTCAGTAATCTTTTTATGTATAACCACGTGTTACTAGCCAAAAAATTCACATGTATACTGTCTCTTCCCCTACTTCTTTGGAGTAATTTCCTAGAGCTACTGAGAGAATGGGCTTCCCAGGTGCTGCTAGTGGTAAAGAAACTGCCTGCTAGTGCAGATTAGACGTAAGACACTCCAGTTCGATCCCTGGGTCCGGGAGATCCCCTGGAGAAGGGCATGGCAATCCACTCCAGTGTTCTTGCCTGGAGAATCCCATGAACAGAGGAGCCTAGTGGGCTACAGTTTATAAGGGTGCACAGGGTCGGACATGACTGAAGTGACTTAGCACAGTGCTGAGAGAATATTTCCTGGGTTATAGTCCTCAGTATGATGTTGAAAAAAACTTAATCCACTACTTTTATGTTGCATGTTTTTCTTTCAGTTGACACTGGCAGTGTAGAAGGCATGCAAGCTGTCTCCTCTCTTGTGAATTCACAGAGGTCTTACAACAAAGCAGGTAAGAATATGGATTTTGAAGCCAGATGCCTCGGTTCAAATACTAGCTCTGCATTTACCAGTGATGTGGCCTTGGGCAAATCATTCACACTCTATGCTTCAATTTCCTTATTTAGCCAATGGGGAAATAGTGAGTATTCTTATGGGTTTATTGTGAGTTATGAGTCTACTTTTGTGAAGTACTACTTTTTCAAAGTCTACTTTTGTGAGAATGGTGCCTGGCAAGCACATGGGCTGTTGGGAAAAAAAAAAAAAAAAAAACTTGTGCTGAAAATAGATGCATATGTGGTGAACAAGAATTGTTAAAACTTTGAGCTTTCTAGCTTTCCCTGCAAATTGTTCTTAATTTTGGCTTCACATTTGAATCACAGAGAATCTTTTAGAAACTCTCTTGCTATGTACCCCAGGCTAGTTAGATCAAATTTCCCCAAAGGAGAAACAAAGCAATGGGAATTATCAAAACTTCCCAGGTGATTTCACTCTGCAGGCAACACTGAAAACATTGCCTTAACTCCTTCGTACACCAAAGAAAATTGAGTGTTTGTAGACTGAGCTTCTTTTGTATTAGTCACTGCAGATGAGTTTCCTCAAAAAGATTCTTTTGCTTTGCAGAATGCAGATCTTACAAAGAGGAATAGAGTGAGGCTAAATCTCAGATTCAAGGAAATTTGGAAAAACTTGGCAGTTGTTTTCTGTGGCACTGAGATAGAACCCAGAGTCTGACAAGTCAAAGCTCTGGCAGGGTTAAGTCCTGTCTGTCAGGGACTCCGTCCATGCTCTTTGAATGACTCTCCCCCCTGTTCACTATGCCCCAGCCTGACAGCCACCTTTGCCTTCCTTTAACAGGCTAAGCTCCTTTCTGCTTCAAGGTTTTTCTGCTGGCTGTTTCTTATTCCAGGAATGCTCTCTACTCCCTACCCACCCACTCCCCTTTTTAAAAACAAACCAAGGAGTAGGCAACGGCAACCCACTCCAGTACTCTTGCCTGGAGAATCCCATGGATGGAGGAGCCTGGTAGGCTACAGTCCATGGGGTCGCTAAGAGTCGGACATGACTGAGCGACTTCACTTTCACTTTTCACTTTCATGCATTGGAGAAGGAAATGGCAACCCACTCCAGTATTCTTGCCTGGAGAATCCCATGGATGGAGGAGCCTAGCAGGCTACAGTCCATGGGGTTGCAAAGAGTCAAGCATGACTGAGCAACTATCACTCACTCAGTGGGCAACAGACTGATTTACTTATGACAGATACAGCATATTTGTACTTAAAATAATTTTTTTTGCCATAGACTTTATTAAACAAAGTTCATAAACCTCAAAAAAAAAAAAAAAAAACAAACAAACCAAACCTGGCCATTGCCTACTATTGTTTCCTCAGAAAAATATTTCTTGACTTTCCAACACAATTAGCCCTTTCAGGTCCCACTATTGTAATCATCCACCAACATATTTGCCTTCACAAACTCCTATCATGTCCTTCACAATGTGTCATTATGTCGTGGGATTATTGGCTTAATGCCTAACTTAATGCCTAACTCCTGGCTAGAGTATAAGATTTATGTTTATTTTGTCTGACTCCCAATGCTTCATGCCTAATACTGTAGAGTACAGATAGTCCCGACTTACAGTGGTTCGGCTTATGACTTTTTGACTTTACAATGGTGTGAAAGTGAAACACATTCAGTAGAAATCATACTTCAGATTTTGAGTTTTGATCTTTTCCCATCCTAGCATTTACTAGGATGCTCTTTGATGTTGCCAGGCAGTAGCAGGGAGCTGGAATTCCAAGGGAGCTACGTGACTCGGAGAAGGCAATGGCACCCCACTCCAGTACTCTTGCCTGGAAAATCCCATGGACGGAGGAGCCTGGTAGGCTGCAGTCCATGGGGTCACAAAGAGTCGGACAGGACTGAGCGACTTCACTTTCACTTTTCACTTTCATGCATTGGAGAAGGAAATGGCAACCCATTCCAGTGTTCTTGCCTGGAGAATCCCAGGGATGGGGGAGCCTGGTGGGCTGCTGTCTATGGGGTCGCACAGAGGAGCCTGAACTGAACGGACACGACTGAAACAACTTAGCAGCAGCAGCCTTAGCAAGGGTAAACAACTGATATACTTACAACCATCCTGCACCCAGATAACCATTCTGCTTTCACTTTCAGTATAGTATTCAATAAATTACACGAGCTATTCAACATTTTATTATAAAATAGGCTTTGTGTTATATGATTTTGCCCAACTATAGGCAATGTTAGTGTTCTGAGCCCTTTTAAGCTAGGTTAGGCTAAGCTATGATATTCAGTAGGTGTATTAAATGCATTTTAACTTAGGATATTCTCGGTTTTCAATGGGTTTATCAGGAGGAACACCATCATAAGTCAAAGAAGATCTGTATATCCAATAGATCACGAATAAATATTGAAGAAATGAATAAATGAAATTTAGCCCTGAAAGGGGGTTTTGATTGTCTGTTTCAGATAGGTTGTGGTTTGGATGAAGAAACTGATACTCAAGTATTACTGTGATTTGCCCAAAATCATTCAGCTAATTAGTGCTAGAATTAGGACTCAGTCTCATTTTTCCCATTTCTCAGTCCAGGGAACTTTCTAGTATGAATGATTTCCTGTACTGATATAAAACAAGAGGATCGAGAAAGTAATTTAGATATATGGAATGAATGAAAGCTTATCACAGTAATTACTCAGAAAAACAATTTTTACTGTACAATAATGTAAAGTGAGTACTAGAAGCCACAGGAAACTGAACCAAGTGAAAGCAGAAGTGAATAAATGCTTAGTTTAACTTTTTTGAAAGTTAATGTTTGGTTCAGATTGGATTACTATTTGGAACATACACAGTTCCTTAGAAAGTGTGCCATCAATCAATAATAAACCTACTAGTCATTAAGTTCCCCTACAAGTGATTTGCATACATGAACTCCAAATCTCTGTGCAACTTTGCAAAGTATATATGACTATTCACTGATAAGAAAATTAAGCTTATTTTTGGCACAGCTTCCCTGGTGGCTCAGAGGTTAAAGCATCTGCCTGCAATGCAGGAGACCTGGGTTTGATCCCTGGGTCGGGAAGATCCCCTGGAGAAGGAAATGGCAAGCCACTTCAGTATTCTTGCCTGGAGGAGCCTGGTGGGCTACAGTCCATGGGGTCGCAAAGAGTCAGACACGACTGAGCGACTTCACTTTCACTTTTCAACATAAGGATTAAAATCACATTGGTGAATTCAAGTTTCTCATCTGACAACAAGGCAAAAGCTGAACAGACAAAGTCAATGACTCTTTGCTTTCTCAGAGAACTGAGGTCACAGAGCAAACTGCTTCCCCCTAGACTGGAGAGAGACAGATGGATACAGAGGATCACAGCTATTATAACAGGGAGCAGAAGCCCAGGAGCAAAATCTAGCAGCTGGAACCAGTATCAGTAGAAAGACTTCATAATTGAGGAATTGTTGGAAGCTCAGTGTAGACTGTCTTGAGAGTTAAAAAGCACTACAGGACCCCAGATTAGAGAGGTTCCACAATTTTCTGAATTTTACCTCCAAGAGTCATACCACAGAGAAATATCCCACCAGCAGAAGAAAAATAATCATTTAAAATGTGCCCAGAGGGCTTCCCTGTGGGTTCCCTTAGCTGAGTGGTAAAGAATCAATCTGCCAATGCAGGAGACACAGAAAACTCGGGTTCAGTCCTTGGGTCAGGAAGATGCCCTGGAGGAGAACAAGGCAACCCAATCTAGTATTCTTGCATGGAAAATTCCATGAACAGAGGAGCCTGACAGGCTACAGTCCAAGGGTCGCTAAAGAGTCGGACATGACTGAGCATGCACGCACACACTCAAGGAGAGGTCACCTTAGCAACCCTGATTTTAACTGGGGAAACAAAAATCTGGTGGTGGGAGGTGAGAAAATCTTCCAGGAGTACCTGCTAACCTGTCATTATGTAAAAATGGGTGAGACTCATTCAGTTCTTAGGGAAAGTGGGACAGTAAGCATGACACAGAGATGGCTCAAAGACATTTCCTCTCAAGCCAGATGATTTTTCTCTTCTTCCACCAGGCAGAAACCCAGTAGGGACCATGGTGATCAGGATATTTAGATAGCACTACCTATTTTTCGTAATGTCTCTAGTTTCTTCCCTCAAAGGGTCTAAAGATAGAGGTTTTGCGGGTAGGAATATGGGGTGGAAATTAAGTAAAAGAGTAAAGGAATTTGGAAAGTGGACACAAATTATTTTACCATATTCCTACCACTCTAGGATCTGATTTATCATGTGCAAGTACATACATCTTCTCACAGATGCCAGTCAACTTCCTGCCAGAAGAGAAGCAAAAGCCTTCTAGTAAGAATGTGTGGAATAACATGGAGATATCTGAAAGCATAGGATATATCCTGAGAGTATTAATAGTCCAGATGGCCTAGATACGAGAGGCATGAGTAAGGAAATAACTGTTGATGAGTTTAAAGAGCATAGGGAGCCCTGTGATTACTATTCAGTTCAGTTGCTCAGTTGTGTCTGTTTGTGACCCCATGGACTGCAGCACACCAGGCTTCCCTGTCCATTACCAACTCCCGGAGCTTACTCAAACTCATGTCCATTGAGTTGGTGATGCCATCCAACCATCTCATCCTCTGTTGTCCCCTTCTTCTCCCGCCTTCCATCTTTCCCAGTATCAGGGTCTTTTCCAATAAGTCAGTTCTTTGCATCAGGTGGCCAAAGTATCGGAGTGTCACCTTCAGCATCAGTCCTTCCAATGAATATTCAGGACTGATTTCCTTTAGGATGGGCAGGTTGGATCTCCTTGCAGTCCAAGGGACTCTCAAGACTCTTCTCCAAACACCACAGTTCAAAAGCATCAATTCTTCGGCGCTCAGCTTTCTTTACAGTCCAACTCTCACATCCATACATGACCACTGGAAAAACCATAGCATTGACTATGTGGACCTTTGTTGGCAAAGTAATGTCTCTGCTTTTTAATATGCTGTCTAGGTTGGTCCTAGCTTTTCTTCCAAGGAGTAAACGTCTTTTAATTTCATGGCTGCAGTCACCTTCTGCAGTGATTTTGGAGTCCAAGAAAATAAAGTCTGTTACTGTTTCCATTGTCCCCATCTATTTGCCATGAAGTGATGGGACCAGATGCCATGATCTTTCTTTTCTTAATGTTGAGTTTTAAGCCACTTTTTTCACTCTCCTCTTTGTTTCATCAAGAGACTCTTTAGTTCCTCTTTGCTTTCTGCCATAAGGGTGGTATCATCTGCATATCTGAGGTTATTGATATTTCTCCCGGCAATCTTGATTCCAGCTTGTGTTTCATCCAGCCTGGCATTTCAAATGATGTACTCTGCATATAAGTTAAATAAGCAGGGTGACAATATACAGCCTTGACATACCCCTTTCCCGATTTGGAACCAGTCTGCTGTTCCATGTCCAGTTCTAACTGTTGCCTCTTGACCTACATACAGATTTCTCAGAAGGCAGGTCAGGTGGTCTGGTATTCCCATATCTTGAAGAGTTTTCCACAGTTTGTTGTGATCCACACAGTCAAAGGCTTTGGCATAGTCAATAAAGCAGAAATAGATGTTTTTCTGGAACTCTCTTGCTTTTTTGATGATCCAACGGATATTGGCAATTTGATCTCTGGTTCTTCTGCCTTTTCTAAAACCAGCTTTAACATCTGGAAGTTCTCAGTTCATGTACTGTTGAAGCCTGGCTTGGAGAATTTTGAGCATTACTTTGCTAGCGTGTGAGATAAGTGCAATTGTGTGGTAGTTTGAACATTCTTCAGCAGTGCCTTTGTGATTGGAATGAAAATTGACCTTTTCCAGTCCTGTGGCCAATGCTGTACTTCCTGGGAAGCCCTTGGTTAATATAGTTTATATAAAAGATATATATTTTTCTTCCCTCTTGAAAAATAAATGACACGAATCTAGTTAATTCCTATAATATTGGAGGTTATCTTTTTCACAGAATAATAACAATAATATCAAAATAACAGTGACTTCCCTGAGGTTCGAGCCCAGGTCCATGAAGATTCCACATGATGCGGGGCAACTAAGCCTGAGTGCCCCAACTACCGAAGCCTGTGCACCCAGAGCCCATGCTTTGCAACAAGGGAAGCCACCACTATGAGAGCCTGCAACTAGGAGTAGCCCCTGCTTGCTGAAACTAGAGAAAGCCTGAGGGCAGCGTCAGAGAGCTTGCACAGCCGAAAATAAATAAAAATTCAGAAAAAGTAGAAATAACTTGCTTTCGCATGGCACTTTGGATGTGTCAAATAGCAATGATGACATTTGCATGTGTGCATACTCACTTGCCCAGTTGTATCTGACTCTTTGTGATCACATGGATTGTAGCCCTCAAGATTCCTCTGTCCATGGGATTCTCCAGGCAAGAATACTGGAGTGGGTTGCCATTCCCTCCTCCAGGGGATCTTCCCAACCCAAATTGAATCTGAGTCTCCTGTGTCTCCCACACTGGCAGGCAGATTCTTTACCACTGAGCCACCTGGGAAGTCCAATGATAACATTAACTATCTTTTGTGTATTATAATGCTAGAGACTGTGCTAGGTATGTTAGAAGGGTGAACTCATGTGATCCTCACAGCAGCACCATGAGCTAGGTGCTACTAATAGCCCCATTTTATGGATGAAGAATCTGAGGCACAGAGAGGCTAAGTAAACAGGGTCATGCAGCTAGTAAGTGGCAGAGCTAGGCTCTGAACCCAGGCAGTCTAGCTCCAGGACTTGTACTGCATCCAGCTGCCATTCAAAGCTCACATGGTCTATTAGTTTTCTGTGGCTGCTGAAAAATGACAAAATGATCACAAACTTACTGGCTTAAAACAACACTGACTTATTGCCTTACAGTTCTGCAGGTCAAAGTCCTGAAGTCAAGGCATCGGCAGGGCTGCATTCTTCTGCAGACCCCAGGGAAGAATGTGTGTCCTCACTTCACCAGCTTCTAGAAGCTGTCCACATTCCTTGGCTCATGGCCCCCTTCATCCATTTGCAAAACCAGCATCTCTCTGACTTCTTCTGTTGTCACATCTCTTTCTTTGATCACAGCCTGGAAAAGTTTTCCATTTTAAGGGATGCCCGTGAGGAAGTTGAATTCACCTGGGTAATCCAGGCTAATCTCCCCACCTCAAAGTTCTCAACCTTAATCTGTAAGTCTTCTTTACCAGGTCTGGTTGTCACAGACTCCAAAGACTGGGACAGGGACAGCTTCTGGGGACCATTATTCTGCCTAGGGCACATGGTTTTCCCAGAGGCTTTTTACTTATATTGACTGATTTTATATTAACCATATGTGAAACTAAAGTATGCACATTAATATCATTTTCCACACACAAAGACTATGTTTTGCCCCAAGGTCACAGGGTTAATATTAGGGTCCTTCACAGACAGATTCCAAACTACCAGGGCTTCCCTGATGGCTGAGATGGTAAAGAATCTGTCAATGCAAGAGACCTGGGTTCCATCCCTGGGTCGGAAAGACACCCTGGAGAAGAGAATGGCCACCCACTCCAGTATTCTTGCCTGGAGAATCCCGTGGACAGCCTGATAGGCTAGTCCACGGGGTCACAAAGAGCTGGACACGACGGAGTGACTGATGCTTTCGTTTTCAGTCTTTAGTCAGTACCAAATCTCTAGCCACGGTGCCTCAAAAGGCCACACCCTGTGGAGCTCAGTACTTGGATGTGTCGTCATGCCCTCTGGGAGGGAGTCCCCACCATCCTGACTTGACAAAGTTTTACTCATCTTTTAGTGTTCCACTTAATGTTTTCTGCCGGGTGTTCTCAGATCACCACCAGCTAGTGGCAGGGTTCCCACTTGCCTCTGTCTTACCCTTGTATCCTGGCTAAAATGTAACGTATGTGAACACACAGTGTTAGGATGCCTAGTTGTGATGGACATGCAAGTATGATATGACTGGCATCTGGAGACTGAATTGAGGCTAAGGCACACACCCTTCCACAGAGAACCTGAAACGTGCTGCAGAACGCCTGGACTCCTCAGCCGGACCAGAGCTATAAAATGCAGCCAGAGAGGAGGAAGCTTCTGTGTGGAGAGTGAACAGTTTCTTTAGAGGGAGTGGTAGCCAGGCTGTGAATCCTCAACCTGGGGAGGAAACTTCACGTGTACCCTGAGAGAGTTTTTCCTTTAGTTCAGAGAGAGAGGGAAGGCCAGTGCCCAAGTCATGCCTGAGAAAGTTAATGCCAATGTTCATCCTGAGGACTGAGCCCTGTCTGGGATTCCAGAGGGCAAGAAAGTACCCAATTCCCTGTTTGATGTTGAAGCCAGAGATTTCACTGAGATTGGCTAGCACTTCCAGGGGTTGTCAAAGCAACCCACGGATTTTTCCCACGGAGCACATGAAGTTCACCTGGTGAAACCTTATCACAAGATTGTCTTGAATCCTGTCCAATAGGGTTACCTGATTGGTAAGATGACCTCAGCAGAAAAAGGCTAGATGCCCAGTAATTGAGAAGTAACAGAGTGGGAGATTGTTAGAACAATGCCCGCCATGTCATCACATGCCTCTGCACCTTTCTCCTTTAGTATGGCTTCCCCGGTGGCTCAGATGGTGAAGAATCCACCTGCAATGCAGGAGACCTAGGTTTGATCCCGGGGTCAGGGAGATTCCCCTGAGAAAGGAAGGGCAACCCACTCCAGTAATTCTTGCCTGAGAAATCCCATGGACAGAGGGGTCTGGAAGGGCACCTTAGGAGCCTGGAGTCACAAAGTGTCGGACATGACTGAGTGACTAACACATGTAACTCTACTATTCCTGCCATGAAGGGTGGAGTACATTTTTCCACCCCTTGAATCTAAGTAGTCTTTTAACTTTTTGGACCAATAATTGTGGCAGAAATGACATCATGAGACTTCTAAGGCAAGGCCTTAGGAGAACTTGCAGCTCCTACTTTTGCTGTCTGGAAACGCCTGTCTCCAGTAGGTAAAGAAGCCTACTAAAGGATGACAGACGGGTCATATAGAGAAGCCGAGTCAAGAGGCAGCATCAAGGTGCCAGTCATACAAACGAAGCCATCACAACCAGCCGGTCCAGCCCCCCACTGACCAGTCAACTGACGGCAGACATGGCTGAGTGAGCCCAGCTGACGTCACTTAAAACAGAACTGCCCAGCTGAGCTCAACCCGAACAGCCAGCCACAAACTGTGAGCAAATGAATGGCTTTTGCTGTTAGCCACTAAGTTCTGGGGCGGTTTGCTTCAACAGATAACTGATGGAACGAACCACTTGGACTACAGATGCAGCTGCTGGTGTTAAGAACTGTGAAGAAGAGGAGAGAGCGAGCAAGCCAGTACCGAGTCATGCCTGAGAACGTTAACGCCAAAGTTCATCCTGGGGACTAACCCCTGCCTGGGACCCCAGAGGGCAAGAAAGTGCTGACTCCCTCTTTGACGGTGAAGCCAGAGATTGCACTGAGACTGGCCAGCACTTCCAGAAGAAGTGCTTCCAGGAAACCTCCAAATAGCCCAAAAAAGCACCCTGCAGGATAATACCAAGTCTAACCTCCTACATGAGACTCATTCAGTAACACCAGCATTTGCCATCTGCCATGCCTCAGTTCAGTTCAGTCGCTCAGTCGTGTTGCTCTTTGCGACCCCATGGACTGCAGCACGCCAGGCCTCCCTGTCCATCACCAACTCCCGGAGTTTACTCAAACTCACGTCCATTGAGTCAGTGATGCCATCCAACCTTCTCATCCTCTGTTGTCCCCTTCTCCTCCAGCCTTCAATCTTTCCCAACATCAGGGTCTTTTCAAATGACTCTGCTCTTCGCATCAGGTGGCCAAAGTACTGGACTTTCAGCTTCAATATCAGTCCTTCCAATGAATATTCAGGACTGATCTCCTTTAGGATGGACTGGTTGGATCTCCTTGCAGTTCAAGGGACTCTCAAGAGTCTTCTCCAACACCACAGTTCAAAAGCATCAATTCTTCGGTGCTCAGCTTTCTTTATAGTCCAACTGTTACATCCATACATGACCACTGGAAAAACCATAGCCTTGACTAGATGGACCTTTGTTGGCAAAGTAACGTTTCTACTTTTTAATATGCTGTTGAGGTTGGTCATAACTTTTCTCCCAAGGAGTAAGCGTCTTTTAATTTCATGGCTGCAGTCACTATCTGCCATGCCTAGACAACCAAAACTATCATTGCAGACTTATTTTCTTCCTACCTCTGTCTCCCTTCCCACTTCTACACCAGTGTCTCAGTCCGTTCCAATGGCTGTAACAAAAGTACCAGAGACTGGGTGACCTACAAGCAACAGAAATTTACTTTTCACAGTTCTGGAGGCTAGAAGTCCAAGATCAGGGTGGCAACGAGCTCAGATTCCGTTAAGGACCCCCTTCTGGGTTGCAGATGGCCATTTTCTCAAGTGTTCTTATGTGGTGGAGAGGACAAGAGGGCTCTCTGGCGTCTGTTTTATAAGGCACCGATCCCATTCAGGAGGATCAATGATCCAGTCACCTCCTGAAGCCCCATCTCCTACCACCATCACACTGGAGGTTACGATCTCAACATGTGAGGCCATATAAACATTCAGTCAACCAGCATCAGCAAAACTTGAGTTTATCAGCAGTCTCAATTCAGCATTTAGAATAGCACAACCTGGGTTAAAAAATAAAAGCAAAACATACAAAAAAATCTTCCCCCACCAAATCCCCACTCTCAGCTTGAACCTGCTTCAGCTGGAAGCCTGCAGTGGGAAAGGGTAATGTGGTTTTCTGCTCTCTGAGAGTTCACCCATTCTCCCACCTGTTTCTAGGAATAAGAAATGTTCATTCACAGCTTGCTATTCACATGGCAAATGTCCACATTTCTATATAAGGTTATGGGAAGTTTGAAGGGCCAATAGAAGACAAAACTAAAGCTGCTTAAATCACAGTCCACATGTCATATTTATTCAACATGCTAGTTACACACATCTGTCTTCCCCACTCTTATCAGACCTGGAGGGCACAGTCCTTTTCCAGTCATCTTTGATTCATTAGATCCAGAACACAGTGCCTGAAGCATAAAGACAGCAGGTGACCGTTGGATGACTGGATTTATGTTGCTTGAAACCCCATTTTACTTTTCAAATTCATTACTAATAGGGCTGTTTACAAAGAGAGGGAATACCATTTAAAATAACAATGGGGAAGGGTGGTGGGGAAGAGGGGTTATTCCCAGAGATTATTTTGTTTACTCTGAGCATTTTTTTCATTTGCAGAAGAAACTTATTTGATTGCAGACTTTTAGAAAAGTATTTAGGGAATTCCCTGGTGGTCCAGGGATTAGAATTTGGCGCTTTCACTGCTGAGGCCTGGGTTCAATCCCTGGCCAGGGAACTGAAATCCCACAAGAAGCACGACACAGCCAAAAACAAAAACCTCATAGAGATGTATTTAAAATTATTTTTGTATTTAACAGTAGCTTTATTGTAAATAATAGATCAAAAACTTAAAAAATTATTTCAAAAATAAAAATAATCTATAATCATAACAGATAACACATTAATATTTTGGTATACATCCTTCTAATCATTTTTCCTAAATAGGTGTTTCTTGGGTATAAGTACCTGACTTGAAGCAGCAAAATGACAGTGCAAATTATAAGAAAATCTGACTGATTAATATACATTAAAATACATCCCAAACAAGTAACATCTAGAAAATATCTCAAATTACTAACAGCTGTTATCTTGGGGAAGGTGGGAGAAAGCTAGATTTGTTGAGGAGGTAGTGGAGGCAAAGGATATTTTAGTTTACCTCTAGTGTTATAATTTTTAAAAAGGATAGATTCAGAGTATTAATTACACATTAAAAAAAATCCAAACATTAAAAAAAGAGTTGCCACATGTATAAAATAAGTTTTGAAGGATGTGGTTATGATAAATGAAAGGGAATTAACATGTATTGTCAGAAAAAATAAATTCAGAAGCTTTGCCCTGTTAATCCGCCTCAACCCTACCCCTTCTACAATCACTTCCTGATTCATTAGTTCCAAAGCCATTAGAACTGTGTCACACGATTGAGAAACACTGGCGTCATGGCAGTCCTGTAAAGTTCAGGTAACCAAACCGGTTTTTTAATTTTCTTCCAGAAATATGTTCCTGATCATCAACTTTTATTGACTCTTAAATGGGAAAGCTGATTAGGCTCAAACAACTTAATTAACATATATTGAACACTTATTTTTTAAATGTTCAGAACCATTTGAAGCTAAAGCAACAGGACTCCATGGTGCAGTTGCACATTTGTGCATGCACGCTGAAAGCTCTTGCAAGTCGCCTGGGATCTGCTGGCCAAGCAGTCTCCTCTCACTGCGGGGTGTCAGGAACACCAGAGGATGGAGCCCCAGGACGTCCACGGGACAGACAGGCAGCAGCTGTCTGCGCTGCGGGCATGTGGCAACATTTACAACATGTCAACTCACGTGATTTTTCTTTATACTACGTCTATGCCTAATGGGGATGAGGTTGGCATTTCTGGAGCCAGCATCCTACAGGTAAAGCAGCTAGAAAAAAGAAAGAGATACCGATTCCTGGGTCAGGAAGATCCCCTGGAGAAGAAAATGGCAACTCACTCCAGTATTCTTGCCTGGAGAATCCCATGGACAGAGGAGCCTGGCAGGTTACAGTCCATGGGGTTGCAAGAATTGGACATGACTTAACAACTAAACCACCACCATACGCACCCAGGCCAAGGCATAGATAACTTAAGGGATGAGAAAAGCTAAGAACGGAATGATTGGTCTTATCAGTTCACTGTTCTCCTGATGGCTTCCTTTGATAAGCCTTCAAATAATACTCCTTGAAGTCTTCAGATATCCTTTAGGAGCTGCCCTGAGCCACATACACCTTGTTCTTTTCTACTGTGTGAGAGTATGGCAAGAAATAGAACGTATGCCTTTAGGCTGCCTAGGTAGGCAGCAGTACACATATTATTTTAGTTTAAATGGCTCCATGGAGCTCCTTCCATGAAAAGCATTTTTTACATAAATTGTTTATTTGTTACAGTAAAATATCTAGTACATGGAAATTTTTTTTTTTAAAAACGCACATTTTTTAAAAGTCTACAATTATCATATCCAAACATGCTCTGCAAACAGAGAATTTCTTCCTAAATTCTGTGACAAAAACTGATCTGACCTGATCTGAGGCACTCAAGAGTCCTTAGTTACCACATTTATTGGTGGTATTCATATATTCACCACAGAAATATCAGTGTATTTGGTAATGGGTGCCCTTCTAGACTCTTTGCACAGTTTTAAGTAAAATATTTTATATTTACCCTATCACTTGTCTAAAATCTGAAAAATTTTGATTCCAAGACACAACTAGCCCTTGGTTTTCAAATAAAGGATTGTAAAGCATACGTCCCCAAACTGTTACCAATGTGGTGACTCCGCCAAACCCAAAATGGTTCCAATGAGTATGTCTGCCCTAAAGAACGTCATGAGGCTAAATCTCCAGGAAAAGAGAAAAGAGGAATGTTAGAACAGCTCTAGGAACACACAAGCTGCACTCAAAAAAATGACAGAGCAATGATGTGGGAAGTCACGCAAGACTCTGTATTACCAGAAGCTACCCATCCATAAAGGCAGCAGCTAGTGCTGCTGCTAACAGCAGTCTGCATAAAAATGAAAAGCCCCACTCTTCTGAGAATTTCAGGTATGGGGTATTCTTTTTTCATTTTTATTGAACTATAATTGACATACAACATTAATTTCAGGTGTACAACAAAATGATTTGACATTTGTATAAAGGTATTCTTAATTTGGGGCTTCCCTAGAGGCTCAGTGGTAAAGAATCTGCCTGCCGAAGCAGGAGACACAGGAGAAGTGGGTTCGATCCCTGCGTTGGGAAGTTCCTCTAGAGGAGGAAATGGCAACCCACTCCAGTATTCTTGCCTGGAAAAATCCCATGGACAAAGGAGGCTGGCAGGCTACGGTCCATCCATAGGGCTGTAAAGAGTCAAGCATGACTGAGTGACTGAGGACAGCATATTCCTATTTCATTGTTTTCAAACTGTTTAAACACTGGACCCTCCTAGGGAGTTTTCTAAAAATAACCCATGCATGGATCTCACTTTCAGACATTCTGATTTACTTGGTCTAGAGAGCGGCCTTGACAACAGTGTTTTTAAAAATTCCCTACACAATTCTAAGGTGCAGCCAGGGCTTTAAAAAGTCCCAATACTCAGTCTGTGTCCTAGACCACATAAGTCAGAAATTTTGGAAGAAGCGCAGATATAAGTATTTCTTTAAAAAGATGCTCAGGTGATGTCAATGTATACACAAAGCAGACAGGTTGAGACCCACTGAGTTGCTTGGCTTAAGGCTTAAGTCTGTCAACTTTTTTTTTTTAAAAATTCTTCCTGAACCAAGTCATTTCTAGATAATCACTGAAGCAGTCACCAATAAAGAATTCTAAGCTTTCTCCACTCTGATAGTGGCTTATTCATCAATCTCTCCTCAATTTTTCTATGAATGCACAAGGCGCAAGGGAAAAAAGATATTGAAATCACATGAGAGATATTTCAAAATACTTTTAGCACAATAATCCATACTATATTAAACTCCTTTAGCACATACATCAAACTGAAGAACGTAAGTGAAAAGTAGAATTCACTTTGGTTGAGGCTATAGTAGAGGAAATCACAGCATCTTCCAGTGAATTCTAGGACAGCAAATGAAAGAATAATTGCACTAATTTTCCAGTGACTCTCACTGGTCAAGATGCCAATGTAAACCACATTCATAGACAAATTTCAAAGAAGGCTACAAAATGCCTTAAAGCTATTAAGTTTAAGATAACTTCTGCTCAGAGACCAACTGAAATATATAGTAAGGTGCACATTTTTTAGATCTCAGATCTCTCTTTTGCTTTTACTTAAAAATAATCTTTTTTGTGTGCGTTCTAATGGTCACATGAAAAAGACATTTACTTTTTTTCCATCACTAACTCTGAGGAAGGAAGAACAAAAGTGGGGAAGACGTTGCAGCTCACCAGGAACCACGCTCCACACTTTTCACAGTAATAAGTGGCAGGTGACGGGAGAAGCCCAAGATACTACACTTAACGCAGGCCTCCGCACGCATTCGTTTCAATACTTAAAACGAATACAACATCTGGGTAAGTGGCATGGAGACATTTCTCCATCACAACTCAACCATTTAAAAATTTTATCACTTTTAGTCCCTCTGCTGATTTAAATAAACAAAATTTGTATCTACCATGTAGGAACTTTCAGTTCAATATATTGGGACGTTATAACTTCACTGTTCAAGTTCCATTCAGCAGAAGAAAAGTAGCTAAATTGAGTATTGTCTTTCACCAGGAAGATATTAGCTATTAGAAACGCATTACAGGGAGGAAAACTGACATGCCATCAATAATGGACTAGAGGAGGAACTGGCACTTCTGCTTTGTCATTATAGGTATTCTTCTTGGCATAAAACTTGGAATTGCAAATTTAGCTAAACTCATCATAGTTTTAACTTTGGTAAATGAAATAAAGTTCACTGTCTAGGCCAAAAACCCCAAGCAGCTGTTGGGAGCAAGAGGGCTACGAGGACAGAAGAAAAGAGATTCACGGCATTGTTGTCGAGAATGGGTTTCCCTGCTATGTACTTCACCTCCTTCCCTGGGCTGTTGACCACCATGCCAGTGCTTTCATCCAAACCTGGAATGAAAAAGGAGCGAATGAAGTGGAAAATCCAAATGACTTGATTTTAAAAACAACAGCAAAAAAAAAACCAAATTAGCTTTCTCCTCTAAAGATGATAACCTTGCAAAGATTCTCGGCCATTCAAAGAATGACTTTAGTGGATAACCCACATGGTGAGTGAGATGGAACCCGTGGTTACAAAAGGCTTCCTTGAAGAAATGGGTCTCAGTACGCCTCAATACTGGTCTCTCAACAATGCTGGAGTTCTTTCAGAAGGAGAAGGAAGGCCTTGAAAAGCAGAGGTGGCGTGAAACTGGCAGACTGGGCTTGCCTTCCTGGGGGCTCCCCTCTAAGACCACATGGAAGGCTCCTGAGAGCAGGGGTCACCTTTGCAACCTCTACAATAGACACTAAGAGGCCCAGCAAGGAGCTCACACAAAGGAGGCACACAGAGATGAATCCAATCTGGCCCCCAGCCCACAGTTTTTTTTCCAACCTACTCAATATGATCAGAAATTTCCAAGTTAG
Organism: Cervus elaphus; assembly: GCF_910594005.1. Classification (NCBI taxonomy): domain Eukaryota; kingdom Metazoa; phylum Chordata; class Mammalia; order Artiodactyla; family Cervidae; genus Cervus; species Cervus elaphus. The sequence goes on along the minus strand of NC_057817.1, from coordinate 3,043,556 downwards.
AACTCAGTTTAGAATAAAACCTAGGCTCTTTAACATAAAAGGTGTAATGTGTTGTGTGTATGGTTACTGACCCTTTAGTATAAATTAAAATCTGACTGCTTCCTCCCAGCATCTAGGTAAGACTAATGAAGCTGAGAGCACAGATGTTTTGTTGGTGGAAAGAGATTACACCAGGGCATGAAGAGAACTGGGAGCACTGTGTTTGGGGAACCGTCTGGAGACTTCCAGCCTCTTCACTGTATGAATCAAAGGAGAACATGTGGCTGGTCAGAGGCTGGAGCCAAGACACACCAAAGGGAACAAGTCGGTACACTGACATGACAGGAGAGCCTTAGGTGCAAAGCACAGAAAATGCTGGAGAAAACGCTTATGTATCTTGGTGCAGGACCAGCAGGCAGGACGTCACAGTAGAAAAGCACATCATCTGTGTAGCGTCAGGTTAGCAGAATAATTATTTCTTCAATGGATTTGGAAAACAAATGGAAAGAGGGGCATAAGAGTGATCTGACTCCCAAATTCTGCTTCCCTGGGATGAAAATCCCACAAGCAAATGCATCTGTCTCCTGCATGATCATTCCCTGTACAGCTTCTACTCATTGCTCTGCGGGAGTAATTCTCTTTCAGTCAGTTTATCACAAAAGAATAAGAAATTCAAAATTGTATTAGAGACTTTGCCCTATTATTCTGGCTCCCTCAACAATCTGTGTCTTTGGGATTGTTTTTATTATCTTCTCTTTTTTCCTTTTCCATATTTCTTTCCCACTTCTTTCTCTTTTTTTAAACACATTTATTTCGGTTTTGGCTGCACTGGGCCTCACGGTTTTGCATGGGCTCTCTCCAGTTGTGCAGAGTGGGAGCGTCTCTTCGTTTCAGTGTGCTGGCTCCTCGCTGTGCCGCTTCTCTTGTTGCAGAGGATGGGCTCTTGCACAGGCCCGGCTGCTCCATGGCATGTGGAACCTTCCTAATCAGGGATCGAACCTGTGTCTCCGGCCCTGCTGGGCAGACTCCTACCCACTGCACCACCAAGGAAGCCCCTGTCTCTTTTCTTTTGGTTTTAAGGACACATTTATTCAGTGTCATGATCAGACCTTTAGCAATCAACAAGCAGTGTGGGTGAAAAGAACAACCCTACATTAAATATCTCTGTTGTCATGCTTTCCGCTTTCCACAAAAAGAAACTAAAATAACTTGTTTACAATTAGTCAAAAATACAGTCCTAGAATTTTTTGTCCATAAACATGACATATCTAAGATATGTCTAAAACATATCTTCTCTGAAGCAGCTAGGCACTGCTACTACTGTGTGTGGCCAAGTCCTCATTTCTTTAATACACCAATAAGTTGCAATAATAGGGTTATGTTCTTACCACTAAATTGCATGGTAGCTCCTAAATATGAATCCACAATTGATCCTAGTAGTCCAGCCAGACCCCCAAATGCAATAATTGGCCACTGGGGAGCAGAAATGTCTAAATCGTTAACAAAAACCAATTGTGTGAGGAAGTAAGCGATGCCCACAAAGGTCCCACCAAGAAGACTGGAGGCAAGGCCCACCATCGTCACTCCTCCATTGGTGCCTAAAGAAGAACATGGGAAAATCAGCTGGCAAAGAATCAACCAACACAGGAAGTAAGAAGCAAAACATCTGTTACCTGTCTAATCAAAACCAACTCAAAGAAAGGGTTCACTCTGATGCAATCCAAAGACCCTCCTACTTAGAAAAGAGGCGTTTCTCCTCAATAATTCCTGACATTTTCAGCAGTGAGTTGAGGAGAGCCAGGCTGCCTGGTTTCAATCTCAGTTCTGTCATTTCCAAGCTTGGTGACTGTGATGAAGTTAGGTAACTTCTCTATGCCTTAGTTTACTTGTTTGTGAGATATAAAAAATAAAAGGACCAATGTACATGATTATTAAGAGTAAACAGTAATAATGGAGAGCAGTTAGAATACTGCTTTGCACCGAGCAGGTACTCAAATATATTAATTGTTATGTTGCTGCTGCTGATAATGAAGGGGACAAAAGGAAGGAAAAAGGAGAAGAAAGAGGAGGAGATGATGATAAAGCACTAGTAGTATTATTATTATCATCGGTAGCAGTAGTTGATAACAACAATGGGAAAATAAGATATACACCGAAGCACTGACCACATAACAGGCTCCCAAGAGATACTCTATCATTTCTTTCCTTTTCCCTTCCTACTGATAAGCCCCGCAGGTCAAGCTCTATGTTTCCATACAATTTATCTAGGAGTTATTAACACTTCCTGCAACTACTACTTATTATCACCAGTTTAAATAGCCTATAGTCATTTTCCAATTAAGGGGGAAAATTGAAATTCTCTCTTTTTTAAAAATTATTTGTTTATTTGGCTGCTCTGGGTTTTAGTTTTGGCATGTGGGGTCCTCAGTCTTCCTTGTGGCATGCATGATCTAGTTCCCTGACCAGGAATTGAACTCAGACCTGCATTGGGAGCATGGAGTCTTAGCCACTGGACCACTAGGGGAGACCCCCAAACTGAAACTCTTAAAAGGCTTTTAAATAATAAGCACGATAAATCAAGAGGCTTTTTTTTTTTGGCCACACTGTGTGTCATGAGGGATCTTAGTTCCCTGATTACAGATGGAACCCGGATCCCCTGCAGTGGAACCTCGGGTCTTAACTACTGAATCTCGAGGGAAGTCCCTGTTCAGTTTTTTTTTTAAAAAAGAAACTTCAATAAAGACTCACCAACTGGAACTTTCTCCCAGGTCGTTATCAGCCTTGGCGTGCTCTTACTCAGCACAGGGCCAACTTCTGAAGCCCACGTGTCTCCAGCAGAGCAGGCCAGCGCAGCCAAGAGAGACAAACACATCCAGGAAGCAGTGTGCTGTCTGGAGAAGTCTATCGGGATCTCCCCGGGGCCACTTTCTATCATGTACAGCAGGGCCAGCTCCGTGGGCACAGCCCCATTGCAGAACACCTGGATCCAGTTCCTCTGCCCACCTGGGGTGCAACAAGAAAGCGAGGAGGACAAGGATGCTTCCCCCTCAGGGGGAAGACCACACAGTCACCTGTAACTGTTCCTATTTACACTGTGAAAGTTAAGAAAAGAAAAATGACCACAATGTTTAAAATGACTAACAGTGGGATGATAACACTGCCCACATTCTATATTGTTTCAGAATAATTAATGATAGACTTCAGTACTTCTAAAATTCTGGTGTTCTTGCTATCATGGTAAAGTAATAATAAACTATATCAGGCCACTACTTTAAGTAATTCTCATATAAAATTTATGTTTCATGAGTCTAAATAGGTTCTGATTAAAAGCTTATGATATGTTAAGATGAAATAAAAGTTACTAATTTAAGTGACATTAAATATAATTCATTTTACCTTCCTTGTATTCTGAATCTAGACGTTTCTTTGCTTCTCCCTTCCATTTAGTAAGTTTTGAGGAAGTAAGAAAAAACATCAGCAAAGAGGTGAAAAAGCTGAAATTTGCAATGGTTAGGATAAAGCCAACCACGAGCCCTGAAAGAAACACATATATACAAAATTACACTTAGGCCATACACTAACACTGTGAAAAAAAAGAATGAATTTTTTCAGTTATTTTCATATTAAAACTGGAAATGTTCATTTCTAATATATTTACATTTTTACCAACTAAGACATTACCAAACAGTATGCAATTGCAACCCACTCCAGTACTCTTGCCTGGAAAATCCCATGGACGAAGGAGCCTGGTAGGCTACAATCCATGGGGTTGCTAAGAGTCAGAGATGACTGAGCGACTTCACTTTCACTTTTCCCTTTCATGCATTGGAGGAGGAAATGGCAACCCACTCCAGTGTTCTTGCCTGGAGAATCCCAGGGACGGGGGAGCCTGGTGGGCTGCCGTCTATGGGGTCGCATAGAGTCGGACACGACTGAAGTGACTTAGCAGCAGCACAGTCTTTCAAGTTTCTATTTTTTACATTTTCCCTTCATATCTGGGATATTTTTTCCACTTTACAAAAAATTCAGTAAATAGACCATCCAAGAGTGAATCTGGGAGAAAGAGGCAGATAGAAAACAAATTCCAACATGACAGAAGTAAGTCTCTCCTTATTAGTAATTATTTTAAATGTAAATGGGTTAAGTGATCCAATCAAAAAAACAGAGACTGCAAAATGATAAAAATACTGGTCCAACTATGTGCTGACTACAAGAGACTTGCTTTAAATCTAAAAATACAATGGGGTGAAAGTAAAAGAACTGAAAAAGATAATCCATGCAAATAAGTGACCAAAAGAGAGCAGGGGTGGCTATACCAATATCAGACAAAACACACAAAATAGACAAAACTGTATTCATGTGACATGATCTCTCTATATATATATTTAAAGCATTTCTTTTCTTTCTGGCATAACAGAATGCTTGGGGCTCATCTTAAACCTACTTTGCCCCAGCCCTGAAAGCAGCCATTTCTCCGAGGAGCTCTGGAGAAAGTGGGGAATGGATATTAGAGGTCAAAATCTAGGCTCATGGTCTATCCATGTCTACTGAGATGTATTTGCTTTTTGTGGACAAAGCAAGTGAATACACACATACAAATATACACTCATGCATATATATTCATGCATATACATATGCATGTACATGCATATACATATTCATGCATATGCAAGTCCTTCCAGCCTTGCATTTTCCGAGACTGTGAGGAGCACAATCAGGCACAGCAATCCTCTGGCCCTATCCAGCCACCCGCTAGGGTAATATTATTAACTACAACCTCTTCATCCCTAACTGCATGGTGGACAATCTCTGCTCTCTGTAACTCTTAAGATAAATATATTCATTTTTGCTATATGAAGATTTTTATTAAATAACACAACAAACACTACTAAGTAACAGAACAGATATTAAACAATTAAGTATGCTACTATGTATTTAATAATTTAAGTATTAAATAACAGAACAAGGGCCCAGATTCCTATTTCTTAAGTAATTCCTTCCATTGGTTAGCTCAATCTAGACTGATTCATCATTCACTGAATTACTTGATTATTGGCATTTTACTTAAGTTCAGTACATTTTAATTCAGAGTGCAAGAAACAGGATAACGCTGTATAAAGCACCAATAGTAATAAAATGCTTCACCTCTGGAGCTGAACATTCTGAAGTTAAAACCTGAACTGCTGCATTTACTATTGAAAAACTAGATGTTACCTAACTTTAAGCTTCCATTTCTCATCAGTGTATTAATAATAATTCCTACCTCACTGGCTTACAGTGAAAAGTTAAATGAGATAATTTTAATAATATGTTTATTATATAAGCCAGCACATAGGAAGTCCTTAATAAATGTTAACTACTATCATTGGCAATAATATTAAATAGCAGTTACAGTGGCAAAACCTCAACAATCACATTATTGTTGCAATTATATTATTATGTTATCCAACCTTAAAGTCTTTTCAATTGTTTTTTAATATATTACACAAGTAGTATACAAGTGGGCTTCCCTGGTGGCTCAGTGATAAAGAATCCACCTGCCAATGCAGGAAACATGGGTTTGATTCCTGAGTCGGGAAGATCCCCTGGAGAAAAGTGAAAGTCACTCAGTCATGTCTGACCCAGGCTACCCACTCCATGGCATTCTCCAGGCTAGAATGCTGGAGGGGGTAGCGTTTCCCTTCCCCAGGGGATCTCCCCAACCCAGGGATCGAACCCAGGTATCCCTCATTGCAAGTGGATTCTTTACCAATGGAGCTATCAAGGAAGGCCCCGCCCCCAACCCCCTGAAGAAGGAAATGATGACTCACTCCAGTATTCTTGCCTGGAAAATCCCATTGACAGACGAGCCTGGCAGGCTATAGTCCACGGGGTTGTAAAGAGCTGGGCACAACTAAGCGAATGAGCACATACGCACACAGCACACCAGTCCCGGGGAGGAAGGCCAAAACATACGGAAGTACGTGAAGTATCAGTCAGAGTGCCTTTCTCCCTCACCACCACCATGCCCCACCCTCCTCCAAGGGGCTGCCCTCCACTTCAACCACAAAATACGACATGAAGCAACCAATGTTCAAGTTGAGGATAGGTTCAGAACGAGGAAATAAATTGAAGGCAACATGCTTCAAACGAATGATTTTTTTGATGTAGTCTAAAAATATCTTAGAATTTTTTGTATCTTCCAGTTATGTCTGAACTTTTAGATTAGTAACTGCCATCTGCAGCACATGTCTGTTCCACCTCTTCAACCCACCTCTAACATCTCTAACGGTTCCTCAGTGCTAAGGACTTAATACATGTAACAATGGGAAGCTTTCAAGGAAAGTGAAGACTCAAGGATTATGGCTACCTTCTGAGTTGAAAACATGTTAATTCTGTAACTGGCAGATGTCATCTGGGGAAGTGAGACAACACTGTCTATAAAGAGCTCTGATAGTGGGAATCAGTCAGTTCAGTTCAGTCACTCAGTCGTGTCCGACTCTCTGCAACCCCATGGACTGCAGCACACCAGGCCTCCCTGTCTATCACTAACTCCCAGACTTTACTCAAACCCATGTCCATTGAGTCTGTAATGCCATCCAACCATCTCATTCTCTGCCGTCCCTTCTCCTCCTGCCCTCAATTTTTCCCAGCATTAGGGTCTTTTCAAATGAATAAGCTCTTCACATCAGGTGGCCAAAGTACTGGAGTTTCAGCTTCAGCATCAGTCCGTCCAATGAATATTCAGGACTGATTTCCTTTAGGATGGACTGGTTGGATCTCCTTGCAGTCCGAGAGACTCTCAAGAGCCTTCTCCACCACCACAGTTCAAAAGCATCAATTCTTCAGTGCTCAGCTTTCTTTATAGTCCAACTCTCACATCCATATATGACTACTGGAAAAACCATAGCCTTGACTAGATGGATCTTTGTTGGCAAAGTAATGTCTCTGCTTTTTAATAAGCTGTCTCGGTTGGTCATAACTTTTCTCCCAAGGAGCAAGCGTCTTTTAATGTCATGGCTGCAGTCACCATCTGCAGTGATTTTGGAGTCCAGAAAAATAAAGTCAGCCACTGTTTCCCCATCTATTTACCATGAAGTGATGGGACAAGATGCCATGATCTTAGTTTTCTGAATGTTGAGCTTTAAGCCAACTTTTTCACTCTCCTCTTTAACTTTCATCAGGAGGCTCTTCAGCTCTTCTTCGCTTTCTGCCATAAGAGTGTTAACATCTGCACATCTGAAGTTATTGACATTTCTCCCGGCAACCCTGATCCCAGCTTGTGCTTCATCCAGCCCGGCATTTCTCATGATGTACTCTGCATATAAGTTAAATAAGCAGGGTGACCATATACAACCTTGATGTGCTCCTTTCCCGATTTGGAACCACTCTGCTGTTCCATGTTCAGTTCTAACTGTTGCTTCTTGACCTGTATACAGATTTCTCAGAAGGCAGGTCAGGTGGTCTGGTTACTCCCATCTCTTAAAGAACTTTCCACAGTTTGCTGTGATCCACACAGTCAAAGGCTTTGGCATAGTCAATAAAGCAGATGTTTTTCTGGAACTCTCTTACTTTTTCGATGATCCAATGGATGTTGGCAATTCAATCTCTGGTTCCTCTGCCTTTTCTAAAACCAGCTTGAACATCTGGAAGTTCTCGGTTCACGTACTGCTGAAGCCTGGCTTGAAGAATTTTGAGCATTACTTTGCTAGTGTGTGAGATGAGTGCAATTGTGTGGTAGTATGAGCATTCTTTGGCATTGCCTTTCTTTGGGATTGGAATGAAAACTGACCTTTCCCAGTCCTATGGCAACTGTTGAGTTTTCCAAATTTGCTGGCATATTGAGTGCAGCACTTTCACTGTATCATCTTTTAGGATTTGAAATAGCTCAACTGGAATGCCATCATCTCCACCAGCTTTGTTTTTAGTGACGCTTCCTAAGGCCCACTTGACTTCACATGCCAGGATCTGGCTCCAGGTGAATGATCACACCATCGTGATTATCTTGGCCATGATCTTTTTTGTACAGTTCTTCTTTGTATTCCTGCCACCTCTTCTTAATATCTTCTGCTTCTGTTAGGCCCATACCATTTCTGTCCTTCACTGTGCCCATCTTTGCATGAGAAGTTCCCCCGGTATCTCTAATTTTCTTGAAGAGATCTCTAGGCTGAAAGTTACCTAAAATTGCAACCAAAGGGGCCTGGGAATAATCTCTGGGAGGCAGAAAAGGGAAAGGTACAATTGGAATTTTTTACTCTAATAAACTCAAATGTAATCAATTATATCAAATATACTACTGCCTAAAGACTGTGAGAATCAGTAAGAAGGCTGGTTAGCCCAAAATATAGAATATGAAGGCCAAGAGAACCAGAGGTTGGCAGACTTGAACACTATACCAAGGTCAGAACTCTCTGAACTATGTGTTTGCATTACTGACTGTTTCTCAGTAAGATGTGTCTGTGCCATTGTGTCCAACTCTTTGCGACCCCATGAACCATAGCCTGCCAGGCTCCAATGTCCGTAGGATTTTTCCTGACAAGAATACTGGAGTGGGTTGCCATTTCCTCCTCCAGGGGATCTTCCTCATCCAGGGATGGAACCCATATCTCCTGATTCTCCTGCACTGGCAGGCAGATTCTTTACCACTGAGCCACCTGGAAAGCAACCTTCTAAATAAAGCTGACTTCTCAACTGGCCTGACCTGAACAGTGATGTTTGCACCCAGTTGGCCCAGGAGTTCTATATTTAATCAGAGTAATAATAAAGTAGCACTCTGGCTCATTGATTAGTCCTTTGTGACAGTGGGCAACATAAACCATTTTCTTTGGCTCTGATCAGTTCTGGGTACCTGACAGAATGAGATTTCTATTTGAAAAGATTGAAAACCGTACCTAAACTATGATAACCAAAGAGGTGAGGCCACCTCCGTAAGACCACATGAAGCACAGCCACTGGCCTTTTCTGACAACACCCCACTGGCTGGGCACGCCCATCACCCTCACAGCATCTTCTTCCGGGGATTAAATGCCTCAAACACCTCCTACTTCTCATCTGTTTCCCCGACTAGAAATGCAAGCTCTTTGACAATGGAAATTTTTACCTGTTTTGTTCACTACTTAGTCTTCAGTGCCCAAGACAGTGTCTGGCAAACTAAATATTTGTTGTAGGAATGAATTTAAAAAAGCAAAAATCACTAAACCCGAGAGTCTTGACAAGTGAAATTAAATTTAAACTTGTCAAGAGACTGACGACAAACTGTCTACACAGACATGTTCAAAGGAACGCTGAGTAACTAGTCTGGACAACACTTCCTTGGAGCAGATCACTTGCACAGTGCTTTACAGGTTACAAGCACATTCTCACATAAGCCCGCCTGCCATCCTCTCCTTATTCTAGAGGTTTTCTTTCTCTCGAGGGGAGGAGAGCACTCTAAATACCCAGATCCTGAGGATGTTCTGAAACTCTTCTCAATTCCAAGCACACTAAAGACATGCTATTGCAAAACTGAGTAAAATCCCTATGACTATAATAGTAATTGTGGAAGGAAAACAATACTAACATTTATAAAATATATATTTTAAGTGCCAGGTCCTATGCTAATCATTTTATATGTATGACTCCTCATGATGAGTCAATGCTATAGACATTATTATCCCTTCTCATTTTACAGGTGGGAATAGTCATTAAGACGAAGTTTAAGTGACTTGCAGTCACATGTTAGGACAGATTTCCCAAGTACGATGATACACTTTGAATCAAGAGTAGTTTTTTATCCTTAAGAGGAAAAGAAGCTCCAAACAAAAAAGATACCAACTTTCCATAGAATGAATGATTAGGTAAAGAGTGGAGTTTTAAAATCCATCTACATGTATTTCCCAAGCACTGTTACAACAGTGTGCACGATTCAAAAAAGCATGGGACACAGAAGCATATGATAGAGTCTGTCTGTGGGGAGTTTATTGTATAAGACTTCATAGATTAAAAGATACGAAGTCCCACACATTTTCTTGTTTGAGCGTCACCAAGAAGCCCACAGGGACCTATTTCATGAAGAAAGTGAGGCTCGGAGGAGATAGGTGCCATGGCCAAGTTCACAGAGAGAGAGGTGGCAATGCCAGGGTTCAAATGCTTATCTTCTAATTCTCAATCAAGCCAAGTAGGGGAGGAATAGAGGCCCAAGGGCTAGAAGGCAGAAAAGGAAATGGTAGCAGGAAAGAAACCAATGTGGAGAGCAGAAAAGTAAGAGAAGAAAACAGGACAATAAACAGCATGGAAGCCAAAGGAAGACAGCACTCCAAGAACTTGACACTTCTTCCCACAGGTCAAGAATAATGAAAACCAAGGCAAGGCTACCCGACAAAAAACATTTCTAGCAAGCATAACTCTGTATTATTATATTCCATCAGAGACTGCTCAAATTATTTGCTATAGATGAGTTAGTGCTTTCAAAGTGCTAACAGTGGATTTCTCAATTTCTCAACAGAACTCAAAGAGTGTGTCTCAGTTTTGAAGAACAAGAATGAGCATCATTCCCTGAGGACCTGTGCCTAATAATGGCAATCACCCTGTACATGCTGGCTATATGTCTAGGCACTGAGCTAAAAACTTCACAGAAGTTATTTCATTCTTGCTGCAACTCTAAGAATGAAATGAGGGGTAGATCAAGATTTTGTGGGGCTTGAAGCTCACTTTTTTTTTTTTTTAAATCTTTTACCCCTGAAAAATTTACAAAACAAAAGGACCATGAGAGCACAATGCTAGGGCCCTTCCTAGGACTTTAAAAGGTTCTACTGCAAATGAGGTGCCATGGAGCTTAAGCTGTCACTTTCATGGTGTTGTCCTTCTCTAGGCTGGATTCTTTTAATGCACAGGAAGCATTTATTCATCTTCTGAATCCTTAAAAAGTTGAAGTATAGTTGACTTACAATGGCATGTTAATTTCTAGGTTAGATGTTAAAAACCCTCTTCTCTGAAGAGAAAACTGAGGTACAGGGAGGTTAAGTGACTTTCTCAAAGCCCCACGACTTTCCTAGCCATTATTCAAACTCATCTTGCCTGATTCCAGTGCTTGCTCCTTTACCTATCAGACTATCTTGCCTCCGTGAAGGCCCACTCTAGTTCATAATACATTATAAAATCTCTGCTGTATGTGAACACAGAGGAGAGAAAGCACGTTTACAGTACATTAAGGCTAATGATCAGCAGCCTCTTGAAGGCTGGGCAGGCGGCTTCGAGACCTGCCAGTTCTAAATAATCAGCATCGTGTAGTGATCCCAGTCTATAGGACATATTTGAGGGGAATCCTCATGTCTCGGGGCTTGTACCGTTGGCAGGATATGAAAATCCCAAAGTCATATCAGATCCCATCACTCCTCTGGCTCGAGACAGGGAGATTCTAGCTTGGGATGAAATCTTTATTGTGCTCTGCAGCCCTGTATTATCTGGCCATTGCATCTGTCTTCAATGTTTATCTCTCATGACTTTTCCAGTCGAATGAGTCTTATTCTCACTCCCAAACAAACCAGGCTTGAACATGTCAGGGCCTTTCTGCTTGTTTTGTCAAGCCTGGAACATGCTTCTTGCAGTTCTTCTCATTTCTGACTTTTTCAGGTCCCAGTTCAAAACCACCTCTTTAACACAAAGGTTAATCCTGAGCCTATTCACAGAAAAGTGTCCCACATTCCCCAATATTCACACTTTATTATCTTTAGTTTTTCTCATAAACTTTATCAACATATGAAAAGGTTTATGTATTTTATTAATCTATCTGTACTAAAGAATAGAAGTTCCATAAAATCTGAAACCTTGCCTTTGTTCACAGCTATACTTCCAGTTTCTAGAAGAGCGGCACACAGTAAATGCTTAATAAATATCTGCCAGAAGAAGAAATAAATGGCCTGTCCTCATCGCAATCCTGAAGATTTGAGAATACTCAGTTGGGACTACTCCACTTGAGGTACTAATAGTAATTTCCAAGTGCTATTCTTCCCAAAATGGGCTTCCCAGGTGGCTCAGGGGAAAATAACCTGCCTGCAAAGCAGGAGATGCACGAGATGTGGGTTCGATCCCTGGACAGGGAAGGACCCCTTGGAGCAGGAAGTGGCGACTGGCTCTAGTACTCTTGCCTGGAGAATCCCATGGATAGAGGAACCTGGCCGGCTACAGTCCTTGGGGTCGAAAAGAGCTGGCCACGACTGAGCACATCCTTCCCAATGGCTGCTACACTTTACTTTGAGGTAAAATGCTCCCATGTTTCTGCCTGCAGAAAATTTAATCCAACTCAGAAGCTGAATAATCAAGGTCCTCAAAAGTCTATCCCACTAATTTACTTGTTATCAACTACGAAGTTCAATTTGTTTGTCACACTGAAAGGATATGTTAGTATCTGAAATTCTGGCAGAATAGGAATGGCGAGCAAGGCATAACTTTATTATTGTCTACACGAAGTAACATTGTGGTTTATAGTCTCATATGTTCAGAATTTAGAAACCACCCATTTAAATTACATAAGCAATTATATGCCAAACGTTCAAAAGAAAAACATACCTCCTAAAGCCCCACTGTGATCTAGACTTTTCTTCTTAAACCCATTAGAGACGATCAAAACAGGAACAACAACAGAAAACAGCCAACGCCAAGGAGAAACAGGCTGAAAGTTACCTGAAAAATTACAGAAGTAGAGCATAAATTGTGTCAAGCCTACACAGGTTAGTCTTGGGTGCAAGCTTTGATAACTGTATTCTGGATTAAAATACTGTTCTAAGTAGAGAAACTGAGATGAAGCCACCAAAGTAAAATATTTACGTTGAAACTCAAGAGAGACAATCCTACTGGTGAGTGACAAAATAAGTCCTGTCTAAGTTTTGATAACCATTTACAACTATTTATAATAACAGGTATCTGATACATATTTGAAGATGTGAAATGCATTTCTGGTTCTTTCTTTGGAAAGGAGGCATGTATTCAACCTCAAGAACTGCAGAGAACAAACAGGATCTAGTTTTTTTTTTTAAACAGGATCCAATTATTCCTCTCTCTGCCTTTCACAGAGATTTTTTTAAAAAGGTGACATTCCCACAGGCTACATACACACCTCAGGATTCAAAGGTTAGCAACTGATTTTTCCAAAGGTTGCATCCTTTGTTTTGTTTTGGCAAGCATAATTTTTTTCAGATAATTGAGTCAATAAAGATTAGGAAATTTAGTATAAAAAAATCCAGACTCTTGTTTCCTGTTTTAAAACCTGGATGCTCAGGCTCACATGGCAGAACTGACTACAGGGGAAGAGAAACAAC